>NW_020291890.1:797188-1378538 GCF_003184865.1 Aspergillus homomorphus CBS 101889 | reverse complement strand
CCCCCCACCCGCATGGTCATCAGGATCTGAACATTGCATGCAGGGCATTCTGGAAAGACTGCGTGGCCAAGAGTAAAACCGGGCACTTCAGCTTCTGGCTGGGCAAGATCCACGTCGTGGGTGTGTCCGGCGCAGCAGCTCGCAAAGTCTTTCTCGACAACCCCAACTTCGACTTTGTCCGCGGTGCACAGCTCGTCGGCCATGGCCCCGACTTCGTCCCTCCCCTGCACGAGATCTTTCACTCCAACTACCAAAACGGCCGAAGCTACTTCCAGCGCCGCCTGGTGGATCTGCAGAAATCGGAGCAGCTGGCTAAGCGTCTACCCGGCGTTGCAAGGGATGCGCGCGTGGCCTTCGAAGCGCTGCGCGAGAACCCCTCCAGCGTCATGAACCCGACCGACGCTTGCTATCGGCTGGTCGTGCAGCAGGCCAGTCGCGTGGTGTGCAGCGACGAGATCGCCGGCAACCCGGCGCTCCTGGCCAAGACGCAAAACGTGCTGTCGCTCCTAATGCACACCAGCAGCATCCACACGGTCGCACTACCGTACCTGCCGTCAATCGCCAAGCTGAAGCGCCGATGGGGACGATACGGACTGAGCCGGATCGTGACGCCGATCGTGCAACGACGGCTGCAGAAGGGGGCGCCGCGCAGGGACGACGTGGTACAGTCCATGGTCGACAGCGGCGACTCGCGGGAGTGGATGGTGAACTTCTTCATCAGCATCCTGTTCATCGCGTCGGCAAACGCAGGCTACCTGTGCGGCGCGATGCTGAATATCCTCGCCCACCACCCGGACTGGCAGACCAGAATCTACCGCGAGATCAAGGCCGTCGCCGAGGCGCACGCCCCGAACCGCCACGCGCCGCTCGTCGACCAGCTCGACTCCATCCCGCTGGAGGCCTGGGAGACCTTCTTCCCTTCCATCGACCTCTGCTTCAAGGAGGCCATCCGCATGTGGGTGGCTTTCCCCATGATCCGCCTCAATATGGCCCCGCACGCCGTTCCCATCCCTGGCTCCAACGAGGTCATCCCCGCCAACACCTTCGCCGCGTACAACACTACTGAGGTCCACTTCAACCCGGAGTTGTACCCGGATCCGTACAAGTATGATCCTGACCGGTTTCGCGAGGGAAGGGAGGAGTTCAAGAAGGAGGTCTATGGCTGTAAGTCTTTGTTCGACGGTTGTTTAAGCTGTGTGTATTGACGAAATTTAGTTGTCGGTTGGGGTCAGGGGAAACACCCCTGCATGGGCATGCGGTGGGCCAAGATCCAGCTCAACATTATTCTGGCCTATGCCCTGGCGATGTATGAGTGGAGTGGATGCGACGCGGATGGACAGCCGAGCACTCACTTCGATCGCAAGACGGATCTGAACGCTCCGGGCCCTAGTTTGCCTGTGGGATTGTTTTGCAAGTATGTGCCCAGGAAAAGGGCTTGAGAGGCAAGGAATATGCATTGGAGATGTCTTTACTAGTCAGCAATGGGGTTATCTATACCATGTAGCAGAGACACAACTTTACAATGTAGGAGTGTGCAGCTATCAATCCCACATATCAATTGAAGTAGAAGTAGATAGGAGTCTGAATAACCAATCAATTGAAACATAGAGATGCGCACATAACCATCGCAGCCCAGCAGCACAGCCCACTTCAGCAAGCCCACCACGCAAACCTACACCACCAGCCCAATAGTCAAAAAGCTACTATCCCGCGCCAACCTCTCTTTCAGGGCAATCAACTCATCAACATCCCAATGCGCCCACAAATACCTACCATTGAGAAACCCACTCTCCGGACCGGCCAACCACCTCGCAAAATGCGCCGGCAAATCAATATCCTCCCAAGCCGTCGCATCACGCGCATAATGCTCCGCAACAGAAGGCGTATAGAACGCACCGGGATGGAACGAGAACACCCGGAGCGCCTCACTCTCCCTCTCCGCCGCGAAATGCTGCATGACCTGCGCAAACGCCGCCTTACTAGGCCCATACCCGACGCGCAGCGGACTCCTAGTCTGCGCCGCCGCCGACGAAACATTGATGATGGTCTTGGACCCGGCCGCCGGGTTCGGTAGAGACAGGTACGCCTGCACAAGCTGGAAGGGCGCGAGGACGTTGACGTCGAATGCCTCCTGCATTTCCTGCCCGGTGACCGCCGTCGCGGGCGCCTGGCGGTGCACGACGGCTGCGCATAGCACCAGCACGTCGATCGTGCCTAGTTCGTTGATAATCGCCGCCATGCGGCTGTGGTCCGTTATCGAGGCCGCGTAGGTTAGGATCTGCACCGACGGGTGCGCGGCTTCCAGGGCTGCTTTGGCGGTGGCTTGTGGCTCGGCTGAGCGGGAGACGATGGCGATGCGGGCGACGTGCGCTTCGGCGAAGGCGCGGCAGATGCTGTAGCCTACGCCGGAGGAGCCGCCGGTTACGAGGATGGTTTTGCCAGCGCCATTGAAGTTGTGGTGCTGCGCGATTCGGGCGTAGGTTTGTGAGTGGTAGGTCGTCGTTGGACGCGGGAAGGAGGAGAATTTCGACATTATGTTCTCGTCCACAGGGTGCTGGATTGGGCGTTTGTTGTTTCAGTGGGTTTGGTGTTGGGCTGCTCTGTGGACAGTCTATGTGTATTCTCTGGTGGTAAGGTCAGGCTGACTGTGTTCGGGCTAAGACTGTGTGTAAGTGACACGAAGGATCTATGTCCCGATTGATAATCTGACAAGCCCGGGGTTTCGGAAGTTTCGTAGACTCAAAGGGGTTGCTGATTTGGGCGTCAGAGTCGTAGCACTCGACAGACCGCTATTAAGCATAGGTTAAAGACATCTAGATTGTCTAAGTGTTGAAGCGTTGAGTCAGGACTCGCCCACTGATGCATCAAGGACGCATCATCGAGAGTAGTGGCCTGCACAACAGAGTAGATGGATCCTCGAAATGGATTTGCAGAGAGGTGTTTTGCACCAAGCAGTAATAGGTGGGCATCTTAGCTCATCGGGGAACTCAATCACCATGACACTGTATTTTAGTGGCATAATAGCTATTCTCCAACAAGGTAATATTTCAAAGCCATAAGATGCATATGACTCCCAGATAGATTAAGCTATCTTGAAAAGAAAATGTAGGCTCCCAGAAAGACAGTCATGATGACCAGACCAGATGTAGACACCACCCCCGATACTCCCTGCTGAGCATCACTCGGGAACTCCAGACCGTCACGCACAGCGCCATCGTTGATCCACTCCTCAATCCATCCAATCGTCATTCTATTGGCGTCAGTCAAAATACCTCTTTTATGCCAGTGTGCTAAACATACTGGCTCCGCTTAGTATCCGCAAAGTTCTCGTGATCCCCAAAAAGATGTTCCTTATAGTACGGATCCTCCTTCATCTTCTTATAGTGTTCCACACTCTCAAACACCACCTGACTGAAGCAATCATAGTCGGCAATATTCGCCATCTGGCGATCATAGATCGTGTTCATCAAGAGCCGTGTTTGAGTAGGGTTGTGAATCTGCAACTCCATCTCAGTTCGCCCAACGAATTGAACCAAAAAGAAAGGCGAGACGTACCACCGTCCATCGCTTGACACCGTATTTGACCATCAAGTCTTTCGTCAGCGGCGCTGAGACCTCAATCATATGCCGACGGTATGCCTCCTCGCTCATCCCGGGCTTTCTGTAGCCCAGGATGGTGAGACAGAGATACCGGCTGGGCGGGAGGCCCTCTGTTTCTGCAGTCGTGGCAGTGGTTGTAGCCATTTCTGGTGGTTGACTCCGGCTCAGGGTACTGGCATTGTAAACAAAGGAGGGTGTAAAATAACCCGAATATATGGGGTGATGGTTCGGTGGATTCAGGGCGTTCGGGGTCCGGGTGTCGCTGCCCGCTTCCCGATTTCCCGGATAGGGTTGCAGGATCGCAGTGGGTGGTATATAGCCCTCATTCAAAAGCGACATCAATAAGGCTAGCTACCGCACAACCAATCATCAAGGCACCACAAGCAGAACAAAAACACAACCAACATGGGTTCCACCGAAACAGCCACTCTGAACTCGCAGATCGGGCTGTCGAACGAGCACGTCGGCATCCTAGGCGACGCGCCCGTGGACAGCGCCTCGATCCAGGAAGCGAACCGGCTGCTGCAGAAAAACCACGAAGAATGGCACATGTTCTTCCGCGACCGGGCGGGTCACAACCACATCGCGCACTCGATTCTGACCTGCCTGGCCCTGGGGGCGGCGCCCGAAGACATCCAGCGGGCGTACGACGACGGGGTGGGTATCCAGCGGCCAATCCCGGAGGTAGACAGCGCGACGGTCGAGCGCCTCGCCGACGAGGAGTTCTTCTACGGGACGCTAGGCGAGATCACGCAATACACGTCGTTCCTGGTCTTCTTCCAGCGGCAGATGGACGCGCACGGCTGGCAGGCGACGGTGAACAAGTACGTGTTCTCGCGGAGCAAAGTCGCGGAGAAGATGCTGGCGCGGCTGTACGAGGGGGCGTACCACCCGATCATCCACCTGGGGCTGGGGATCGAGTTCCAGCAGCCGAGCATCATCGCGGAGGCGCTGGCGCAGGCGGCCGCCCACGACGACAGCCACATCGGCCAGCTGTTCGAGGCGTGCGAGGCCCAGGCGGCCATCGCGTACCCGCCCAGAAACCTCAAGCCGCTCATCCAGCTGCTGCACGAGACCCGCGCCAACGAGTCCATCCGCTCCGCGCCGCGCTGGGAGGACTTTGGCAACAAGATGCGCGACGGCGTCGTCGGCCGCGCCAAGTTGGAGATGGCGTTCATCGCCTCGCAGTTCGTCGTCAAGCCCGAGGAGTTGGAGCGTCGCACCGCCGAGATGATCAGTGTGTGTGCGTACATGGCCGGCGCCAGCCAGCGGCCTGGCCGCAAGCGCAAGATCGACTTCTTCTACATGCATACGCTCACCAGCTCGATCTTCTTCAGCGTGCTGATCAGGCAGGACTGGATCAAGCTTGAGGACCGCGTGCGGCTCGTCGAGTGGAAGGGTCGGCTTGATCTGGCCTGGTATGTCGTCAGCGGGTCGGCGGAGCTGTACGAAGACGCGATCACGGGCTATCATGATGATTTCAGTGCCGAGATGGGGTGGAAGGAGCTGTATGCCGCTGTGAACAAGGAGCATGATGATGGGCATGTGGCTAAGATGATCCGCGCGCTGAAGAATGGACAGGGGGCGTCGCGCCCGTTTGAGGCCGAGTACCCCGATGTGTTCCCGGTCAAGGGCGATATGTGGTTGAAGATCGCGCGCATGGCGCTGGATACCACCAAGGACTGGCCGACCGACCAGAAATTCGTCAGCTTTACGGGCTTTGATATGGGGTGGAAGATTCGGCCGGATCTTGCTTAGTTTGGTTCTTATCAGGAATTGCTCAAGTGTTCCCTATTGAAGATTGTAGACATAGTTGTACGAAGATAGGATTCGTGCTTATTGCGTGTTTATTTCTTACTTTGAAGTAATTTGCTACACGTAACAAAGCTCCATCGCTAGCTAGGCCCAGTAGAGGGCAGATAGGCATGCAAAAAAGGAAAGAAATGTCTCGCCAGACCGGTAGCAATGCACAACGGGGTACCAGAGGGGAACTTGGCCGACCCATCTTTATTCACCACGCTGACATTCTTCATCTCGTAGCGACCCTCATCGTCATCGGCCGCCTCAATCATCCCCGCCGCCAGATCAAGATACGACACAAATGACTCATCGTGATCCAGATTCAGCTCATGACCCCGTTGCGCATCCACGGCGAGCCCCCCAGGCTTGATGAAGATCGTCGAGACCAGATCCTCCTGCGCGCGAAGGTAGGCCTCCGTCCTGCGCAGGTCCTGGTAGACGTGCGACGCGGCTGTACGGAGGATCGGTCGGAACCACCACGGCATGTGTCGACTCAGATGGTCGTCAATCGTCCCGGAAGAGAGGAGGAGGATCCTGGGGAGTGGTGCGGGGATCTGGCCATGTAGCTTCAGCTTCTCGATCGCGGCGATGATGCTCTTTGCTGTGTCGAGGCCGACATGGCACCCGGGAACGTTATCGTTCGTCGTCACGACGTGGAAGATGGCGCGCGTGTCGCGGATGCATTCGGCCAAGAGATCGATATCGTAGATATTTCCCTCGTAGACCTTCACGCGCTTGTTGTCGGCGACCGCGGGGACTTTTTGGATTAATTTGGACTTGTTGCGGCAGTAGGCGTTGATTTTGGCGTCTTCGGTGCGCAACAGGTTGTCGATGAGAGCTGTGCCACAGTTGCCTGTGGCGCCAAGGATAGCGTAGGTGGACATGGTGGAAGGAGAGCCTGGTGATTGACCTGCATCTTTTCTTCGTTTCTGGCTAACACGCCCATAATTTTATCGATCGGACTTCCTGCCTGACGACTGAAGGTCGGGGTTCGGACATGGGAGCCAGGTATAACGATTGTCGGCACATAGTAGGCCACGGGGATTGAGGAACAGGGTTTCGGGTTGTAGCTTGTCCGATCGTCGCATACTTATATTGGCAAGTCCCATCCAGGGGGAATGACAGAAAGGGGGCTGCTTGGGCTGCAGTCGGGGGGTAGAATGTCCGACTGAGGTTGCCGCCCAACAATGGCAAGCGATTGACAGCTCGGGGATTAGAATGTCCGCCATTGTCCGCCATTGTCCGCCGTCAATGGAAATGGGCGGCGCCACAGATCCACTGCGACCAAACTGTGGCAAAGTCAATTGTTGTATACAAGACCGGGGATTTTGGCTGCCTGGACTTACACTATAAAAGGGAGACAACATGCATGGTTTCGAATCCTCATCAACCTAGCAAGCTACAGCATACTCTACTATAGCATCATCATAACAATACTCTCACTCTCAATTCGAACTACAAACTACAGCATGACCATTCGAGCCCTCAACCAGAACTACCCAGCCTGGGGATTTGCCGCCCGCGCAGAAGAGCATACCCCGTTCTCCTTTCCTCACAACGCGGGCAACCATCCTCATTCCAATCCGTGGTCAACTCCATCCGGAGGCAACCAAGTCGGTCGCCCCGGCCACCCCTACCCATCACCCTGGGCGCAATTTGGAGACGAGGACGAAACCAACGAGGCCACAAAAGACACCGGCGAGGCAGCTGCTCCACGCAAGCCATACCCCTACCCCGGTCCGGCAGAAGGTCACCCACCGTACGCCTTCCCGGGCGCCCCCGAGGGCCGCAAACCATACCCGTTCCCAGGCTACGCGCACCAGCCACATACCTACTCAGGCCCTGCTGAAGGTCGCAAGCCCTACCCGTCCCCCTGGGACGACGACGAGAAGCCCAAGCCGGTCCCGCGCAAGCCGTACCCATACCCGGGACCAGCCGAGGGTCACAAGCCCTACCCCTACCCAGGGGCCCTCCCCTGGCGCCAGCCCTACCCTTCCCCATGGGGCGACGACGACGACAACCTGGACAAATGCAAGCCCGCCTTCCCGCGCCAGCCGTATCAATTCCCAGGCGGCGGGCCGCACAGGGCAGGGCCATTCGCTCAGCAACAACCCTACAAGTTCCCGGGCCACGCCCACGGCGCTTCGTCCTTCCCTTACCAGCAGCACCCGCAGCAGCAACCATACCCATTCCCAGGCTCTCAACACGGTGGACCCAGCAAACGAGGATGGAACTGCCATAGCCCCTTCGGCGGCTTCGAAGGCCCCTACAACCCCTGGGCCTTCAACCCCAACCAAACACCCTACGCATTCCTCGCTTCAAAGTCCGAGAAGTACCAGCCCGACGTCGACGTATTCGATACTCCTGAGGCGTTTGTGATCCACGTACCTCTTCCCGGCGCAAAGAAAGAGGACATCGAGGTCAACTGGGACCCGAAGGCAGTGGAGCTCGGCATCACGGGAACGATAGGTCGGCCTTGTTCGGAGGAGTTGCTCAAGACTATTGCGCTGGACGAGCGGCGGGTTGGGGCGTTTGAGCGCAAGGTGCGCCTGGGGAGCCCGGGGAGTGCGCCTAAGGTGGATGGCGAGGCGATCTCGGCGAAGTTGGAGGATGGGGTGCTTGTTGTTGAGGTGCCCAAGACGGAGCCCGATAATGTTGAGGTTAAGAAGGTTGAGGTTGAGTGAGTGGGGTTTGAGATGGTTGCAGGCGTTGGCGGGATAGCTTGGGTGGCTGGGTAGATAGTTGAATTAGATTGTTAATGTACAGTACTATATTTGTGTCTTGGTTGAGATTCTTGATATGTATCTTGTGGATTGTCTTTCCTACTGAGACTATACCTTAGAGTCATTTTCGTCAAGTTGCTTATGGTGACTCTGTCGTCATCCACGCGAAGATTCCCGGCATTTGGGCCCACTGAAATGTACAACCCCAACTAGAGATATGCTGCATGTGCCCATGGGGTATAAGACTGTTAAAGCCCTACATAGGAAGTCTATTAAATCAAAGTAAACACTAAATGAACAATTTGGACATCTTTTATCGGGTCATTCTTAACTATACACTGTACTAAACCGGATCCCATAGACATCAACCCGCTTTCCCCGTGTAAATCAGGCCTGACCTGGTGCTAGCTTTCTGTTGACTACATGTTTTAAAATGCGAAAATTACTTCAACATATATATAACTTCACGAGTCCTCCAATCATGGATACCAAGCAGCACTCTTAGTCTTTAACAAGATTGATGAAGTAGTGATTATTTCAACATTTACCGTGTGGTGTGATGGGATAAATGAAGGTTGGGAGGCGCAGCATCCGGTCGCGCTTGAGAAATATACAAGAATATACCTACGGTCAAAACCGACAGGCTGGGCCAAGCAATAGCGTGAAGCTTGGGCAAACATTGCACAGGCTGTTGTTCCTCGACTAGTCTATTTCTGATTCAGGGGATACGTTTTGGGAAGAAAGTTCTATCGGTAGAAAAACCAGAGAGACGCTTCTTATTCCTCTTCTTTTTCTTAATTACTCATGGCTACTGCTGGCTTAAACCAGTTAAGCTTCTGAACCCTGATATCTTACATGACTATAGTCATATTATGGACATTAGGAAACTTGTTCTGGCCAAGGATGAACGAGGTATACCATAAACAACTATTGAGTAGTCAGCAGCGAGATAGCGATAGATTGGTTCCGCATTTTCATGTTCTTCTAACGAACGTGGCTGTTAGTAACTGCTGGATGAGCCCTCCCAATGTAAGTAACACATGCACAGTGACATCTTCATTATAAGTCAGCCCAATCACCTCCGAGTCTCGGACTGCATACCAAATCGAGTTATTTCCATGAGTCTCGGACACAAAGCTCGATAAGCGAGAAACATGAAAGCAAACCCTGGCAGCAGCCATTTAAAGTTGCCGTTGAGAGGTCGTGCTTAATCGGATGAATGTACGATGTCGCATCGATCGAAAAGCATGTAACTGCAGAATCTTTACTTCACATGGCTGAACCAGATACTGTCTCTGGAAGCCGAATAACACGAAGCTCGGAACTGAAAAAATCGGACCATTGTATTATGGAAAACGATTCGAGTTGGCAACAGCCAGAATGCCCCGAACTCCGAATAACCCGAGGTCGCTTTCCCGAAGCAATGTCAATAACTATACAAGTTTACCATACCGGCAAATGTTCCCAATGCGGAAAACAGTTTCAGAGACGAACCACCCCTAACTATCACCATGACTATCACCATGTCCAAGAACCCTACATTCGAAGGTACAACCGCCTCAAATCACATGACACCTCAAAGACACTAACAATCCCCAGATATCACAAGCTGTCAACGCGCCCTCTTCGAATGGGCCGACAGCTACGACACGAAAGACTGGGAGCGTCTGCGTAAAAGCGTGGCTCCAACGCTCCGCGTACACTGACCCTCCCCAACCCTCCCACCCAGCTTTTACAAATCTGACGGAAAATAGATCGACTACCGCTCCTTCCTGGACAAGATCTGGGAAGCCATGCCGCGCGACGAGTTCATCCTCATGGCCTCCGACCCGCGCTTCCTGGGCAATCCCCTTCTTAAGACGCAGCACTTGGTCGGGCTGAGCACGTGGGAGAAGGTAGCCGAAGACCGGATCGTCGGGCATCATCAGCTGCGTGTGGCGCATCAGCGGTATACTGATGATACGTTCAAGGAGGTGGCGGTTAAGGGCCATGCGCATGGCACTGCTACCATGTGGTATACTAGGGTTGAAGGGGAGTGGATGTTCGCTGGGGTTTGTCCTCAGATTAACTGGACGGAGTTCAATTATGATCAGGTGTTTGCGGAGGGGAAGGAGCATTTTGGGCAGAATGGCGAGAATGGTGGGAATGGGCATTGAGAGATTCAATCATTGTGCTGGCAAAGAATTGGATTTTATTGTCGTGAACGGGTTTTATGGACATCAAGATTGTCAAGCTTGTGAGGCTGATATGTCGTATCGAGACTTGTGATTGCTCGCAGGGAGTTTGTACCATATTTGCCAGCAATTGGTCGCGTGGGAAACATCGTGAGCAAGTTCCTCAATACATGCGTAAGGAGTGAGAATAGTATTGATAGGACTTTCACGGATTTATGAATAAATCAATTTCGATTCAGTATATGCGTGGCAAAATATAGGCACATTACCACTAACAAATAACCACAGACTATTACCACCAAGCGAAAAAGAACAAGCCACAAATCTAACTATAATACTCCTCCAACCACGACCTCAAAGCCCCGATCGTAGGATACTCCAAGAACAGACTACCGGCTACCACGATACCCAGCTCCTCGCGGAACTTCTCGGCAATCACCAGACTCATCAGACTGTCCACGCCCAGGTTTGCGAATGCTGCATCGTCAGTAAGATCAGACTGCTCCAGACCGGCCTCTTTGGCAATAAGGGCCAAAGCCTTGCCCGACGTGCTGTCGGAGTCAACCGCCGGGGCAGCAGCGGGCGTAGTTACGGGTGCGGGTGGTGTAGAGGCAGGGGCCGGTGTTGGCGGTGAAACCTGAGGAGTGACCTCTGCCACAGTAGGCTTCGACTGAACTACAGCTGGAGCCGCGGCCGGCGCAGACACAGCAGCAGGACTTGAACCACTAGCAGCAGCATAGGACTTGGCAATCGAGGAGTCCGGCGCAGCGAAGAACCGATTCATGAGAATGCGGGGGTAGCGACGGAATTGGATGCCTCCCACCATACCCATGATCACATTATCCTGGAAGACATACACATCTCCAAGGTATACTGACGGATCGTCCTTTGTCGGGATCATCTTGACATAGGACCTGTACTTCTGGCCCGCGACCAACGGCCGAGCGAAGCGCATACTATCCCATCCGGGTGTCACGCAAAACGTGTTCGCAGTGTCGCTGGCGTCAGAGACATTCATGATGAACCCGGCCAGATGGGCGACACTGTCGATGAAGTACGGGGGCACTGTGTAGCTCCCTCCGCCGGAGACGTGCTTGAGGGTGACGTCGGCAAAGGCCTCGAACTCGTTCATCACGACGGCTTGCATGCCTCGGTACTTGTCCGCGTATTCGACGAGATTGTTGCCGAAGAGAGTGTATGCCATCTTGTGCGAGAAGCGGTTGGCGATCCCCTCGGCTGCGAGACGCTCAAGGGTCTCGACGCGGCCCTGCACGAGATGGGCGAGCGGACTCCACGACGAAAGCCATGCGTCGGCGTCGCCGTAGAGAACGCGACAGGTTGCGAACGGCTCAGAGACGTTGCCGTCGTTGCCAACATTCTCCCAGACGAAGTCGGCCGCGCCGGCGTTGATGTCTGCTGTTGTTGCTGTGACTCGGAAGTACTGCGGTACCTTGGTGTTGCTTTGAGCGACAAGGCCCTTGGTGACCGTTAAGTCGGTGATGTTGACGTGCACCGATTTGGCTGTGGGGACGAGCTTCTTGTAGAGGTATTCACCGAGGGTGTAGACAATATCACCGTGGATTGACTGCAATATATAGTCAGTAAGGACCCGAAGTACAAGGTTTGATAGGCACTTACCGATGTAACGACCCCACAGTTATTCATCTTGTGTCCATGGGCAGCAGCCAGGAGGTCAGGCTGCATGAGATCAGACTGCATGACAACCTTGCCGGACGATCCACTGAAGTTCTCCTCGATGATCTGCTGGACAGTGGTGGTCTTGAGACTAGACACCGGTGCGGTCGCGGCTTGTCGATTAAGGCCCTTCTCAGCATCGTAAAATGTATTGCCCTTGGTAAGCGCCCAGTCGCCCCGGTACTGGATCCAGTAGTTCTTTTCGTTCCAGCTGTAGGTGGGAAGATCCAGAAGACGAAGCAACACCTCAAATGGCCGGTGGAACTCGTCCCAACGCACCTGGAGCCCGGCAGTATGAAGCTGCCCCAGACTCTGAGCAAGAGTTGTCCAATTATCCTCCCCACGACGAAAAGAGCCTACGGTAAGAGGCGCAGGGTCAAAGCTGGCTTTGATGAATGCCACACAGACCGGGTGAGGCCCGACCTCAACCCAGACAGTATCCTTGTCCACGATTGACGTCTCCTGCGCGTTCTGCATGGCAGACAGGAAGTCCACCGTTCCGCGCGTCGCTCGGCGCAAATACTCGGCATTGAGCGACTTTTCGTCGAAGACGACTTTGCCTAGCAAGGGAGAGACAATGGGCAGTGTCGGCGCCCGGAAAATAACGCTCTTTCTGGCAGTCTCCTCGAACAGATCCAAGATGGGATCAGTCTGGGCTGAGTGGAAGGCAAACGGTACATCGAGGAAGATGACCCTGTAGCCTCTCTCTTTAAGAGGAACGGAAACGGCCTCCATTTGCTCTGTTGTCCCGGAGAGAACAGTCTCTTTTGGTCCATTCACGCATGCGAGATCGTACGGCAAATCCTTTACTGCATCCTCAATCTCTGAGCGCGATGCCTTGACTGCCATCATCTTGTGTGTTCCGGCAGTACACAATGACTCCAGCATCTGGGCACGCGACCCGACGAGAAAAATGGCATCACTTGCTGAGAGAACACCAGCAATGACGAATGCGGCGTACTCACCCAGACTATGTCCTGCGACGACTTCGGGTTTGATGCCGAGTGTCTCCCAGTACTTGGCCAAGGCAATCTCAACGCTGGTGTGAGCCACTTGGGTGATGACGGGCGACCAGGCGTGGTCCTTCGGAAAGCTACCGTCGATGGCTGGGATGAACGATGGGAATCCATGCTGTTGACCCAGCCGGTCGAGGGTTTCAAGCTGCGATCGGAAGAATGGCGAGTGATGATACAGCTGTAAGTTCATCGACTTGTCAGCGGCACCTTGACCGGTGAAGATAAACGCGACCGGTGGTGCCCCAGTTGCTGGAATTGGCTTCATAGAATCGGCTCCATCCAGCTTGGAAGTAAGCTGTTGCTTCAGGCTGCTCACATCCGCTGCGTTGATGGCTACACGATGGTTGTGGTGGTACCGTCTGGCTGTGAGCGAGTAGGCCAGATCTGCCATCGACACATTGTCATTTTTTTCAAGGTAGGCAATCAACCGTTGAAGATTTCCCTTGAGGGAGATCTTGCTCTTTGCAGAGACAGTGAAACAATGACTAGATCGAGGATCCGATCCAAGTCTCTCTCGCACTGGGCCCTCCTCCAGCACAAGCGTAGTGTTACCACCAGCCGCACTGAAGTTGTTGACCACCGCAATGCGCTTCTTCTCTGGTGATCGGGACCAGTTCGTGGTCTCGAAGGGGATATGCAAGTTACGCTTGTCCATATCTTTAGGAAATCCAGGGTTGATATCAGTCTTGATGCCGACATGGCGTGGGATTGCACCCTTCTGCAGCATCAGCAGAACCTTGATCAACGCAGTCACACCCGCAGCAGCTTCTCCGTGACCGACATTCGCCTTGACAGCACCGATGTGAAGCGTCTGCTTGGAGGTTCTTCGTTTGCCCTTGATCGGGGCAAACACGTTGGTGATGGACTCCATCTCTTCAGCATCGCCTGCTTGAGTTCCCGTGCCGTGGAATTCCACGTAGCTGACATCGAGCGGATCAATGCCTGCGCGCGCCATGACCTGCCGGTACAAGTCGGACTGGTGGCCAGCGTGAGGGTGCGTGATAGAAACAGCATTGGCAGAGTGGTTAGTAGCCGCTGCTGGAATCACGCCCAGGATGTTATCATTGTCGGCCAATGCATCATTCAACCGCTTCATCACGATTGACCCGACACCATCAGCACGGCAGTACCCGTCAGCCGTGCAGTCCCAGGTCTTGCACGCGTTGGGCGTCTTAGTGAGGAAATGGCCATTGCACAGACCCGCAAAGGCGTCCGAGTTAGTGAGCACATTAAGGCCGCCTGCGACGACGGTGTCGACATCACCTGCCCAGAGTGCAGTGCAGGCCGCCTGGATAGTCGCCAGACTCGACGAACAAGCCGTGTCACAGTTGAAACTCGGACCGGCAAACTTGAAAAAGTAGTTAATCCGACCGGGACCAAAGGCACGACATCCACCGGGGATGAAGTACGTGCTGATCTCTTGACCCGTGTTGACCTCACGGTAATCGTCGCTCGCTTGGCCGTACCAGGTGCCGATGCGGTTTAAATTCGTCGCGGGCGTGCGGTTCGGCACATACCCGGCTCGCTCGAGGGCCTCGTACGCTGTGACAATCGCCAAGCGCTGCATGGGGTCGGTCTGTTCAGCTTCACGGGGCGACATGTTGAAGAAGGGGGCGTCGAAGAGGCCTGGCTCATCGATGAAGCAGCCATACGCGGTGTGGCTGGTGTTCATCCTCTTCCCGGTAGGGTCATGATGCGAGTCAACATCAAAGCGATCGGCAGAGATCTTCCGGTGCACATCCATCCCAGCTTCAAGAAGATCCCAGAATTTCTCCGTGTCCGTCGCGCCGCCAGGCATGCGACACGACATGCCGACAATGGCGATCTTCGACTGCATGGAGCTACCGGGTGCGTATTCACCGTCGTCGATGTCGGTCCCAACCCACGCCAGGAGGTCGTCAGTCTCGACATTGAGATCAATCATAGCGGACGTTAACGCACTCGAGAGCTGCTGAGCCGGCAGGGAATTGCGGAACACTTTAATGTTGACATCGTGAACATCACTCTTGGCCACCCGTTCCGCAACACCGCGAATCACATTGTCCCATACGATTTGCTTGGTCATGACTTCGAAAATCACCTGCTCGAACAGGTTTGCAGCGCTGGACGCAAGAAACGGCTGGCCTGAACTGGTCGACAAGACAGGCACAGTTGGCTTGAAACGGGATGGGAGCGAAGGGGATGGAACGACAGCTTGTGCATCTTCACGCGTATAGATATGAGCCGCATGACAGAGTCCGCCATATACCGGGAGGTGCGCAAACTTGCGGTCCCTGAACGAGGCATAGTTGCGGAAGAGGGCCTTGAGTCGCGATGGGGGTCCGCTGACAGTGACCGAGGTCTCGCTGATGGCACTGACAAAGATCTTACTAGCTGAGGGGGTGCGCTCCTTGGCTTGGATGTCATCCAGCTCTTTCTGGGCTTCGTCAACGGTCAGTCCATAGACAACGTACGCCCATGAATCCGAGGATTCTGGATCAACAGCTTCCAGGTTATGCGAGACGTCGCCCACAAACACGCCCAGACGAAAAGCAATGCGCAGGACTTCAACACCAGCCGTGACAACATCTTCCAGGGACGTGGAGACTGAAACGGCTGTTGAAACGAGAATGCCCACTCCCAGTCCAGTCAATAGACTGTTGGGCCCACTTAATTGGTCCTCCGGATATAGCTCGCAGTGCCTAAATAGTCAGCCAAGCACATGGCAAGAGAGGGTGAAGAACATACCCAATGTACGTCCCTAGCTGCAGGACACAAAGCAGCACACCATCAATGGACTGACAGAGCGGTCCCTTGCGCAGCTTGGTCTCACTCGCGAGAGTTGTCACCGACTCGAAAGCAGGAACAAGGTGGGCTAGCTCGGCGCGTAGTTGGCTGACCTCATTTCGCAGTACCCTCGTGGCTTCATTCAAGAACCGAGCCAATATGGAATGGCTACGGTGTTTGCTATGGTTGTGTAACCGGCGAAGCAGGGTCGATAGGTCATCTGTGGGGAATTCGTTGCTGAAGTAGAGGGCCTTGAATTTGGGCAGGTCCTGAGCCTCTGCCGGGGGGGTATAGGTTACCATGTCGAACGAGGCTGTGGAGGATGACGAGGAGGGAGCGGACATGCCCCTATTACCTGTACAATTGGCAACGAAGTTGTACCAAGAGGAGGAAGTTGAGGGCTAATGACAGACAGTGGAAGAGTGGAAATTGTCTAGCGTACACTGAATGCAAAGGACAGTGAATCAAATGCTTGATTATTGATCCAAAGTGACATGGATGTCCAAGCTAAATAGTCCATTCGATCAATGTATCTCAACTCATTGCCACTCCATGGACTAGCAGTAGAGACAAATAGCCCGACTCCCGAGTCGGGATCCGGACAACGGGTTAAGCAGATACAGCACCCCCGACGGGATATACAAATGAATCATCTAATTTTCCGGTTTCAAGTTTCCTTAGCACACGCATAGTTCATCATTATATGCCACAGAAACAATGGGCGAAGGAGGCTATCGACAGATCAACAAGACACTGAATGCCTGTGCATTTGATGACTATCTCGTGACCCAGCAGTCACGACTACCCAAACTGCTAGATGTCGAGCAGCTCAGCCCCCGGGTGCTGCGTGTCCTTGGTCAGAATGCAGGAAAGGTATGCCCCTCATTGACCCAAGAAGATGTTCGAAGCTAATTGTCAGTTCACCTTGCAAGGAACAAACACCTATATCGTCGGCACGGGCCAGCACCGCCTCATCATCGACACCGCACAAGGGTACCGCGAATGGGCCGATCTGATTGATGTCACTCTATCAGACCGGTCAATCTCTTTGTCCCACGTGTTCCTGACACACTGGCATGGTGACCATACTGGCGGGGTACCTGATCTCATCAGAATGTACCCCCACCTAGCCGATGGCATCTACAAGAACACGCCCGAGCACGGCCAACACCCCATCGAGGAAGGTCAAATCTTTCAGGTCGAGGGCGCGACCATCCGCGCAGTTCACGGACCAGGTCATTCCCACGACCACATGTGCTTTGTCCTCGAGGAAGAAAATGCCATGTTTACGGGCGACAATGTCCTTGGTCACGGCACGAGCGCCGTCGAGCAGCTGGGGCTCTACATGGAAACTCTCCGTAAGCTGCAAGCACAAGGATGTAAGACGGGCTATCCCGCCCACGGTGCCGTCATCCCCGATCTCAATCTCAAAATTTCCACCGAGCTAGCACAGAAGACGCGTCGAGAGAAGCAGTGTCTTGCTGCACTGGGTCGGATCCGGAAGGAGAAGTCATCGGGACAGTTGGCCAGTGTGACTGTTAGTGAGCTTATTGATGTAATCCATGGCACCTGCGTAGATGAGGAAGTGCGCAAAATGGCGTTAGAGCCATTCATGGAGGAGGTCTTGAGGAAATTGGCGGAGGATGGCAAGGTGGCATTCCGCGTGAGGAAGGGGGTCAAGACTTGGTTTGCTCTTGCCTGACGATTCTATTTTGATTGCTGCATTGTATTTACTGAACCTGCGCGCACCCTGTTATGATATGCATTGATGAATGCTTCTTTTATTCACTTTTATTCACTCGCATACGCTTGAACAAAGTGATTTACAGATGATTCGTGTCTCAGTGTGGTTGAGGGGTTCCACAACTCTGTCGGGATCATATTCTAACAAAGCTTACCAAGCATTTCCGGCCAATGAGACAATCGCAACACACATACTCGATTAGTCCAACGTGAAGTTCTATTGGCTGTCGAGGTCTAGACACATTTTCTAAGCAGCACCACCGTCAATGCCCAGGACCTTCCCATTCACCCATTCGCTCTCATTCGAGGCCAAAAAGCAGACTACTTTCGCGATATCGATCGGGTAACCGCATCGGGTCAAAGGCGAAACATGGGCCACAATCTACAACGTTAGTCTCTCATTAAGGATTGAGTGGTCAATTGAACTTACATCCAGAATCTGCTCCTTAGACAGCTTGTCCGCGTTGGGCAGATAATCCTTGGCCGTCTCGTGGAACATATCGGTGACAGTCCCGCCGGGCGCAACCGCATTGACCGTAATCTTCTTGTCACCACAATCCTTGGCCAGACAACGGACAAAGGTGTTGATGGCAGCCTTGGAAGCGGAGTAGAGCGAATGCTTGGGCACAGTGAACGAGTCAGCCGTGTTGGAGCTCATCAGAATGATCCGACCATTCTGGTTCAAGTGCTTGTACGCTTCGCGGGCGACGAAGAACTGTCCACGCGTGTTCACGCTGAAGACGCGATCGAACTCTTCCTCGGTGACCTCGCTCAGATGTCCGAATGAGACGACTCCGGCATTGGAGCAGACAATGTCAATGCCACCGAACACCTTGACGGCTTCCTCGAATAGCTTGACGGTTTGGGGCACTTGGCTCACGTCGGCCTGGAGAGCGACAGCGTCGGACCCGAGCGATTTGATCTCGTCAACGACTTGGTTGGCAGGACCAGCAGACTTGCTGTAGTTGACGATGACCTTTGCGCCGCATCGGCCCAGTTCGACCGCCATCGCTGCTCCGATGCCGCGACCCGATCCGGTCACCAGAGCGACTTTGCCATCGAGGCGGTAGGGGATGTAGGAGACAGAACCCATTTTTTAAGTATCACGGATAGTTGAAGAGTAAGGATGCGACTTGGGATATCTCACTCGACGTGTGATTGCACAGTGGTTGATCGAATATGGGGATTGGCGATGCTTTTTGTTCGCAGTCAGGGCTATTTTCTCTTTCCGAATACCGTCACCAGTTGTCGGGTTACAAAATCCCCCGTTATTGCCCGACCCCATTTCCCGACTACGCAGGATGTCAACAAAGCTGAAGAGCAATGCTTTCTTTTTCTCAACCCTTTCTATTCGCGTTAAGTCACTACTCGTCTTGTGTTTGGTTTCTTGGGAGTTATAGAACGTTCTTGCGCCTTGGATATAGTTACCCTGTGGTGTTCCACTTCCAGCCTATTGGATATATTTTCTCTGCCAATCTTTCACTCATCCCCAACAATCTTACAAAGCCACATTCTATCATCCTTACACCAAATCAATGCCAGCCCCATCGTCCACCCAAGCAGCAACGCTGCAGCGCTTCATCACCGCCTGGGAGAGATGGGACGCCCAAGAATGGATCTCCACCTTCTCCGAAGACTTTGAACAAGCCACCCTCCCCCTCGGGCTGAACATACCCGTCCGTTCACGGAAAGAAGTAGAGGTCGTTCTGCCTGCTCTAGTCGCGACGGTGAAATCCTATAAGGTACCAACACAGCCGCCGTAGTCTTCCCGAATAATGTTAACCTGCATAGCTACAAATTCACCACGTTATTCACGACCCGGAGAACAATAAGGCAGCCGTGTACGCTGCATCTACAGGAAAGCTTCCGTGGGGAGACTGGAATCTGGAGTACTCGGCATTCTTGAAGTTCTCGGAGGATGGAGAGAAGGTAGCTAGGCTGGAAGAGATGCTGGATACCGCATTTTTGCAGGATTTCGGGCCAAAGTTTGGGAAGTATCTGCAGGAGAATGGGGGGCCGGTTGCTGTAGCTGCTGGGGGGAAATAAGACTTTGGTTCTACAAATTTTTGAAATACAACATGAAAAACATTTCAGAAGAATACGGGACTGCTGCACTAGGAATTTCAGCCATGATTTCAAGAATAGGGTGAATGTCTATGTGCGCCAAGAGAAATAGTTCGTTGAGTGAGGAAACAACAAGCAGTATCTAGGGATGGTCGCCAGTGGTGTTAGATCCCGAGTAAGAATATCAGGTCAAGACGAAAATGTCATTTATTCGCAGTTCATGATAGATCAAATCAATATAAACGTTCAATGTTCAATCCGCCCTCATAGGATAAGATCTCTCCACTCAAGCTTCCTCCTGCCCTTTGATATACGCCTCCAGCTTGGGCAAAAAGCTCTTCATAAACACCCCGTCGAACATCTCCTCAATCCGATTGACATACTGTCCACTCTCATCAAACCACACAAAACAGGCGTGTTCGTTCTTGTAAGGCCCAAAGGGAGAATCAGCGGTGGTAATGGCATAGATCACCGCTTTGCTTTCAGCAGGATCATGGATCACGTTGTGCACGGTAAGCTAAAATAAGTTAACCTTCCATGTTATACTGGACAACACTCGGGAAAGTACCTGAAAGTTGGTCAAAATGGACATGAGCTTCGGGAAGAGCTTTTCGGTAATTGCGCGAGTGCGAGGTGGTACCCCAGAGCTGAATGGCAGGGTCACTTGGGCGCAGTCGTCGGACCAGCTCGCCAGGAAGCCATCCGGCGTCCAGCCTTTCCAGCCTTCAATGAATTTGTTCAGGGTCGCTGTTTGGGTTTCGGCCGCGGCAGGCATGATGACAACAACAACTTTAGTGGTATAACTCCAGAGCCGATTCATTCAGTTGAAATTGAGAATATAAAAGAGAAAAGACTTAACGTAATGTACTCGGGACATTCAGTAGATACGGATGTCGGCTCAAAGGGAATCGGAAGGGTGCCCTTCGGGGAAACACCCAATGAGCAATCACCCGAGAGTACTCTTCGTGAAATTTGTCTCAAGATGAGGAAGCGAAGGGATGAGCGATAATTTGATCTATATGTCGCTTTCTCCCGATTTGCGGTCTGGGATGGCGATTAGGCCAGAGAGTCTGCCTTGAAGCGGCATTACGTAGATTTCGAGACCCAGATTCTTCAAGATAACATTAGAACTTCAATCTGTAACTACCTTCTAGTAGCCAGGATTATTTTGGCAGGCCAATTCCCCTTGACAGCATCGTTCCCAATGATCTCCTCCATCTCCTGCCACAATTCCCCGAAATGCGGATCTTCCCTTGCAAACGGAAACGAAAGCACATGCTCCTTCACACCCTCAAGATCAGTCACAAAGCTCCACCCCTCCTCATGCACAAACACCTCGACATCGTCAACCCCGGTATAGTTAGGTTCGTCGATACGCAGCTCGGGCGGCAAGGGAGCGGTGATGCCGCCGTTCTCCATATTGAGATGAATCCGCTGCGCCCCAGGAAGAAATAAACCCTCGTCCAACGGGGCAACATTGTACTTGCCCTGCGTGCGGGCCATAACAGCGAACAGCCTGTCCGGGTCATCAGCCTTTGCCAAGAGAGCTCGGCCCCCCGAATGATTAATTCGGGTGTAGACGTCCTGGATGCGTGGATCCTCGAACTGGGCCGCTCCGAAGGCAGCACAGGCAAATGTACCCCCAGGACGGAGTTGGCGCGCGACCTCCATCATCGCGAGGTCCTGGTCACAGAAGTGCATGACATTGGTAGCGAAGACCATATCCACGCTGCCGGTGGGTATGTCGTCGCCCTCTTCGACCCGGGCAGCGCGGTAGGTGAACCCATCGTTCCCGAGACGATCCTCGGCGAGGACGACGTTCTCCTTCGCAATATCGGAGATGATGACATGCTGGAACTTGGGGCGGAGAATGTGTGCGTACGGCCCGTTGCCCGCGCCTACGTCGTGCACGGTGCCAAAGCTCCCTCCATGTGATTGGTGGTAGTTGAAGAGGCGCTGGAAGAAGACGTCGGGCGCGGAGGGCCGGCCTTTGAGATAGTTATTCCAGAAGGCTTTGCCTTTGTCAAAGAGTTTGTCATTGGAATCAAAAGAGGAAACGGTTGCTGTCGCCATGGTGTGTAGACGCACTGGGTTGGCGGATGGGGCAATGGTTTACTTTGCCTGCCACAATATTTATACCCCATTGACCCGTGTGCACCAAAAGGAAACAAGCTTCGGATATCGGGGTTCGGGGTAGAGCTCGGTGGTAAGATCAGCAGCATCTATTCTGCATTTGCAAGTGGATTACAAACGTAATGAATCACTTTATGCATGTAGAAAAAAAATTATTACCGGAGTCGCTTTGACCCCTCCCCCCTCCACGCCCAAGTATCCTCGCTGTATCGTGTAACGGAATCAACCCCGCCGCAGACGCTCCACAATAGCCCTTGACAGGTCACAAAGACGCTTCCGCAGATCTGTCTCAAGTGTGTTCACCAAGCCGGGCGAGAATGGTGTTAAGAACGCATGTATGCCTCCTGCAAGGGGGCCGGTCATGTGCAGCGAGGGGTCACTGGCCTCCTCTTGTCCCGCCGTCACCGAGATTCTGCGCAGCCTCTGCGACAGCAGATCAACGGAGGCCTGAACGCCTGCGAGCTTGGAGAGAATCCGCTGCACGGCGATGCGCTGCGCATCCTCACACTCGCAGTCGGTCGAGGCTGGACCCTGCAGGACAGGTTCGAGTGGGTCTTCGCCTGATGCAGCCCCCGTGGCCGCGGTGTACCAGGCGATGACACGAAAGACTACGAGACACAAGGTGAAGAGAAGGTAACTGTCGTTGGTACAGTTGCATTGCAGAATTGTGCGGACGGTCTCACTGGTCTGCTCGTTTTGGGCGAGAACGCGTTCGAAATCGGGCAGCTCGGGGATGGTTGCACCCGGATCGTTGCCACACCCCGGATTGGCCGGGGAGAGATCGGCTAAGAGGCCAAGAGCACGAGCCAAGCATTGGCAGGAGGCCGAGTTAGGAACGCTGATCGACGGCAGGGCATCGATCTGAGGTCGCACTGCAGATGCGGGAGATGTAGGGAGGGTGATGGGCTCGGGTGCAGGGAATGGACACGTGCGGGTGTCTTCGAGGGTGAAGTCAAAGAAGGCGGCTGCATCGTCTTGCTGATCTAGAGGAAGTCCTACTGCCGATGCGAACAGTTCGTCTAAATCTGGGAAAGAGGAGGCGGGGATGGATGATAGGCAATTCTCGTCTAGCGATCTCAGGGCCCCGAAGATATCGGGATACGGCGAGCATTGTCTTTGGAGATCTAGCGATGGGGACAATCCACCACCACCAGGTGTGGACGGATTCGTGGTATCGCTTGCCTGCGCCGATGTGAATGTTGGACTTGGTGACGCCGTGGCTGTCATTGTCGCTGTCATCGTCAAAGCCGAATCCCTTCGTGCTCTTGTTGGATTTTTCCCCGATGTACGCCCTGCACGCTTTGCAGTGCTATACACGCAGGGGTGATCTCGTTTGGCACAGCGAGCACAGCTGGGCTTCTCTTTTGTACATCCGACTTTGGTAGCCGCACATAAATCACAGGATTTGCGCAGCTTAGATGAGGCTCGTGAAGATGGGCTCGGCAATGGTGAAGCCATAGTATAGGCGTGGAAGAAAGCAGGGTGATTCAATCGCCGAACGGGAAGTAGAGAATGCGATGAGGGCGTGGTGCCATCTTCTTAATGCTGCGCAATCTACAGCTCTTGCAGACCACGAGCTGTGGTGGGCACAACTTCCCAATCACGAGCTGTGGCTTATGTCGATCCTATGAATCCCAGCTTAGACCAGTTTCCTGATTTATAAGGCGCCAAAGAGGAAGCAAGATGGTTCTCCTCAGTCAGAGTCACCAAGAAGGCTTTCAACGTGATTGGCGTCCAACCATCGATAAACCCTCTCGTCAAGTAGCACCGCACCCAAACTACTTCTGGAGACAAAAGTAATGGCGAAACTACATCCAATGATCGGGCAAAGTGACGTGCTGCCGATAATCAATCGGTCCCCTGATCTTATGATGGATGCTATTGCAGGGATACCCGATATTAAGGCTTACCGCGCTTCCATTTGTTGATAGGCTCTATTTGAGAGGTGCTGATGTGAGATCTTTGCCACTTATGATTAGCCTGAATGTAAGGGAGCAAGGATCAGCGTAGATGGCTTTTTTTTTCTGTCCCAGTAGGGTTATCTCCCGACCCTCCCTCACTCATGTCCAAGGCTCAGAAACAGGATCGACACCTCCCTGAAGTGCTTCTGCATGGTACCAGGCAGTGACTCTAGACCATCCAAGCGCCGTGGGGTAAGTAATCTTCTCATGAACACCCCGGTCATAGCTTGCGCAGCTCTGAAGGATCCCACATTCTCCCTGTTCGCCACGATAACATACCAGAAAGAAGCAAACACCACACTACGGAGACTATTCGTTCTGGGATAAGCTCTTGGTTTACAACGCAAAAAATGCTTGATCCTCACAATGTCTTTGATCGTGCATTAAGCGAGGAAACCCGAAGGGTCAAAAGAAAAAGAAAAGCCCATGTTTTACGCACGGCGGTCTAGTGCTGACGGACACTGACAGGGGCGTTCCGCATAGCGTTACAGCGCAGCGCGTATCGCAGCTTATCTGGCTGGAGATAGAATGTCCGAGAGAGTCGCTCGCAAGCAATTTCCGGGGATTCTAACTCCCGAAGCTAGGATTGAAGGGAAACATCTTCAGATCCTGCAGGAAACGGGCGTCACTGCACAGGTGTCAATATCCTCTGCACCTCGTAAAAATCCCGCCCCGGCGTGAGGGCCACAATCAATCTGCCTCGACCCGTTGCAGGACTTCGCCAAATGTCTTCTTCATGAGTCCGCATTTTGCGAGGATTTCTCCGTCTTGCGGAAAGCGGGGAATTGTGGTCACCCTACGCATAAAGCTGTGAGTTTGGATTCGACAGCCGGTCTTCAGCTCATTCCTGTCTAACCTCCCATGACATGGCATATCTAGATGAGTTGGAGGCAGCCTCGAAAGAGCTCTCGGCCGCAGTCGAGGATCTTGCCTCGCATTACAGAAATGGGAGGACTGACAGTCTAGGTGCTCGGCAACCACAGCTGATACCAACGGGTGCACCTCCAGAGGTCCACAGAGCAAGAGAGTCCGCGTTGGCAAGTCTGACTAAATTGCAAGTCATGCTGGCAGGACCGACTGATCTGCTGCAGAATCTGGCAAGCCAGGTATGAACCACCTTCTCTTGCTGACATAAAGATTAACCAAGACATAGATGCAGTTGCTCGCCTGTATACAATGGCTTGGCGACTGTCAAGTTCCGGCTTGTATCCCTTTAGACGGCACAGCCTTGATCAAAGATGTATCCAATCTCATTGGGGTGCCAGAAAGTCAACTATGTCGCGTTATCAGAATGGCGACTACTGGAGGCTTTCTCCAAGAGCCCCAACCAGGCCATGTGGCCCATAGCGAAGTCTCAGCAACCTTTGTGACAAAACCGTCGTATCTCGATGCAGCCATGTTCTTGGCTGAAACGGCTACTCCTGCCGCCTTGAATATGGCGACAAGCATAAAGCAACATTCTGGCTCCGATGAACGAAAGGATGGGGTCCCTTGTCTAGTTACGTTCGCCACTGCCAGTGAAGCCCAATTGCCACGCCTGCAGCGGCAGTGGCAGGCCTATCTCAGATACGGAACGGGCCATGTATGCGACACGGCTACAGATGTCTTGACGTGTCTAGAGGGAATTAGCGTGACGAATGAGTCTGCCGTCGTTGAGGTATTGACCCCTCAACCACTCGAACCCCATTTACATGTCGCTTATCAAGGCTTGAATGAAGGTCGGCGCACGATCCACAGAACGGGCAATCGCTCTCGCAAACCAATATCCATCGCTCCACTTTACAGTCCAACTCCAATCCTCCAGACACGACAGACCTCGGACCCCAAATCCCCGCATAACAATCTCGCACCGCCAGCCAGGAACCCCACAACCAATCCTCAACGCAGCACTCTACATCCTCAACTTTCCCATCCCTGTGCCAGGCTTATCACTTACCCTGATGGCGGCGCAATTCTCTGATGAGCTTCGCGCGCATCTCCCTGCACTCAGACTCAATCGTTCAGCGACATTGGTCGTCATCGCTCCCTCAATGTCGGACTCGGAAGAAGGGATTGTGTTGACGCGAATCCGCGATCTGTCCCTAATGCAACTGGCGAGTCAACGCGAACTGGGCTTATCCGAGGTGATCAATCTGCTGAATGGGGTCAGTGACGGGGAGGGAAGGTTGGTGCTCGTGAATCAAGTGCGGTCGGTCGGGAAGTACGGGGTTGTTGCGTTGGAGGTGAAGTATCAGCCTCATGAATTTGTGAGATAGGATGATCTGAGTGTAGCGGATTGAACGACGTGAAAGCAATCATTCTGAATCTACGAAAATTGCCCGTGTCTCTCAGCGCCATGTCCCTTCATTGCCGTTTCGGATAGCCACTATTGCAGAAGACTGACTAAATCCTGCGAACTCAAGCTCGGCCGTTAGCCTCGAGCTAATACCAGAGTCATATAGGATGACGGCCTGCCAAGGCACTGTTGTCTTCGAGCTTGGTATCCGTGATAGGTCTTGTCAGCAATCCTTTGGCTTGGCGTCGGAGGAATTGAGACAGCGGAACGATTATGATGACAATCACGAGCACGAAGGATATTGCCAAGGTATCGAAGCGTTCTCTCCTTGTCGTTCTTTGGCTCCTCAGTATGCAGTGCAATTATTGCTGCCGTCTGTCTCTAGATAATCGGAAGATACTCGTACAATACAATGTTATGCTAATACTCAATGCTGCAGAGAGCACTTCGTATCTTTCACTGCACCTGTAGTGGGTTCTCTCATGCTGAACGAATACCAGAGTCCATGGAATGCTAATTCTCTATAGTGTAACCGCGGAATCCTAATCCGATCACGAAGAATTGCCTTCGACCAAGCTTCTTGACATCTCTCTTGGCACATCCAAAGTCAAGGTCACCATGACATCATTGTCTGATTTGCGCTTGTTTTGCCCTCGTAATACAGCAGCCTGTCAATAGACATGGCAACTGTGATAGGCGCACGGAGCGGAGGGGTTGCAGGCGCAGCAGGAAGTCGAGACCTGACTTGGGTGGTGCCGACCAGTCACAGAGCACCCAGCGAAATCCTTGACAAATAGATATCACGCTCTGCATGGGGCCAGCATTTCCGACTCAGACCCTGGGCTGGTGCGTCTCGTCTCCACTCCGCGTACTTTTGTCGGCGTTGGCGCCGTGGGGTCGGAGTTTGGGGTCGGTGCCGAGCGGGGACAAGCCACCGAGACGCCTGGCAAACATGCTTGATTTCTTCAGCTCCTCTTCGCAAACCCAAATATAGCGTGGCAATGTGGGACTGTGCCTTGGAACTGGCCCCGCATGACCTTCCAGCTGATGAAACTACTCCGCACTCCCCGCACTTGCGACTACTTATCTCGGGTGTAGGGCTGGAAGTCGCGGTCGTGCGCAAGAGGCAGGAGAGATAGCATCTCCGTGGGCGCCACCGGACTCGGAATCGGTCTGATCTCCGCTGTGTTGCGATTGTTCATTATGTATCGGTAGTGCGATGCACGGCGCTATTCATGCCGAAAGAGGAATTGGCCTGGTTCACGGGCTTCAGCGACGGTTTCCCAAGGAACATGCTGAGTACATTGCTATCTGCGAGCCTCGAGAGGTTGGGGCAGGGTGCACCCTTAAGGACTTGCTTGAATTGTCTGTACTCCTTTGAGATCTCTCTGTAGCTCTTTCAATCCGAATCGTACCCTGAAGCATGGAGTAACCAGATGATGTCAGGCCACCAGGGCGGTCTGGTCGGGATTTAGCCCTAACCCGTCGGTCATACCCGGCTGCCACCTCAGATAATAAGAATTGACAGCCTGAACCGACTTCGCGTTGAGGAGGGTGTGAAGCATGACGCTCTGCATTACAACTACTGGCTCTGTAGGCCCTCCTGGAATTTCGCCACCGCGAGGGGAAAGCCCACCTTGACCTACGTTGTTCCGAAGCATACCATACACCACAAAGTCTCAAGGATTGAACTAAAAATAATCCGATAACCCGACTTAATCAATTCTATCGGTTTCTATGCTCGACAGATGGGCTTTCATAAGTAGCGTACGTAAGCAGGCAGACTAGCCCGAATGTTCTTCCCACTTTTGGTAGATCTTGCAGCTGAGGCTGCGAGATGTCAATTTGTCTAGATGTTCCTAGGGCGCAGTGTACACCCGAAATATTGCGCCTAATGCATATTCACTGAGCAGGGGATGTTATCTCCGAGATAGTGAAGCCTCTGGCCACGCCAAAATCTGAATCCCTGTTGAGAATAGCGGCAATATTGCTATCTAACAAAGCATTACGATTCAGTCAACGCCACGGTCTCTATTTCCTAGCTGACGATTGGTCCTTAGGAGACTCAGATTATCGCTCGGCACCACATCATATGCGACGTCATTCACATACAAATGAAAGGCTCAGTCTAGACTAAACCTCCCATACGGGACCAGCTGCTGACCTGCATACGATTGACCGGGCCGAAACACTGCACGCGCGAAGATTATCAACGGAGACAGCCAATGACAACCACCAAGTACACATTTATATACCTTTTTGACTCGCCCTCGGACAAGCGAGCAGTGGGTCAGAACGAGGCATCCACGAGGTGCTGGCTGGTGTAATCGAGTTTTATCTTCAGGCCCCGCCACCGCCAATCAGAGTCCCTCGTGGGTCCTAATGCACCCTCTCGGAACTAGAATCTAACAGGCATAATCAGAGGGGGGCATGGATCCACCGCAGGAATCCACTCCGACTCTACGACCCGGTCGCCACCAATCATAGGCGCCGAATATGCGGATGCGTACTGCAGATTGATAGAAGATATTGGTCTGCATTTGGCTGCAGAGAATAAGACCAGGCTGGCCAAAGGTCTTCCGATGGACCATAACTAGCGTGGGTGACGGTTCCAGGCCATGTCATTGCTGCGGAAT
The DNA here is from genome assembly GCF_003184865.1 of Aspergillus homomorphus CBS 101889. Lineage (NCBI taxonomy): Eukaryota > Fungi > Ascomycota > Eurotiomycetes > Eurotiales > Aspergillaceae > Aspergillus > Aspergillus homomorphus. The sequence goes on along the minus strand of NW_020291890.1, from coordinate 1,349,952 downwards.
AGTATCGAAGGGCGAAGAAAGGGCGTAGAAATGCCACCAGTCAGAGAAAAGGGATCATCTCTACAATTACCTAGTCGCAATACATACTTCGTTATATACTCTACCGTGTACCATGTGAACCGAGCTAGATCCATGTAATGTATGGCTGACTCCGCATGTCAACGACAACACACTCACAGCAATTGCAGATTGTGCCTCTGAGAGACGATAACTCGATCCGAATTCGCTGCTTTTATCAAGCAACTTGGCGTACCAGCTACGCTCAAGGGTACACTGTTATTTGAGACATCGTCGAAGCCTACTCATCTTGCGGAGGTAGCAGGTAGCCCCCAATTTGCGTGGCTTATCGGGTCTCACCATCGACTGCATACTAAGGACGCAAACAACCCGGCTACTGCATTCCTGCAGCTTCAACAGCGCATCCACGTATCGTACAGCCTGCGTATCTGCACAGCGCTCAGAATACAGTTGAGAACTCCGCGTACCATTTTATCCCCGTTCGTGTAGGAACTTCTGAGTTAACGAGATCAATCCTTGCCCTTATCAACCATCTGTACGGACCATCTCGTCTCCTGGCATTAGCGGCCTCACATGTGTTTCGAAATTGTTTATCTTGTTTTTTATGTTTTGATCCCAAAGAGCTGGATTATAGGCTGTTGACGAGATTTCGGGGCATTCGGAAAAGGGCTACATCGGATTCCTTCTACACTGGTAGAATGTTTTCCTTCTTCCTAGTAACGTTGGAGTATTAGCTCATCACTAACGAGCTTGGCATTTCAACATTGCAGACTGATTGTCCCCACGAAATAAGATTACCATCGCTTCAGTCGCGACCCTGTGATTGCTCCATCACCTCTCAGTTACATGACTCTACCTCATAGTTGTTTCAAAGAGTATCGGTCGCACATCGACTTACTACAACACTGTCCGGATATGAACATCTGACCTATAGTTGTCTACCCGCCTCTTGACCTTAGGATAATAGAGATAGAAAGAATGGTTCAAGCGGCTGGAAGCGAAGGGAAGGTCCACGCTGCGACTCGACATCACCATTCTCGTGGCCCTCATCGGGTCTTGCGGTGTTCGGGCATATGCGACGTTTCTAAAACGCAAAGAGAATATCAGCCGTGCACACAAGCAACACCCAGCAAACAAACAGCTTACCGTAGTCAACGTGCACAAAAGCTCGAGCGAAGCCCTCGACTGTCTCCAATTTGTCTTGCAACTCTTGCGCGATATCATGGACTTCACGAAGGGTGAGCTCAGGCGCCATGACAATGTCGACCTCGACGAACAAATCTTCGCCCCAGTGATAGGCATGAACAGAGTCGACCTTCAAGATCAAATCTGAATGACGAAGCGTGATGAACACAATCTCCTGCACCAAGCTGGGACAGGCGCCTACTCCGCACAGCTCCAGGAACTCGGAGCGTATAGTGCCGATCCAGGTGACGATGATGACGATGGCGATGAGCATGGCCCCAGCCGGGTCGACCCACCACTTGAGCTTGGCACCGGCCGCAGAGGTGAAAATGGCGAACCCATACTCGAAACAGTCGTTGCGGTTATCTTCCCAGAGCATCTGCAACTGGCTACTGTGGCGCCGAAAGATGAAGCAGTAGACGGCCAAGAAGAGCTTGATGCCGAACCCGCACGCCGCCGCGACAATGGCCGCCACTTCGAATTTGCCCAGCTCGTGTTCGCTGCTCACGAGCGAGCGGATCGATTCAACAACCAGCACCAGCGAGACGGCCATCAGCGCGAAGGCAAAGCAGATGTTGCCGGCGTTGCAGAGTCGGCCTGCGCCCGCCGGCCACCGCGTCGAATCATTGAGCCGCTTGGACTTCTTGTGCAGGTAATCGAGGCCGATGTTGCTCACAGCCTCACAGCAACTCTCTGCCATGGTAACAAACAGCGACAATGACCGTGTTGCGGCGGCTGCATAAATCTGCAGTGCGGCGACGAGGATGGTGCCATAGATGGAGACGTAAATGGCGGCTTTGACGTGGAAGGCCGAGGTGTCCGGTTCATCGTCCAACAGCCGCGCGGCAGTTGGGTCTTCTGCGACCTGGATGAGACGGTTGATGTGCGAATTCTGGGTGGTGTGGTAGGTATGTGCCCGGCGAATCCTCCGGTGAAGCTGTTGCGTCCACGCGGCTGTGCCTGGCGGGCTGACAAGGGCTCCCCGCAGCCGCTCCAGCTCGATATCGCTATCCATCGGGTCGCGTCCGTGTTACCAAGTAAGTATGTCTGAGCTAAGGTCGGGGTCAAAAAGGGGGTTCAGACCCGTTTATCGCCTTGCATTGACAAAAACATTGCATAACCTGCCGGTAGGAACTTCTATTATCCGGGTTCTTGGCCACAGAATTTTCTCCCTGTTGTCAGTCCTTCTTCTCCGCCTTTTACTAGAACAATAGGGGACAATCCATTGTAGAGATATCGATGCCCCACATTCCCTTAGTGGAGTCTATTGAGTATGTTCGATTGTTGGTGCTCTGATCCGCAAATACCACCAGTAGAACAGTTCCAGCTCATCCTAAGACTGCCATTTCAGGCACCTCTCCCAAGAGATACATACTAGGCGCGGGTACTCAGCCGAGGTCAGATGAACCCGGTGCTTATATATCGAGTCTGGAACGCAGATCATTGATCTGTCCTATGATTGCCAATTAGGAGGCACTAAACTAGGAAGCCAAGTTAACCACTCGGGTTTGCCTTGAAATGCATCTCATGGTCTTCCAGTCAGTCCACCAGGGATCCTTTCACTCAAACATGGTTTGACTATGCTGATGAGAGAATCCTTGGAGAATCTTTGACTACTGGCCTTGCGATAAGATAAGCACACAGTCAGCACGATCGCGGAGTAGAGCCTACCAATAGACGCAATTACTGCAACAGCCGCTCGGAGTAGATTCAAAATGCAACTGTGCCCTTATTGGCTCCGGCGGCCATCGGACTCCGATGACTATTGTTTGTATGCAGGCATCAAACGAATTCCTGCGTCAGGATGCAAGGTTCGACAGGCGGTGAGTTCACCATTTAACTATCGAATGCCCCTCTCGTGGAAGCCCAACATTTCTGGTCAGAAGCCACGCAGGATGGCTTCAATTGCGGCAGGATGTACAGAGAGCAGCGATGCTGTGTTTGGCCCTCGGGTCAGCCTTGCCTGTCGACCTTTTGACTTCACCCTCTATTTTGAAGACTTGATGTTTGTGTGCCTACCAGCGGCTATCTTTCTGTTGCTTCTTTCGCTGTCGGTGTGGGATCTTTGGCATGAACCTCGTCGCATCAAGAGATCTGCCTTGTTGGTTTCAAAGCTAGTATGCCAGCCCAGAGCCGTAGTCTCCAGACAAGACCCCTATACTGACCCCTTAGGTAACTCTTGGCGCATTGTTTGCATGCCAACTCGTCTTTCTGTCGTTGCGACATACAGGCCCAGCATCCCTCCGAACCAATGTATCCCTTTCAGCTGACGTGCTGGAAGTGGCCGCGACAGCCAGTGCGCTATGCCTTTCGTACCTGAGCCACTGCCGCTCAATCCAGCCCTCGACGCTCCTCATTGTTTATCTCTCCGCGCGGTCGCTGCTTGGCATCGCTCGGTTGAGGACTTTGTGGCTCTTGCACGCGGCAACAACGGAGGCCATAATATTCACAATCGAACTCAGCTTCACTCTTCTAGCATTAGTGCTAGAGTCGATAGAGAAAGCGTCGATTCTGGTACACACAACAGCGAAGCCTGCCACACCCGAGCCCTTCAGTGGGTTCTGGAAGCTGGCGACCTTTGCCTGGCTGGCCGGTACTTTCCGCCAGGGTTACTACAAAGTGCTTTCAGTCCACGACCTTCCTGATCTTGATCCCCAGCTGAGCAGCGAGGTCGTCGGTAAGCAGCTTGAATTGGCGTGGTCGCGAACAGGTATGAGGCATCTTCTCCTCGAAATGTGTCTGTGTGCTCTGACTCCCAGCTTGTCGCGTATGCAGGGAACAAGAATGCAAAATATGCATTACTGCGCACTTCAATGCGTGCCTATCTAAGCCCACTTCTTGCTGCAGTGCTTCCTCGCCTGATGCTGACGGGCTTCACCTTCTGCCAGCCATTTCTGGTGGATGCGACCGTGACATGGGTCGGGAACAAGGATGCTGCTCTTGACTCGGGAAAGGGGCTAATCGGGGCGTTCGCGATCGTCTATACGGGGATGGCCGTAAGTCCGACGCGATATAGCTGATACGATCTTCAAAAATGTCGTTAACGCAGGTTGATAAATAGGTGTTCACAGCTCTGTCCGGCTATCACACTTTCCGTTTCACCATCCGTCTCCGCGCCGGACTGATCGCCCTCATCCACCGCCAAACTGTACACACCAGGGCGATTGACCTTGGGGAAATCACTGGAGTCACTCTGATGGGTACGGACGTGGAGCGCATTACATCAGGATTCCTTGCCATCCATGATTTGTGGGCCTGCTTGATCGACATCGCCATAGCGATCTACTTGCTCGCCAGACAGCTGGGAGTAGCCAGTCTCGTCCCCGTCGTGATAATCGTCGGTACGGAGACTTCGAAACTACAGTTTTAAATATCTTACTGACGACGGCATGGCAGTCTTCTTCGGTTGCACATTCAAGGTCTCAGCAGCGAGCAACACCGCGCAACGAGCCTGGATCGAGAAAGTAGAGGATCGGATACGCTTCACGTCATACGCGCTTGAGAACATCAAGTCCGTCAAGATGCTCGGCTTATCGCGGAAGATGACTACCATCATTGGCAGTTTGCGATATGTGGAGGTGGCCGCTTCAACAGTGTTTCGCAAGTTACTCATTGTGAGCGTTGTACTCTGTAAGTATACGCTTGGCTGATGCGTGTCGCGAGAAAGATTGACTCCGTGCTCACTTTGTCCAGCCAACTCCCCGTCTGATCTGGCTCCAATGGCCACTTTCGCTCTCTATGTCATCATCGCTCTGGTCAAACATGATAACTCGATTTTGGCGGCTAAAGCCTTCACCTCTTTATCGCTTATCTCGTTAACGACGAGCCCAGTGTTGACTTTCATTCAATCATTCCCATCCGTGATCGAGTGCCTGGGCTGTTTCGACCGGATCCAAGAGTATTGCAGTAAATCGTCTACGTCGAGAGAATCTGAGGATCCAACCAAGCAAGACCATCAAGGCATTCCGTTGGATTCATTGAAGAAGCACACATCAGTTCAGGAGGGAAGCATGATCGAGTTCGCCGGGCAAAGTTTCGGTTGGGGTCAGACAGCTGCCCCAGTTCTGCACGACATCCAATTGAAGATCCCACAAGGGATGATAACCATGATGGTTGGACCAATCGGTAGCGGAAAGACGACAATGATAGAAAGTATCCTGGGCGAGACTGTCCTTTCTGGCAAAGAAATGAACGTAGATCGCTCCTCCATCGCCTACTGTGCCCAGACCGCGTGGCTACGAAGCCAGACAATACGCGAGAATATACTGGGGTCGCATCCGATGGATCCAGAGTGGTACGAGACGGTGACTACGGTCTGCAGTCTTGAGCGAGATCTCTCACGGCTACCACACGGTGATCAGACTCCAGTCGTGAGCAATGGACTTACACTCAGTGGGGGGCAGAAACAGCGCATTGTAAGCTACTGACTGTGGATGAAATGTGAAGCTGTGTGATGGTCGCTGACACTTGGTCATCAGGCTTTGGCAAGAGCATTGTATGCCCGACCGAGAATTGTGTTGCTCGATGATATCTTCAGTAGCATCGATGCTACGGCCACTGAGGATATTGCTCGCAGTTTATTTGGGGAAAATGGACTTTTCCGAATGATGAAGACCACTGTTGTGCTTGCAACACATTCAGGTATGTCCGATTGCTCTCATCGCAGTGTACGTAGATCGAGTATGTGCTGACATAGACACAATCTAGGGTACCTCCTGCGGTATGCGGACTATGTCGTAGCCCTGCGTGAGGGTCGCATCATCGAGGCCGGCAGCTTGGAGAACCTCAAGAAAGAAATTTCTTTCGTCCAAACCCTGGAGGTCGCGGTGCCAGAGAACTCCGGTAGCGACAGTGACACAAGCGATGATTCATCCAAGCTTGCAGGGGCTGATGATCATAACTCTATTTCTGAGGCAACAGACTCAGCTAAGAAGGTCACCGTCAATGATCCAAGCCGCCAGACTGGGGACTTTGCCGTCTACGCATACTACGCCTCTGCTTCAGGGCGTGTGAATATTGGGCTCTCCCTCATGTTTGCTTCTTTGTGGGCCTTTTGTCATGAGTTTCCCAGTATGTCTGCATGAAATGATATCTTCTTGGTGGAGGCCATCACTGACAGTAGACCATTGCAGCTGTGTGGTTGAATTGGTGGACAGCCGCAAACGAGAGAAGCCCCAACTCAAGGGTCGGGATGTATCTGGCCATATATATCTTTCTTGGACTCACCGGAACGATATTGTTGGTTACCACTTGTTGGTATGCGATCGTCGTAGCATTTCATGTTCATCTCCCGAGCTGACACGCAAAACAGGATTACCATCGTTACCATTATCTCTAGGTCGGCGATAAAGTTACATGACAATGTGCTGACCAGCACCTTCAGGTGTGATAACCCATTGTGGCATCAATCATCGCGGCAACGCTGACACGGCATAGTGCCCCCTTCCAGTTCTTCCACAGTACAGACATTGGAAGCATCACAAATCGGTGAGCAGATCTTTCCTTACGCGTGCTGAAAAGCGCAGTCATATACTTGTAACCCTTCCTAACTCGTTACCGCACATCCAGATTCAGCCAAGATATGGACCTAATCGACATGCGACTTCCACTTGAAGCTCTCAACGTAATCGCTAGTAAGCCGCTCTGCTTTTCTCATTTCTGTGCCGAACCTAACAGATAGTACAGTGGTCTCAACCTGCCTTGTAAAACTTGTGGTCCTAGCAGTATTCGCCAAGTATCTCGCAGTTGCGATACCCTTCGCCGCCGCGGTCGTCTACATAACCCAGAAATTCTACCTCCGCACCTCGCGCCAGCTGCGATTCCTCGACATCGAAGCCAAAGCCCCTCTGTACACACACTTTCTCGAGCTCGTCAGTGGTGCAGCCACCGTTCGCGCTTTCAACTGGCATGACAGATTCGGCGCGGCCTGCACCGCCCTCCTCAACATCTCACAGCGTCCGGTCTACCTGCTCTACTGCGTGCAGCAATGCCTTGGCTTTGTTCTGGACATCCTAGTCACAGTGTTAGCCGTCATCCTTGTCGCGACGGTAGTCTTTCTCCGCGACAGGTTCGATCCTGGAGAGGTCGGCGTCGCCCTGGTAATGGTCATGACATTTAATCAGACCTTGATGAACCTGGTCAGATCCTGGACCCAGATGGAAACCTCCATTGGTGCGGTATCTCGTGTGAAGGCCTACGCGGCAACAACGGAACCCGAGGAGCGGGCTCCCGAGCTACTACCGTCGCTGCCCGCGAAGTGGCCGTACGCAGGAGAGCTTCGTCTCGAAAACGTGATAGCCGGTCATTCGTGAGTATCGATATCCCAACCCCTAACTTTTTCTCCGGGTAACTGACCCCCCGCTCAGCATGACCTCCGCGCCCGTACTAAAGGGAATCAACATATCCATACAAGCCGGCGAGAAGATCGCCATCTGCGGCCCATCAGGAAGCGGCAAGACAACCCTCATCCTGGCTCTGCTACGGATGGTCGAGATCCAAGAAGGCTCATTAAGCGTGGACGGGCACGACCTGCTTTCATACCCGCGCGAGGAGATCCGCGCGAACCTGAATGTCATCACGCAAGAGCCGTTCCTGATGGCCGGCACCGTTCGCTTCAACATCGACCCCCTGGAGAACGCATCAGACGAGGAGATCATCAAGGCCCTGCAACGGCTGCGCCTGTGGGACCGAGTCGAGAAAGAGGGCGGTCTGGACATGGCGATGAAACCTACCTCCTGGTCGCTCGGGCAGAGGCAGCTCTTGTGTCTCGCTCGAGCGATGGTGCGGAAGAGTAAGGTGTTGATTCTTGATGAGGCTACGAGCAGGTAGGTCACTTTACAGCCGGCTGATGCGGTGTTCGTGCTGATCAGTGCTTGCAGTGTGGATCACGAGACAGAAGACATCATGCAGGAGGTTATTGAGACGGAGTTTGCGTCTCACACTGTGCTGGCGGTCATGCATCGCCTCAGGCTGGTTCATCGGTATGATCGCGTGGCGGTGTTGAACGCGGGCGCGTTGGTGGAGCTGGACAGCCCTGCTGCGTTGAACTCGCGGGATTCGCTGTTTAGACAGCTGTATCAGTCTTCGCATGGAGCGGTGGTCAGATGAGCAGAGGCTGTGGTGCGAATGATAGAGGCACATGAATGCGAACCCTAATGACGATAACTAATCTTCGGAATTTAGTGGTTGAGGGACACTTTTACTACAAGTAATATGATCTTTCTCGGAAGTTCCGTGAATTGGGTATAGAAAAGAGGTTCCTGGAGTTATGAAGAATGTTCAATCAAGCAAAACGCTTCTTTATGTGATGAAATGGTAGATCCTCGTCTATGTGGTAGTAGTATCCATATCTTCCGTCTCTTTGGCGCGGACCACCAGCTCGTTCTCTTTCGCTTGGGCCACCTTTTGGCGCTTGTCTACGGCCTCTCGAAGCTCCTTAACCCGCGCGCGCTTCCGCATCACCTCCGCCTCCTCTGCCGCGGCCGCCTTCTCGAGGCAGGCTGCTTCTTCCAGCTAATACAAGGCGGTATGTATGTCAGTCTTGCTGATATGGTAGAGCCGTGCACTTGGTAGAGGCTTACCAAGCCTTCGATTGCTATGTCCATCGTGATCAGCTTCTTGCGCTGGACCTTCTTCCTGTCGACCTTCTTCTTGTCCTTCATTCGGAGGGCACGGGGGCGCAGATCCGCGGGCGCCATGATGGTCGCCCGGCCACCTTGGCCTATGTAAATGTTCTATAACTTCATTAGGCCATCGAAAATGTAGCAGGTACAGTCCAGATATTGATGTCAGCGTACCTGGTGAAGGGGGGGCATGTTGGTGGTGTTGGTGGTGGTCGTGGTGGTGGTCGTGGTGGTTCAAAATGTGCTTGCGTATTCCGAGATTCCGCGTTAGCTGGATTTGCGAATCACCATACAAAGTCCGTATACCTTTGATTCTTCGCTAAATTCTCGGAGAGAGAAAGAGGAAAGGAAGAAAAGAGTGAAGGCTTGGGCCGTAGGGAGGTCTAATATACCATCCGCACGCAACACCAAGCCCCCTTCTTCTTCATACCTTATTCCCCGCTAGAGCGAACTGCCTATTGTGCATCGAATCTTATGTCTAAACAATTGTACTCTCACAATGACCCACTGACAATTGTGGCCCACCGACATTCGGGTGTTGTCCCAGGCCATTTTATTGTTGTTGTCCGCCATCTGATAGAGTGTCCCCATTACCGGTGTTACTCTATAGTCTTTGGATTCGTGCATATTGCTTTTCATGGCTCAAATGGGATTCTAATTCCATTCTTGATTGATTTCACTTCTCAAGTCAATGTGTTTATCTTACTGGCATGGTTAGATGAATGCCTGACATATGTATGACGCAGGTAATGGAATTCAGACGGAATATGAAAAATCGAGAGCCTCATAATTAAGCGCCCCCTCAAATCACTTGAGCCCACTTCCTGGCTCAGACTTTCTCTGGCTTGCGTCATAGGTATACCTCGAATACCACCGCAATCATGTTCACAGCATGGGCAACATTTCTTGGGGACGAGGCTTGCATGGTCTGTAGTTTTGGTATTAATTTTAATCACTCATGGATGAAGCGCGTCCGGGCCGGTTAGCTCTTTGTGCACCCTCAATATAAAGACAATTACTGACTAGCACGGTAACATTGAATCCAGTCTATTGTACCGTGTCTGGAGTGAAGGTCACCTTGGCTGCCGAGGGATCCCCAAGAGACCCAATCCCGCATGCTGACGAGACTGATCAATGGGGATCTGGTGCTTGTCCGGCGCATCGTCAGACTGATGTGTACCTGTTCCACGAAGTATGCTGGCATCATCTGGTGGAGCATTTCAGTCCCCATGAGATGCGTTTGGACTGCCTGTTCCAGGCTTTGGAACGGATGCCACTACTATGGAATGAATACAATTACACTCTCCCCCCGGTGGACTTCGCACAGGTGACACGAGATGGGAGACTTTGTCTACCCAGTGTGGATGAACTGATGCGCTTTGCGAGACCACCCCCGGTGTCATCGCATCGCACCATCCAGAGACTCCTCTCCACCCCGCCACAAACAAAAGACGCTCTCCGAAGGCTTCCCTTCGAGTTGATTGAAACCATAGCCGCGCTGCTGCCCACACGAGACGTGCTGAATCTGCGCCACGCATCACGCGGCGTGACCCCTATCTTCGCCAGCACTCCATTCTGGAAGACGCGATTCTACCTCAACGGCGAACGCGGGTTTCTTCTGCCCGTCGTCCGCGGACAACTTGGTGGCGGCTCTTCGCGGCGCCGAGACATCGACTGGAGGCTCCTGTATCACAGCACATGCCAGCTGAACTGCAGCGGCTGGTTCCGACTAGAGCTTCGAAAGTGGGAGGCGCTGCGCTGGCTCCGCGACACAGCCTTGGCCCTGCATTCGGGAACAGACCGCCCGCTCGACTTCCGCGGCGCAGCCCTCCATCACTACCATCATACCGTTCCGCGAGGGACATCTCGTCAGGAGGTGGAGGTCCGTTCCCCGGTCCGTCGGATCGCGGTTTCTCTGCACCTGGACTCTGTTGATTACCTTTCGCCACCGTTCATCACCGGACTGGAATTTATGTTCGAGGACGGGTCGAGCGCCATGCTCGGCTATGCATACCCTGGAGCAAAGGAGTTGCACGGATGGTCCGACAGAGCGAGGATGGGTCTCATGTTTCATGGCGGTATCCCGGCCTTCGGGTCACAATGGACGTGGTGGACTTCCGCGGGTTTAACGTCAACGACTCCCTGGACGGGATTCGCGGGGTTTATATTGTGCAGGGTAGTGATGAGTGTCGCAACTGCGACACTGACGACCGCTATGATGTCGGCCATTCACCTGGCTGGCTCGCGCAAGGCCATCCATCGCGCTACTCACTGGATGAAGTCTTCCGCGTCACTGCGGTCTGTGATGTAGGCTCAGACTCCCCGAATATGCCGTTTAAGGTGCATACTCGTGTTTTGATTTGATTATCATGCTGACAGGATCGCAAACTAGAGCCGCAAGATCATCGACATCGGAGTATTAGGTCGAGCAGGGAATCGCCTCACCCTCACTCGGGTTGCGTGGCAGGATTTAGTCCTTGAAGGCAAGAATGCAGGTGATCTTCCAACCGACTTGGAGCTGAGATGAAAGGTTTCGAGATTTGACTGCATGCTCTGCAAAGCCGGAGTCGCTTTCCTTGCGGAGCAGATTATTCTACTTAGGAAACACCCCATCAAGAATCGTCGTTCATTGTCTTCCGCAATTTTAACCAAGATTGTCACCTGCCATAAGGCAGACTTTGCCTTTATCTTTCGTGCCGAAATATATTTTGTTATCCTGCATGAGAAGCAGTAAATGAAGGGAATTGCAGGGGTTAATTGCCCACTTTAGTCTGCGAGGACCGAGTTCGGTTATAAGTAGCAGCAGCGCTGATGAACCAATAGTTATATGCGTTGACTGAACTCTAACACAGGGGGTGTAAAGGAGATAGGTCGGAACAAAACCTCAACTCTCCGGGTCGGATGTTTTGCGGTGATACAACTTCCTGGAGACTCTGCTCCTTCCTGTTATCTCCTCCTTACGCAGATAACGCCATCAGTATACAGGTCCAGGTCCGGCACCGGCATCCTCAACATAGGAATCCCACGTAGCCTTCTTCGGTTAGCATGCTCCGACACCTAATAGGGGACAACATACCCAATCGACCTCGACGGCGGACATCTCCTTCTCGAAGGTAAAGGTATTGAGAGGCATCTGGAATGGTGAGTTGAGCCCCGCCAGATCAAACGACGCATCAGTCGACACCGCCTCGGTAGCTCCACCAACACCCGCGAACGGCTGCAACCCTGCCAGCATACTAGCGAGGACCTGCCACTGTCTCCAGGCCTCATCACACACTTCTTTATCAGCCTCCCAGAACGCAACAGATGTCTCCAGCGCCTGTATCAGCGCCGCATGCTCGAATGCGTCCTCCGACTCGGGAAACTTGCGTATCAGCTCCAACTCGAGGAACAGAACCATCGCAGCGAAGGTCAGCGTCTGCCTGGTGTGCGAGAACTGGTACCATTGCCGAGCCAAATCCTGCTGGGAACTCAACAGCGCCAGAGCGGATGAAATACATCGGTCGCGCGAGAACTTGAAATGGCGGTTCGTCTTGGCCCGAGCCATGAATTTGCGGTGGAGGGTGCACATCGCTCGGTGGTACATGGACCAGAGGTTGAGGTTCGCGTACAAGGCGCGAGGGGAGCTGGTCTGAGACTGCTCCAAATGGTGGGTTGGCTTCATGTGCGGAGGGAAGTCGTCATACGCCACATAGAGGAGATTGTCGATCTCCAGCACGCTCTCGTAAGAGGTCGGAGTCGGGTTACTATTGAGGTCGGCTACGCGACCTATTGCACGGCATAGCCGTCCTTTGACAATTAGATATGTGACGGGAGTCGGCTCTGTTAATGGTCGGGATGGTGGAATATTGACGGCATCGTCGGATAGCTCCCAGTCGTGCAGATTGCGAGGCTCCATCGTGTCTGTGTATATGCCTGACATCGCGCGCGGGAGACCCGTGCCGAACGAGGTCATGTCGTCCATGCTGGTCACGGATAGCCAGGTGCGGCGACGGTACTCGGCTTGCATGAGTGATATGGAGGATGAATGTGAGGGGTCGCGGTGGTAGCCCATGTTGATGGCAGTCCGGACGAGCACTCCGGTCATGATCCACAGGCCGCGCCGGTTGTCGTCCTTGCGGTTCAGTTCGGCAGTTGCATTCAAGCGGAGAGTCTCCACCGTGTAGGGAAGACACTTGGCGATATCGCCGCTCAGTAGACACTGCGCTGTACGCATGCGATAGAATTGGAAGAGGGACTCTGAGAGGCCTTCGTACTCGGGTGGCTCGCCGTACTGGTGGTAGGCCAGCATGGTAATACCAAGGATTGAGAACAACAGACCCAGCCAGATCAAGTTTGTCTGCGAAGGGTCCCTCCAGTGTTCTTCATACTGCACCAAGATTTAGGTCACGAGTGATACAAACCTTGGTGTGAACTTACCTCACGGATAAAGGTCGGCTCATGTATGATGGCTATATTATGTGTGAGACCAAGGCAGACCATGGAGTACATCCTACTTACGAGGAACAGCGATGGGAAAATTTTGGCGATTGAAAAAGCCCGCAACAAGCTCATCTATATCTCGCCTGGGTGGGAGAGTAGCCAGGATCTCCATTCTTTCGATGGGTTTGACTTGGCTGAAAAGAAGGCTCGTTCCATCGGCTTGCTGCGACTGTGTGGGGCGAACGCTATGGTCGAGTGGGTCATCCTGCGTCAGGTTCCATGTGTTCCTGAGTTCGTTGATCTGGAAATGGTCAGTGGACTAATGATTGTTACAAGGAGGCAAGAGACAAAAGGGGCCGTATGAATGAACACCGGCTCGTTGGTAGATTGGGAGAGTACCTCCTGTAGAACATCATACCAATCATCACCAGCCTGATAGATTGACTGGGTGCCATTCATTACGGTCTTCCCGGCCAAGGCCACATCCTGGGTCTCAGACGCCACGAGCTCGCCACAATTGAGACAGTCGGGCGTCAAAGCAACAGGCTTAGGCGGTGACTGTGAGTTCCTCGCAATGAGTCTCTTTACCAGACCTTCCAAATTATCGATACGTTGGCGCATGGTGTCGCCATGACTCTCCCGACGAACATTCGAGGGCGGGCCATTCTTGGGTCCCTTGAAGTGACAAGATGTCTGCTCATCGCGGGCGGTGCAGTTCTGACAAGGATATTCCCGGTTGCATTTGAGTCTGGCTCGGTCAGCAAATGCAGTCAATGCAATGCTGTATAGTCCGTGGAGGGGGCGACACACTTTCGCGTGCGACAGGGGTCACATGATAGCGGAATGCGGGCGCGACGTCGCGGTGGGACTGATTTGACGGCCCGAGTGGATGGTGGATGGGTGTTAGGCCCCTGAGGCTGCATCAACAGGGGGTGGATGGTACCACGGGATACCTAAAGTGAAAAGAGACAGCAGTAATGAAGTAGAGCACTCCCCATAATCCAGGACTTGAGAGTGAATGATGACGACGAGGTGAAGATCGGAAGCAAGAGGCGCATACTGGAGAAGGGAGATCCAACCCCGCAATCAGCCTTAAATCCGCGGAGTTCCTGCTTGGTGCCTCAGGCTCCAGAGGAAGGCCTATCTCCGTGAGCGCCTTATCTCCGACGGGTGGTGCAGGCTGCCGCGGTCGGACGGCAATCGCATGGGCTCTACATGCGCGCCGGCGCCGTGCAGGAGTATGCCCCGATTGCAACGGACGGTCCGCGAGTCACCTAAGTGGAACACACGCGTTGCAACCAAATGGAGTTCTGCCATCCGGGATCATGCAAAGTGGTTAATGCTACTATCCCTAAGTTGCTGGGAGCGGAGATATATATAGCTGGAGCCTGCATGCCGCAGCAATATGACACAACGAATTTTGACCAAAACTTGCATTACAGATTGATTACAAACGAGATGCATGTCGAATTTTAGTGCATCAAAGGAGGCCTGGGCCACGATTAGTTATCAGTGTTTGTGGCCTCTTCACCTGCCAAGCTGCGAGACTTGCCCATTACTGAAGCTTGAAGTCTGTGGAGCTTGAGGACCGGATAAGGCAGCCATGTCGATCAGACTCTAGTGTGCGCCTGACAGGTGGACCTTGGCGATGTTGATCACTTACTGCGATTTGCGAGCTATATGATCGGAGATAAAAGACTAGCGTTGAGTAGAATTACACTCTCTTCTCGGGGTAAAAGAGTGGCGCAGGACAACAGCCAACCTCTCCGGTTGCGCAACCCCGTAAATCCATGGGTGCTTCTCTGGTTTTTCACGCGAGAACAGCGTTGTCCGATTAACCAAGATGTTGGGCTAGCTGAAGCGTCGATGGAAGTTTGCGTGAGATCAAAACAAACAAGCCAACTACGTGCTTAGGGAAGTAGGCCAACAACGTGTGAGCGCAACCCTTCTCGTTCACTTTCACAAGGAAATGATCGGGGACCTCAATCATCCGACCTGGAGCTGAAACGTTCCAGGGGAAGCGAATTAAGCTCTTCTGATACAGAAACAGATGAAAGACGGCTGGAGTAGGCGGACTGAGCGCAACACAGAGACCGGAAAAAGGAGTTCCGGAGTGCAGTGATCTGCATCGTGCAGCCATCTCGTATCCTGTCTCACTGTTTTCAATAATTGGGCAGGGATTACCTTTGCTCTGCAGTTTCGGATACTTGGGCCTCAATAAGATTTCCTCCTACATCAGGACTTTCTGTCAACACAGGCGGCATTTTACCCTAGCCAATGAGCACAGCAATGAGCACAACATCGAGACTTTCGCCGTCTTAGCAGGGCCTAGATGATACTATGGTTGATCCGAGAGCCTTTTGATGACATCGTTTCCGATTTCCGCTCGTGGTCTGCAACCTTCGAAAATACGCTCCTGTGTCTATCCTCATGCAGCCGGGTAGCCCTATCGTGCCGCCAGAGGGTAGCGTTGATTTGGAGCTGGTGTATAAAGCACTAAATTCAACCAAAACGACATCCCAAGACAGTATGGCCGAGTGGTCTAAGGCGATAGACTAGAAATCTATTCTCTTCGGAGGCGTCGGTTCAAATCCGACTGCTGTCGTTCTTTTTTTTGCTTTTTGCTGTTGCTGTACCCACCAAATAATAGGGGCACCCAATGGCATTGCCTACAGGTGCATTGACTGCTTGGCGGGCCCTGATCGATGGCCGGCAATCACACCGATTAACTTCATCCTCAGCCGTGCGTGGAAAGTCAAAAGGCGATGGTTATTATGCCATTGAATCTTATATCGGGCGCAATCAGGTCTTCGCTGGCGCTCCTGAGGTTCGCGCAGGGCAACCTGATTTTGTGGACACAGCCATGTCTCATAGGGATGGAGGACGCTTCTCCCGGCTGAGCATGGGAGCTGACCACACAAATCACGCACTACGAACACAATCTTGTTTGGAGAGATACCATCTTCATTGATTTGCTCAATAGTCCTAGCACGTTGTTGAGGACTCGTAGTGCGATAGAGTGCACTTTCTTTCTTTGTCAGAAATTGCCCGCCATGGGCGCAATCGCAGCATGGACGGGAACGGTTAGGGCAACGTTATTGGAACACACTGCGGCCTTCCACACATTGCGACTCCTTTTCACGGTCCAGGACACCAATACCCAGACTATCGTCAATGAATCGACGATATGAGCTCGAGACATCCTGGAGTAGCCTTTGCTGGACTCAACATGAAAACTGTGACCAATGATGTCCACTTCAGCCGCGATCGCGGTCGCTGCTTCAGACAGCCTCCCGTCGTCGGGCACGATGGGAGTTTTTTTGCTTGCCTACCATCTGTGATACATACATGGGTTGTCTCAGACCTCGCGTGATGACTTTGACGCGCTGCTTTCGTCTGGTGGTTGGATCGAGCCGCATCGATTTCACCCGTGCCAGATCGAGCGGTACATATACCGTGCAATAACACAACACGTCATTATGGCAAGCAATGAGGCCAAATTTCCGATCATCATCTCCCTTTCGTCTGGTAACAGTTCAAACGCCGGCTGCCGATCTGATTTTGACCATGACGCGCCGCAGAAGAAGCTGGACAGCAAAGGAGGATGAGCTCCTCCGCACCCTGGTTCAGAAAGGTAGGTGCAGGTCTTTTTCGCTACATCGCTTCCCATCCTTTCAACGTTCACGTAATTGACACTCCTCCTCTTTCCCAGACCTTGACACTTTTGGCCGGGTGATGTGGTCTGAGCTGGCTCAGAAGGTACGCGGTCGCACGAATAAGGATTGTCGCAGACGATGGTGGAACACACTGGCTGAATGGAACATCAAAGGGGTCTGGTCTCCGGATGAGAACAAACGACTGGTCGAGGCAGTAAGGATGTATGGAAGCAAGTGGACTCAGGTTGCAGCAGTCGTGGGAACTCGATGCGGAGATCAATGCTCGAGTCACTGGCGTGAGGTACTGCGACCCAATGTCAACTACTGCAGCTGGACAGAAGAGGAGATAGGCCGACTTTCCTTCCAGGCGTGTCATCCCCGGACGATAGTTGATTCGAGAACGGCGCAGGACGAAGAGCTTTTGCAAGCAATTCAAATATGTGGGACCAACTGGTCAACCATTGCGGCCTTCCACCTCCCTCACCGAACGGGACTGGGCTTGAAGAATCGGTATGCGAGGATACGTGCAAAGGCACGTGCAAACACTCCAGCGTCATCTGCCGGTCATCGCATAGTTAGACGGACGAGGGAGGATGTGCGTCCAGATAGTGGCAACACTGGGGAGAGCGAAGAATTTAGCGTGAGCACCAATACACCGGGAGAGGACACCCAGAGCCAGGAGGCAGAGACCGACCTCATCCCTGCAAATGAGCCCCAGTCAACATTCTTTTGGTCCGATATGGAGCTCATGCAACCGAATCTTTGGTCCAATCCCGTACCCAGTTGGACGACAATCGGTTGGGAAACACCAGCACCGGAATTGGATCAGGACACCATCGATCCAAGTTTGATTCTCCCCAGCCTCATCTCCACCGAAGACCATTGGATGGAAAGATTCGCAGAGTCAATGCTCTGTGCGAACCACGCTTCTCGCCTTCCTTCGTTTGGCCGGGTTATAGATTCGGCACAAGCCGACAACGACCTCGACAGACAGATTCTCCTCTTTCCTCCGGGTAAGTCATCCCAACTCGCGCCTCTACTATGCCTTGAGCTTACTCCCTTGGCAGACGAGTTCCCAATGGATATAGGCTTTCAGACAGTGCACGAGCCGCTTGACAGTGAGCCTGAGCTTCGAACGGCATCTAACCATTCATTTTTGGGGGAACTCCCGCAACCGTTCTTCACGATGGCTGAGTTGGATTTGACACCTTTCATACCTCCGATGCCCACGATGCTCACGATTCCTACGATGCCCACGATGCCCACGATATCCACGACGCCCACGACGACCCCATGCGCCCTTTGTCCCCGGTTGCCCCGGTGCACCCAAGGCGCAGCTATTTCCCAACTCACTTCGAGCCTGTACGCCGCGAGAGGACGGTCGAGACAAACTTGCACCGCGTTTCACTAAGTCTTTCCTGCACGACGAGCCAATTGAGCAGCATTGTGTCTCTGGTTGCCGACATAGGTAGGGCGGCACATATGAAGGTTGACACAGAGTAGACGGCCTTGGCCATGATTGATGCTTGAGGGGGGAGGTGGGGAGGTGATTGGACTTTGCAGAAGACGCAAAGCGGCTGCTGTAGTTTCCTATTCAAAATCTTGTTTCGGTTGCTTAGACGTTTGCTATTTATGTTCGGAGTCAGCACACTGTTTTGTACTGTAGCGCGACAATTGGCGAGATGAATCTCTAAGGAGAGAGGAAAAGCGAGGGTAGTAGAGGATAAGTTTGGATGTTAGGAAATAGACATTAGAGCTGGGACCCCATGCATTGCTCGCCGTTAATCAAGACGCGCTGCAGTCGGGTCCTGTATGTACGTACCGTGAAGTGGAAACCACGATCGCCTCCATGCGCAGATTCAGAAATGAGATATACACCGGACGATGCACGCAGCTTTAAACAATGCATCACACACAATGACCCCGACAAAACCAGATTGTCGGAGGAAACTCACCTCTTTACAATCCTCCGCCTGATCACTCGGAATATGCTCGGGATCCGCCCGACTCATACCAGGAACGTTGCAAGCCCTCTGGCAAACTAATCCTCCACATCCAGGTCACCAGCATCCGCAGAGATTATAGCCTGAATTGGCCCGGACCGTACGAGCAATCTCTTTTCCGAACCTAGGGCACAATGCGAGATCGCTCTTTTCGTAACTCCGATGATTGGAATGTTACGACCTGCGCCAATGGCAAGTGGTAGATCATCGACTGCAGCCATTGTCTATTGGTCCGGGGGCATAAGCTAATCCATTATTCTATTATTCTATTCCCTTGTAATCTATGACCACCATGAGCTGGAGGAGAGACATGTCTCTTGCTACCCAGACAGAGGCGACTTTTACCGCAACTTAAATGTCTGGCGTGGCGACAAAGCCACGACACTCCAGATACCCCAGAATCCAGTTCCAGCAAGAACAAACCATACCAGGAATAACCCTTTAAATTGACAAAGATCCTCACTGCTTGGGCGACGTCTGCGGCAGAGCCGGTATCGGCTTGACGGGCGAGACCCAAAACATGGGGTACCGGCGCTGGAGGTTGTTGACAACCAGCGCGACAGCAAGAATCATGGTCGACGACAGAAGCACCACGGGTAGATAGTACCAGGACAGGGCCCAGATGGCGTCGTTGGTGGCAGGGAGCAGAGCCGTGGCACCGGCGGGCGGGTGGGTGGTCTCTGTGATCTGCATGACCACGACCGCGACTGCAGACGAGAGCGAAGCGGCCAGCCAGCGCAGGGAGTTGAACTTCTCCTCGTCTGGCATCAGGCTGAAGAGCTTCGTGATGCACAGTCCGACCAGGGCGCTTAGGAAGTGGCCAAAGATGAGAGCGCGAGGCTGCGCGAGTGGACTTTCAATTGCGCCGTACACGAGGACTGCGGACGCTCCCTGTTTGTTTGGGTCAGTCAATCGGGAAGGGGCTGGGTTTGGTGGGGAACAGGGTGGCAACGCACGTAAGATGCGATGATGCCGGGTACATTGCGGCTGAGAAAGTAGTGGGAGTAGTTGAAGATGGCCTGCACGACGCAGAGCCCGCAGAAGGCTGAGATGAAGGACCACAGCCAGATCTGATACTTGGGTAGAGGCTTTGGTGGACTGTCACGATAGCCAAGCCAGTGACTTAGCCACCGGGGTAGGCGTGCCAAGACTTCTTGTTCTGTCATCGACGCTATTCGGATCCGTGCTTGAGAGGTGGCCAGAGGGACCTGCGATGAGAAGAACGTCGACAACAAGGACCTGCCCAAGAGAGCAAGAAGTTGTGGTGGACTGTCTTTTTGTCGAAGGGGTTGACAGGGCGCTCGTTTTGATGGTCACTCGCCGTCACGGGATAGGATCAGCAACCCTGGGGTCAATAAGATGCAAAGTTTCTGTTACCTAAAGTGCTGCGAGCATTGATTGGCTACTTCAATTCCATTTCAAGCGGCTCTTGACCCCGGTTGCCTTGAATTCAAGAAGTCGGGTAATGAGAATAGGGTCCATTCCGCAGGGCGTCGGCAGGGTTTGCCGGTGGGTCATTGCAATTCGCTCCGACTTCGGCGAGACTCGGTAATATATCGGTAATCCCAAAAATTGGCACATGCTTGGTAAGGGCAAGGATCTACTACATATTCTGCAAAGGCAACCCCAATAACATGCCCAGGCGACAAAGGTCTCCAATTCAACATGCAAAGATCGAGGATGATAAGAAGACCTTGGGTTTTTTTGAGATGATATCTTGATGCACAGTCGCCAAGCATGCTCTGCCGAAGCAACACTTTTTCGACACTCGGGGGGCTGCTGGGTGCTCCTTCGACGGGAGTGATCACAGGATTTTGGGCTTTGAAGATGTCCTGTCTCGTCCGCCAAAGCAAGGAGCGTTGTTGAAAGTATGACTTAAGACTCTCCCCGTGCTAAGTTGGCCAGTTGCTCATCGCAGGACTTTCTTCACTGGCTACGAAATTCCGTCTGAGACACAACAAATGGGCATGCAAGGGGTGTACTCTGAAATCCCCATAAACTGGGAAGTACAAAAAGCCGAACAGAGACGATATAGCAAGAAACAATGAAGAATGGCTAATATGAGTTTTGACGGGACACTCTGCCTGTTGCTGGTCCCAAGCCAGTTTTTGACTTAATGAGCAGTGCCAGGGATTACGGTAAGTATCTCAACCAGCCATAATTCAAACAGAATACAACCTAAGTAAAATGCTCAAATTCAGTATCACACATCTTGAGCCGAACAGAAGGATCTGCTTGCCTGAACTATACCTGGTTATGCTCGAAAACCTATTGTACATTTGTCTTTTTCCGACTCACGAGTCTTTATTAGCTCGTTGGCTATCCCGTCGAGCTTGCGAAAAGCTTTTGGAGCCGACTAGAGGAACAAGCGTTTGTTTGGTTATAAAAGTGCTGCATCCTTCTTGACATTGTGTCTAATCTATAACCACAACTTCTGGTCTCTCCTGGCACCATGGGTAGTATCAGATTTAACAGCAGTACCTTAAGATGCTGTCTCGGGCGCCACAGTTCCTCCTCCATGGGAGCCACTTTTCCATTGGGAGTCAACAACCAGCCCTTGTGGGCTTCTACTATTGCTTTCTGGACGGCTAATAATAGATTTTTCTCCGGCTGGCGTATGAGTGACAGCGATGGCAAATCTCCATACATAATATCTGCAGCTTCCGCAGAGGTCATGAAGTATAACGAAAACGCTTTCGCAATAACAAAGTACAAGTACTAGCCACTCACTCACCGTGTGCCATGGCGACAACCTGGAGTCATTCTGGAAACCCTTGGCTCCCCCTTCTCCCCTCCCTGATAAAATTATCTTCCAAGGTTGCCTCAAGTCCTTCACGTTTTGGGACCATATTCTGAGAAGGTGATTCTGAAAGTCTCCTACATGATGCAGATATGCCAGGCCAAAGGCACCCATAATCGAACTACATCCTTCATTAGACCTTTCCAACTCTCTCCATGTGCGCCGGATAGAAACAATTGTAACACAGTTGGCCACGAACTATTACCCTCTTCGCTGTGATTTATACTCTACTGTGTCTTGATAACATTTCTCCGTGTTTCCCACAGTTCTTTGTGTAGTATGCGCTGTTCTGTAATCACGCTCGACCCCAACAAACTGAAGACTGCAGAGCACAACACCCACCATGCAAGGAGTGTCTACTTGCCAGCCACAACGAGACAGTCTTCAAGTCCCCAGTAAACCCCCGATCCAACAAAAGCATCACTCGCCCACTGCCTGGTTCAGCGCGTTCACGCGGTAAATCTCACTGCACTCAATGAGTTCATGAGTGCATCGGTCAATGCACCGCCCATTCAGGATCATAGAAATTACATCCACCCTACGAATCATATACAACCGGTGCGCAATCGCAATAACCAGCATCACCTTCCTAGCCTAATTCAGCCCCGCCTATAGAAAACGTCCCGACTCCGCATTGAGGGCACTCGTCGACTCGTCAAGAAGCAAGAGCTGAGGCTTTCGAACAAGCGCCCGCGCAATCACCAACCATTGCTTTCGAACCCCGGACAGCCGGTCGCCGTTCGGTCCACAGTAGGTGTCATAGCCGCTTGGAAGCTGCATGATCGTCTCATGGATGTTCGCCAGCTTGCAAGCCTCTTCCAGCTTCTCTTGCGTGACCGTCCGACTGGGTCTTGCCCCGAGCGAGGGGTTAAATCGGATTGTCCCGTCGAACATGAGGCTCTGCTGCGGGACGTATGCAATTTATGGTGGAAGGAGTCGTCCCCGTATGCGATGTTCTGCCTATCTACCTCGATGGATCCTGACTCGGGTGCATACAGACGTTCCATGAGGGTAATGATCGTCAACTTTCCGGCGCCACTTGGTTTAACCAGCGCGGCGAATTGTCGGGGCTTGATGCTTAGATCTAGTCTGTGCAGCACCTGGATGTCAGGCCGCACAGGCTACGAGAAGCGGACCTGCTTGAAGGCTACCCTGATGCCGTTTCCTGGTGAGGCTCTTTTCTCGCTAATAGTAAAAGTAGTTTCCACGTCGTCTAATGCCTAAAGAGGCGCTGAGAGGCTTCTAGTCAACCCCAGGTCAAGGAGGTTCAGAAGTCGTCGCGTGGCCTATGTGGCCTAGGAAGCTAGCGAGACCTCGGTTACAAGGGCGAACATCTGTCCCCAGAGCGGTGAACTGACTAGAAGCACAAGCTGAACGATGAAGAACTGCATATGCGCATCCTCGCCTGCAATCATTAGCTTAGGGCAGAACCAGTATGCCAGTTCATAGTTAAAGTTACTCAGCCCGTAACCAACAGCTAGCCAAAGCTTTGCCCATTCAGTGTATATTGTTACTTGTAGCATGGGGCCCTGAAGAGAGCGACGATAGGTCTCGGGTACTTCATGCTCCAGAGACAACGACACGACTGTGTTTATTTTCATCCGCTGAGTTCCGCATGTCTGGGTTTCTTTCTCACACCTCGTCCTAGACAGTTCGTACGCGTCTATGCTCTTGATGCTACCATGCAGGTCACATTGCTGCGTGTGTCCCGGTGGGAGCAAGACCTCAGGCCCACTTACCCGTGGTCCGCGTGACTACCCACAAGTTGAAAAGTAGCTGTCCATGTTAGGCATGGATTAAAACAGACAGAAATTCCCCTCAAGTCAAACGCCATACCCAGATTGTGTAGCGCATCCGACTTCCAACCTTGGGAGAGAGTTTTGCTATTCCGCGTCGGCTCCAACCGCTAACCGCACTTCCAACTTTCAAGAGGAAACGGCGAGACTCTTGAGTGGGGTTGCCGAGGATTCCTGATGTGGGTATGAGACAGAGGCACCGCGCCTTGACGATGGTAATTCTGTGGTAATGGTGTGTCCAATACGTTGGCGCAGAATGCTGCGCGCGTATGGGTCTATACGAGGTCCTCGACATCCTTTGAATCCCTAGAGCGACCCGCGAAGCTATTGTAAGACTGTGATATGTGTCACTGGAAAGAATCTTTCGGTCGCGTCTGACAGAGACCCCACGATGGTCATTGGGCCCGAGTGAGATTATCCCATCACGTTATCCATTTTCTACATTTCTCTTTGCGCTCCCGCTTCAACAAAAACAAATCCATGAGATCGACCGTCCTGTAACCAATTTCTTCGAATGAACCCAAGACGCGGGATGCCATGAGCAATTTCTCAGCGCTACTATTGGGGGAATCGAATCGGTCGCACGGAATTCAATGAGCCTGGTTCGGATACACAGCAGCACGGTAACCTCAGAATCTGAGTTACGATGTATCTAATCTGATCTGATAATCTAATCACGAAAACTCAACTTGTGCCAAGAGCAGGTTCGGAACCGGCTCTTCTCTTTCTGGTATGTGCGATCCGATTCGCGGAGTAATACGGGCTTGCTTAAAACAGAACTCTAGCCCCGGCCAGCATAATACACAGCATTCGGTTAGTTACATCGCAGTCGCCTCCAGACAAATCATCGATACGCATTGGAATAATCTTCGTCGCTATTCAATTATCGATATGGGCGGTGAGATTACACCAATCGCTCTCCCCAACTCAAAGCAGTTCTATCTGGAGAACGAACGGGGAGAAACGTACTTGATCCAGATATCTTGGCCACTGCATTGGCAAGACGACCGCATTACTGACCGTGGTCCGCTCCCCATTCTGTGAGCTTTGACAACCACCAACTCTCCACCATCGCCAACGTAGCTTACCTAATCCAGATACATCGTCGACGGGAATGCATTGTTCCTGACAGCGACAGAAGCTGCGTGGCGTCGGGCAGCCTCATCTCACTTCGCGGGCGGAGGCATTATCGTGGCGATCGGCTACCCGCTGACCGGCAAGCTGTACGATACTTGCCGCCGCAGCCTAGACCTTACGCCGCCCACGGAGAGTCCGATCCCCGGATACGGCGGAGCGGACGAGTTCCTGGACTTCATCAACAACACTGTGCGTCCTGCAGTGAAGGCCCAATTCCCGCACCTCAGCTGCTCCCGTGAAGCCCTCTACGGCCATTCATATGGGGGTCTGTTGGCCCTTCACGCCCTGTTCACACGCCCCGACTCGTTTGACTGTTACATGGCTAGTAGTCCCTCCATCTGGTGGAATAGTCGGTGTATCCTGAAGGAAGCCAGGTCGTTTCTGGAGAAAGGGCGCGCTTCCGAGAATGGGCGTTCACCGTCTCTCATGACCTTCTTTGGCTCCTTCGAGCAGAACACCCCTCAGTGGAACGATGAGCCGCTCGATCAATATGAGGGGCGCAAGCAGATCGCGGCAGATTTGAGGATGGGGGATAATGTCATTGAGCTCTGCGAGATGCTGCGAGACTCTGTGAGGTTACACAGTGTGTCGTTGCATGAGTATGAAGGCGAGGAGCATATAAGCGTGATTTCATGCTCCATGAGCCGCAGTTTGACTATGTTCTTCGAGGATTGGCCTCTACTTCATTAGTCAATGCATGTACTCTACGTGTGTTGTCCAACATTGTCCTCGAGCGATGTTGGACTGTCTGGATACGCAATAAATGCCTTGATTTAACATTCAATATGTATTGAATGTCCTATAATTATATTAGATTGCACCTCGTTGGATGAATAGCAGGGAACTTATTCTTATTCTCATTTGGTCCCATTAGCGGGGTATGTATCTATTCGTAGTCATGAGCAAAATCAAAGACTTGTGGTTCATTCACTCTCCTTAGGTTGGTGATGACTCCTTATCTTTGATCAACGTTTAGTCTAAGACCAGAAGCCCCTTTTGTACTCCCATCTTGCGAGTCTCTGTCTTACATGAGCCGTAATGCGTGGATGGCTGTCGTGGCCACGAAGACGACGACGACGCATACGCAAGCGATATGCCTTTTCTCGTATCGTGATTGGCCAGCCTTTTACTCCCCACCTTAAAAGTGGGTCACCTGGTTTAGATAGTAGCAGCAATCGCTTCCCTCAAGAAAAACATTTCAGGCCGCTCATGGCCGAGTTCTATTCCTTTGATAATGTTTCGAACGATGTATTCCCTTTCATTCAGCAACGCTGCACGCAGGCATATTTACAATGGTTCGCCCTTTCGTCTTGGGGTGCATCGGGGCGTTGGCGCGGGTAGGTAGCGGGGATTTCATATCAACAGACTACCGCGAATACAACGACGGAGCACTGGGCCATCGACCACATCAAGAATTCCATTCGAGCAGCGAGTATGCGCCCATTCTCCAAGTCAACATCTGGGATCCTGACGCCATCTCCGACGTCGGCTCGCACATCTTCCTCCGCCATGACGGCAACGACTCCTCGCCGCTCTCCTCGCCGCTCATTCTCGATAGCCACGACCTCAGCGCCGTCTACATGAACCGATCGTTCAAGAACGTGTTCGGCACTCGTGTACAAGAGAACCTGGGGAAGAAGTACCTCACCTTCTGGGGAGGAGAGAAGGGCGACGGGATCGGTGACGGGTACGGGCTGGCGTACGACGAGACCTATCGGCTGGCTTACAAGATCTCGGCCCAGAACATCCAAGTACACAGCGACCTCCACGAGTTTGCATTCACCGGCAACGGGACGGCGCTGGTCACGGGCGTCGACAAGATTCGGGCTCGTCGGTCCGACTTGCAAGAAGGATGGGAGACACCCGAGCGATTCGAGGTTCTGAACGCTGTGTTTCAAGAGACAGACCTCGAGACGAACGACGTGATCTTCGACTGGCGGGCACTCGATCACATCAACCCGATGGACTCGTTCGAACCGAGGGGGAGCGGGTGGGATGCATACCACCTGAACAGTATCCAGAAGGTAAGAAAATGACAATCCCTGCAACTCTGGATCAGCACACGCCGCTAACCCAGCGCGTGCGCGCACAGACACAAGCCGGCAACTACCTCATCTCTATCCGCCACATGCACGCCATCTACCTCATCAACGGCAAGACCGGCGAGATAATCTGGACACTAGGCGGCCCACATAACGACTTCATCGAGCTGCCTCCCGCCGCAGGCGTCGATGAGCTCGCGCAACCCGTTCTGACAATGGGCTGGCAGCACCACGCGCGTTTCGTCCCGGGGACTGACGAGACTCAGATGACATTTTTCGACAACCACGTCAAGGAGACATCGCATGGCGAATGCGACTCGGACTGCTCGCGCGGCCTGCACATCGCCATCAACGACACCGCCTCGCCCCCGACCGTGCGGCTTCTGCAGGAGTTCCTGCATCCGTCCCGCTTGCAGGCCCAGAGCCAGGGTAGCGTGCAGCCCCTCTCCCCAGTTCCCGGGAATCTGGGCAACGTCTTCATTGGCTGGGGCCGGTGTCCCACGTTCACGGAGCACACCTCTTCCGGTGACACGGTCCTGGACGTCCAGTTCTCGCCGTGGCACAGCGCGGAAATCCCCGATGCGCTCGACAACTACCGTGCGTATAAAATGGATTGGACCGCAACGCCGTGGTGGGATCCGGTCCTTGCACCGAGGATGAACTCCCAGGGTGAGTTGGTCGTCTACGTGAGCTGGAACGGGGCGACGGAGATAACGACATGGGTGGTTCGGGGCGCGGCCCGTGATCTGCCGGGCAAGAAGGGGCGGATCATCGCAGTGTCCCCACGGACGGGGTTCGAGACCAAGATGGTGCTTGGGAGCACAGAGTGGCAGTATCTGTGGGCCGAGGCCGTGGATTGGAAGGGGAACGTAATTGGGTCGACGGAGGTTGTCGATTTGGCTACGACGGAGTTGTCGGTCGCCACAGATATGTACGAGTCGGAGGCAGTGTTTCCTCCACTTGAAACAGAGGAGACGAGGCCTGCTGCTGGGGTGTCGAAATTAGTGGTCGCCTTGCTGAGTACCGGTCTGGGAGTCTTCGTCTTGGCATTCATTGCGGCCGTAGTCTTCTGGTGGCATCGGTGCACCGACTATCGTAGCCTGGAGGCCGCTGATTTCGATCTGGAGACAGAATCTGAGCACGAATATAGTGATGTTGACGCGGAGGGTAGCGATGACGGCGTGGAGGGCGGCGATCCGCAGTCAACTAGGGATGAAGACAGTCGTGCCCTTCTTCCCAAGGCAGGGTGAGCAGGACACGTGCCATTCCCGCTAGTCTCGCTGAACTCTTACACATATTTACCTTGCAGAAATGAATCTTTCCTGGTTGGGAATATTGATTCAAACACTTAAGTGAGAGTTGATCTTGCTAGCACGTCAATGCATATTTCTCCATCTGTGAAAATACCCATGTTGGAGAGTCTACCTATGAGGCGTTCTCCCCTTTCTTCTTCTTTCATCTTGAAAAGAAATGACTACGTCGGACGTTGCGTTTTGAAACGAGTTTCGAAGTTATACGAGAGTTTATTGGCATTGCCATAAACTGAAAGGCTAATCCAACGGCCGAACCTACTCGAAACGCTTTGTATGGGTTCCAACAGGGATACAAAAGGAGAGCAAGGATCAGGAACATAAGAGGCTTAAGCACGGCCGCTGGGATACATACGCGGCATCAAACGTGACCATAACAATACACGGACAGAGCGGGCCAGAGTGAGTGATTGATTGCCGTGGCGTGGAGCTTCCCGTGGTAACCCATCATCTGATCTAATCTGATCGGATCGGGCCCTCCCAGTCAACACGGGCTGTATTGTTCCACGGCAGCGTATTACGGGCGTTTTGCGGATGCAGTATCCTTCCTGTAATCCCTATCAGGACTAAATTACTACTACCTACGATTTGTTCAGCCGACCAGAAATTTCTTCCTTAGAACTCTGATGATATGAAAATCACGCGGCAGGACGGGGGCATTTATATACAGTACGTTACTGCACATGTACCAGGATACGCACTTGGGTTTAGCTGCAACTCAGGTCCCGCAGCGCAGAAGGCCCCCGAAACGGGAAATTGGCCTCTTTCCCGGCGACTTAACATAGTGGAGCTCATACTCAGTCGAGCCACTAGATTGGCTCAATGGAACAGGGTCTGAGATTACCTAGTTCTTTCCCTCGCTACACATCAGGGTCTCGGACCCTTTCTTTTCCCACGTACTTCTGGGCCGAAGGCAACTGGACGTGCATGCTGGCCGATTTTCGGCGTCGACAGACCCCACGACAACACGCGAGAATTAAGTGGAGACGAGAATGGTCACTTTAAACGACCTAACCAGTAGCGTGGTGAATTACAACTGCCATGATATGCATCATTGCACACAAGGATGCAGTGGTCATGTCTTGGCAAGACAAAATATTAATGCTCGCCTGCGTGATCGGAGCATTTCCCCGGTCAGTGCAGTTCATGATGCCACAGTGAGCCTATGACCCGTTTCCTTCTATCTACTCGACCTTCGAGCTCCGATAACATTACTAAAAATGAGCGGATGTAACTGGCGATAGGGAGAAGTTTGAGATTTGCCACCAGAGGTGAAACTCAACATAAAAGCTCCCCATGGTCTCAAAGAGCGTGAGCGGAACAGACCCATCGCTCCTTTGAAAGGAGAGTAGCCCACAGCAAATACAGACTGCATCGTGCCATAAAATCCGGCGAGAACGCCGGGTCGGTGTTTAGAGCTCATCCGGCAAACCCGAGCAACGTAAGGGCCAAGGCACGGTACTAAATCCGTGATGTAAACTGGAAAGTGCATGCTAAACAAGGCACAAAAATTGTACGATATCAAGCCTAGTCATCACCACTTTTGCAAGTTAGTTGGCACTCGCAGAACTGTGTAGCAACCTGCTAGTCACATATCGTCAATACAAGGCATTATTACTCAGTGGCAATTGTGCCCACAATTGACAACAGAGTCAGAATTGTATGAGTCTATTGTACCCAAATACCCCGCTTACTATATGCGGTAGAATGAAAGCTGGAACGAAGCGTATTTCATTTTGGTTTGGTGCTCAACTGTGGTTGATCATCAGAGGAGACCAAGCCTTAGTGAGAGAAAGGGATTCTGTTCTCGTGCATCGATCCACTTCCTTCATTTATTGTCGTGCCTGGCCGAGGATCTATTTTATAGAATGTTGACACAGAGGATCACAGTTGCCGTCTTGATGTTATCCAGCCTTGAACATGGTCTGGGTCGCCAGATGCGGAAGTACAGACACGGCGGCGCTACCCGCCCCATACAATGCACCTTGTCTCACATCACATCAAGCTTAAGACATACAAATCAAACGTCTTTAAAAAATGCATCCAGGGAATACCAGGATATCAGACGGCGAAACGATCCCAGGCGTTTAATGATGAATGCCTTCTTTTTCGAGTGGCCTTCGAGGTCGACGACATTTGTCACTTCACAGAGAGTCATACGTTTGAACAGACATCAATTATTTCACCTCATCGAACTTCAACAGTGAGTCTAGCCATCTGAACGTTGACCTGCTTATTAATGCCCTTATCCCCTTAGCATCCTCCTCGACCACGGAGAAGAAACGTCATTCACCTTGGCCGTGTGAAATCAATGGCCATACTTATAGATTGTCAGCTAGTATGTCAGGACCTTGCGCTGGAAGTACACAATGGGACGAAACTAGCAATGGCAGAAGGGCTCGGTTCACCTGTGGTCGATAAATTGTTAGCCGGAGAAAAGGTGATTTGAGCAAGATCCGTCCAGCACATGCCAAGCCTAGTCGTCTAATGCCCCCCACTCCACTTCCTGGTCTCTGGTAAGGTAGCACGCTAATCTCACCCTGCGGCTAGAGTATCTTTGAACCCTAATCTGCGGTATTGAGCAGTATTACAGACCAAGTGGATCGAGAAGGAATGCAACCATGACCACCTGAATTCTTATCAATCAGTGCTCCCAACCTTGGTTGGAAAAGTTTCTCCATTGTCGCCTCTCGCATGAGTCAGGTTGCGCTCGTGGCAGGCTCTGGCATCACCTAAACGATTTCTTCCCGGAGTCGATGGTGCCACTTCTGGTTAAATAGTTTGCATGTCACCCCGCGAGCCCGGTTCCTTGCTGTTTCTCCAATCCACCTGGAACTTGTTCCGCCTGTCAAGCCAAAAATGACATTCCTTAATAAGCTCCAGCAAATTCGCGGAGGTACGTGGATGGCTCATGGTGAGGATACGGACTCAATTGAGGATCGCAATTCGACCGTCCAGACCAACATCATGAACAGCAAGGAAGCCGGGGGTGGCTACCCAGGTACTCCTCCTGATGACACCAAGCATGATCCAGAAAAGCCGAGCGACAATGCACAATTCGGTGTGCAAAAAATAGAAGCCGTGACTATGGCATGGTCGAAGGCATCATTAGCTACAGTACTTATTCTGTTTGTCATTGATCGAAGATCCTCGTTATCTCACCGTAAAGCTGACGATTCCTTGAACTTCACAGCATCTGGCTCTTGACGCTTGTCAACGGCTTCAAATCCACGGTCGTCGCTACTTTGAATCCGTTCATCACGAGCTCCTTTCAAGCCCACTCGCTTTTGACATTAATCACGATTGTCGCGGGATCCATCACTTCGGCGATCTATATCCCAATGGCCAAGATGTTGGACGTGTGGGGTCGTGCTGAAAGCTTTCTCCTCATGATGGCTCTTTGCATTCTTGGTTTGGTGCTTATGGCGGCCTCACATAACCTTGCTACGTACTGCGCCGCGGAGGTAATGTGGTGAATTTCCCCTGCAAACTGTGGAAGACCTCTAACGCATCAATCAAATCCAGGTTTTCTATACAATTGGGTTCGGAGGTCTGAGTTACACTTGGGATGTCCTGGCTGCCGACGTGACGAACTTGCGGAACCGAGGATTAGCATTCGCTTTTACCTCGTCTCCCGGCATCATCACCGCCTTCGCAGGATCAAAGGCGGGGGCAGGATTCTATGCCAATGTCAATTGGCGATGGGGCGTTGGATGCTGGGCCATTGTCTTTCCCTGTGTGGCGTTGCCGCTGTATGCCGTTCTGGCGTGGAACCTGCGCAAAGCGCGAAAGGAGCAAATCGTTGTCCGCGAGAAAAGCAACAGGAGCATCAAGGAGACAGTCTGGTGGTGCATTACAGAGTTTGACTGTGAGTTCAATACCCCAACCTGGCGCTGATATTTCAGACAGCTAAGACAGACACAGTGCCGGGAGTTTTCCTACTGGCCGCCGGCGTCGTCATCTTCCTCCTTCCCTTCACTCTGGCCACCACCGCACCAAACGGATGGAAGACCGGCTACATCATCGCCATGATCGTCGTCGGCTTTGTTCTTCTAGTGGTTTTCTTCCTCTATCAGGTCTATCTGGCTCCCGTGCCATTCTTGAAGAACCGGTTCTTGCTCGACCGCACCGTGCTGGGCGCAGTACTCTTGGATATGACCTACCAGGTCTCATATTACTGCTACGCCTCCTACTTCTCATCATTCCTCATGGTCGTCTACAATTTGGACATGGCATCCGCCGGTTACGTCGTGAACACCTTCAGTGTGGTATCCTTCGTGTTTCTGTTTATTGCGGGGTACTTAATCCGTCTGACTGGGCGCTTCAAGTGGATCCTATGGTTCTGCGTGCCTCTCTACATCTTCGCCCTTGGCTTGATGATCCACTTCCGCCAACCAAACGGCTACATCGGTTACATAGTTATGTGCGAGATTTTCTTTTCCGTCTCAGGGGGTATCTTTATCCTCTGCGTGCAACTGGCCGTGCTCGGGGTCGTCGATCACCAGCACGTCGCTGCCGTACTGGCCTTCCTCTACGTGGCCGGAGGTGTCGGTGGCTCCATTGGTAGTGCGATCTCCGGCGCCATCTGGACCAACACCTTCGAAAAGGCCCTCAAGCGCTATCTCCCGGCGTCGGCGCAGCCGGACTTGCAGACCATCTACGGAAGTCTGCCGGCGCAACTTGCCTATCCCGTTGGCAGCGAGGAGCGGTTGGGAATCCAGAGGGCGTATGGTTATGCGCAGACGAGGATGCTGGCTGCTGCGACTGCTTTCATGGTCCTGGGCTTCGTCTGGGTCGGGATGATGAGGAATATCAATGTCAAGAATATGACGCAGACCAAGGGGAATGTACTTTGAGGAAAGATGGCTGTACGAATGACATGGATGTCCCGGTTGGTGGTGTTGCGGGCAC
Source organism: Aspergillus homomorphus CBS 101889 (assembly GCF_003184865.1). NCBI lineage: Eukaryota > Fungi > Ascomycota > Eurotiomycetes > Eurotiales > Aspergillaceae > Aspergillus > Aspergillus homomorphus. The sequence continues at coordinate 1,317,050 of NW_020291890.1, read as the reverse complement.
ACTGGCAGTGCTCGCTTTTGACCACGGCACACAGCAGCTCTCGGGGCATCAGATAGCCACAGGTTTTAGCATGTGTTTCCTTTCCACCAGATTAAATATATATGTTGTACAGGATGTATTTATTCTATTGTTAATAAAATTGAACCCTAGTACGGGAACGAATGCAAATTGGAAGCAGGCGAGATTGGAGACAAAGTTACGAGCTGCAGCTGCTAGCCCTAGTCGGGACTAAGATAGCAGCTAGAACCGCGACACACTTCTCATAGGCCAGACTATCAATCTCCGACTGTTGATAGGACATTGCTCACGTATTCCCCCACATACCTAGTACTACCTGAGGCTCGCAAGTCAGCCCGCAAGGCTGAAACTGCAATTGCGCCTCAGCTGCATCGCCAGCCTCCCCCAAAGCCAGAACGTCGGCCATCGAACCAGGCTACATAATACCTCCGACGCCCCACAAGAAGCGCAAGGCCGCCAACCGACACCAGCGTAATGGACGGAGCCAGCGCCATATTTGCGTTTGTGCAGGTCGGGCTCAGCATCGCGACCACGCTGAATACCTATATCGCCGACGTGCGCCACCGTCGCGACGACATCGCCAACCGCGAAGGCCCGGTCCGCCGCTCGCCGTCGCCCAGCCCGTCATTCCGCGGCCGCTCCCCGCCGCAGCGCTATCGGCCAAGGCCCCGTAGCTATGGCCCTGGTTGGCGGCCTTCACGCCGGTTTGGATCTCGTTCGCGCAGCTATGTGCGCGAGAGGATGGACCCGGGGGCAGGGCAGAGGGTGTACGCTGAGGAGGTGACAGAGTCCGAGGAGAGTGGTGATGAAGGGCCGCCGGATGATGTGCTCGTGGATCGGATTATGACGCGGTATACTGGGCAGCCTATTGAGCGGAATGTTGGTACGGAAGGCTTGTGATGGTTTGGAAGGTGAGGGAGTAGGGTAGTGTGCGTTGAGGGTGGTGTTGTGTAGAGTTAATGCGGTGGGCGTATATGGATGGTATATTTTCTTGTAACCTTTTTGGTAGAGGGCAATTGGATGCGTTTGGGGGTGATTGGTATGGCGACAACCTACATGCGAAGCCCTTGCCGTGGCATGGAAGGTAGTTGATCGTACCGCCGGTGCACAAACTCAATGCAAGCTCGTGCGAACTCGCCTGGCTCCCAGGGTACTATTCAGCCTTGTCGACGATGAACTATACTGTCGAGTGAGAACCGCTCGACCAAGCTAGTGTGCATGGGTAATGGTCGCCACTGTCGCGCCAATCGGGGTAAACTCATGCGATCTTGGAAACCAAGTGCATGCGCGGTAGAGCCTGAGGTGACCAGGGAGGAAGGATAGTTTGACTCTCCAAGCATTAGCACGATGGATCTGAGAGTATGACGGGCCAGCGAACGAATGCACGAGTCCCAAAATACGCACCCATTGGCACTAATTGAACTTAGAGGATGCATGACGACTTTTCAGGGCAGATGAGGAACGTGTCTTGCTAAGTTCTTTTGCGTAAAGCGCAGGTACAGGTATCCTAATGGTAATTTTATTTAAGCCAAAATCGAAATCGAGAGAGTCAGGGGATCTGTCATTAGACTTATCTACCGCATAAGATTCCTACAAGACAGCCGGTCGCCCATAGTACATACTGTGTGCACCCTGGGATAGAAAACATACTACCAACTGGCCAAAGCTGCCGAAGCGACTACCCATATCTTATTCATATAGTTTCTGCTGCAAGTGACTTTGAAACTCAGAATCGAAATCTCAGTACTGTTCCATCCAAAATCGCGCAGCCAATGAAGGTACTGGTCAATGCCGAGGGTGAGAGATTGCGATTCATGATGAGTTCCACATCTCGCGATCCTCCGCATAGTCTGATCTGAAGCCTAAATGGTAATAACTGTTGTGGACCTTATCCTAATCGCCCACTAAGAGGCTATGCGAAAATGGTTGTCGTAGTTTGGATGTTGCAGACCTCGTGATTGCAGTGCAGAATAAATGCCTGATCACTTCTGTGTGGCTGGTTTTCATGGTTGATGGATGATGGAGAAGTGATCGCAAGCAAGAAGCAAGAAGGGTATTTTTGAATTTCATGGAGCATGACGGTAGGGCAGCGGGTAAGGAGAAGCGGACTGGCGTTCTTAATCGAGCCAACTGGCTTGTAATGCCATGTCCGACTAATGTAGGGTCTGGAAGTTTGAACTGTACTGTACTCTGATCAAGGATCCGTAGGGCATGAGGCTATTCGCTACAGATAAGTGCAGGTCAGTGCAAGTGCTATTAACTGAAGAGGTCATCATAGAACCCGGCCTATCTGATATCAACCACAAGCGACAGCTGCGGGCTCGGCTAGTCTAAGACACTGGGCTTGACGAGTAAATGAGATCGGCACAACGGCAACTTCGCACTCTATGTTTAGTTACTCTACGCAAATGACTTTTCTTCGTTTCTGTGCGACAGTGATCTCTGAATCTATCGTTCGATTGTGCAACGGCTTGAAATCTTTAGCAATTATGGGATTCATTGGCATGGTCAACAAATGCTTTTTGAAAGTGTTGTCCAGGTTTGACCTTTCAACGGGATATGTTTTTAGAAAAGAAGAACGGGATAGTGCTATGCTCAATACAGAATTTGTCGAGTCTCTTACCGTGTCTAGGAGCATGTAAACGCATACTGTTCTTGCGTAGCTTCTAACTTCATGATTTGGCCTTAGGATGAGGAAATCGGCATACATGTACGAAGGAAAGAATGCATATCCCCGTCGTACACGCCATAAGACTACTTGGATCAATTCCCAGCATTGTAACGCGCATGTACTCAGAGATTCCCTATACCCCATCTACTATACTCAATTGCCTATCTCAACTTCAGGGCGCTTACCCTGCGCTACGTGTGATGGGGCTGGTTCTTGCATGCGGTAGGAACGACGGGGGAAAGGCCGGAATGAGAAAGGAAATGCATCATGGCCAGAGGAAGGAACTGACAACACATGCTGATACTCTAGATGAGGGCCTCACGGTAGGTCTGCCGTCGCACCTTCCCTGTGCACCAATGCAATGGAGATTGAATATACCTCAGCGCTTTGCGTATGTTCGCTCTTCTTTCTCTCTTTTCCCACCTCATGTTTTGAGCATAGTCTGTTTGTAGACAATTCTATCGACAAATCATACTTCTTAAACTCATCTTTACGCCTGTGGAAGCAATCATGTTGAATAGAAAGTGAGTTTTCCCATGATCTTCAAGCAAAGCAGGTCTACGTACTGACGTCGTCTGTGTAGTTCGACCCAGGGGACCTTGCCCCCGGAGCAAGCCCAAGTTACTCGCCCCGCCCCGCCTCCGTTGATGCTCAGAGTGGCCTTCTGTCGCCAGGCTTCTAGACCTTAGATGATTTGGGCGATTCCGCTTGGCTCTTCGTCCGAAAGTCAAATGGTATTTCTCTGGATCCAGCCGAGGAACTCAAGCGACAACGAATCTTTCTCGAGTATGGCGACTAGGCGGGTTGGTCCTGGAAATGCCTAGTGAGGGCCTCCGTTTCCTCAGACGTGCGACGCATATCATCGTAGGTCTTCAGATTCCGCTATAAGCTCAATAGGGAGTCCAAGGATCCCCTCGGAAGACAACCCACCATCGAATGTCTAGAAGGATGTGTTCAACACCTCCGACAGCAGAACTTCGATGTCGACCTCGAGGTTACGAAGCTTGCAATATTCTTGTATGGTAAGCGGAACATCGTTTGCCACGCATGGATAGGGAACCCAGTCGTTCAAAACGACTCCTGCAAGCTACGGGATGAAATTGAACGGGCCAAAGCTCGTCTTTCCGAGGCTCTGCCAGAGGCTCTGCTCCCTTACCGTGCCACCTGGGAACGGACCTTGGACCTCTATGTCGATACCCAAAGTTGGATCGACCCCAGACCTGGCTCGCTGTCTGCACGTCCTTTGCCGGAACCCGACTTGCATACCGGCCCGGGTAACGCACACCGTGCGTTCGAAAACAAAGTGTTTGAGTCTCGAGTCGACGCGTTCTTCCAGACCTCCAAGAAGAGGATCCGGTCACCTCTCGTCCTATTCTCGGTTCGACGCGGACGAGGCATAGTGTGCCGGATCCAATTCCCTGCGTTCCTCGGAAAAGGCGCCGAACCTTGAGGAATGTGGCCAAGGAAGCGCCGCTGCCAAAGGACTCCCCACCGTGGCCTTTGGGAATGCTGTGGACGCCCGTCTATCTCAAGACCTCTAAGGGGACCTCTGCACTTTGTACGCCAAGGATCCGGAAAAGGGCCGCCAGGCTCTCGAGAAGGCACGACAGAAGGTCACCGAGGAGCTTACTTACCTTGATAGGCCGCGACAGGAGAAGGAACTAGGGAAAAGGGGGAATGTTAAGGAAGGGGAGGACACTGGTTAGATTGAGGTGGTCGGTCTGTTCAGGTTCTCTTTGGGGTGTAATGATGCACGCACCTTCGGAACGATAAGGCTTCCTTTGTTCTCTATTTCCCCCACTCTCGACAGTAATCGATAAAACTACCAAGGTGAGTATCACCTTCTTCCATTGATCCTAGTAGACAGATACTGATTTCCAATGTCTCTGCTGCTAGGGCCCCCAGCGATGAGCTTGCACCTTAACGTGGTGCTGGGGTTCAGTATTTCCCCGGCGAGGGAGGAAGAAGCCAAGTCAAGCTTTCTTCCCTGATCGAATGCCCTGCTCTGTCCAGATGTAGTTCTTTCTATACTTCAGTCAGCGTATCTTGTTGCATGTGTTTTGACCAACCAGACTTTGGATGTAATGAACTTGGTTACACTGTAAGATCGCTCTAACTTGGCTTTCCCGGACATTTGTCTTTAAAACAGGTTTCATCTTCCCTCTTTAATTTGACAGGACGCGGGTCCCGTTTCCAGCATTTGTGATGTCGGGATGCGGAGTGTTCAATATATCTCAGAAAATACGAAACATTGTCTAGACTAGTCTACAACACGTACTGGTCCGTCCATGAAGCTAGGATAATGCTGGATACTCGATTGGTGTTGTTGGACGTAGCGTCAGCAGGAGTCCAGTACATTGAGTGGGATGGGAATCCGAAAGAGGTCGGCACCAGAAAGGGACCATGCGGTACTTAGGTGCATTGATTCAAGCTACCGTTTTAACCTCGGAGGGCTTCAAGGAAGGAACACTTGTAGCATCTTCAATTGCAGGTGCCTTCATCCATAACCATCACAGGAACCATTCTCACAGCAACCGAGCTCATCGTCAGATTCATCACTAGACGAAGTCTTTGGCAACCAGTCAAATAGACGAAACTGCTCACAGTCCCCATCGCAACCGGCCTGAAATCCCATGTGGCGACAGTCTGTGCACCAGTATCGTTCAAAGTTGCGCCAGCGGAACTCGACGCTTTCTTGACCCCAATTCCGGTGCAGGTAGCTCCAGAGACAGAATTCAAATTCTCCGCAATCTTCAAACCAGCCTCGATTAGTCCACCCATGGTCGGGATTTGTCGGAACCGCCTTCCAATAGTTGTACACGTTGTCTGGGGTGAAGGGCGGAAGCCCATCCGCGTAGAACTGCTCCCAGAGTGGCACATCCCAGTATGCTCGTAAGAAACGGTCCCAGCCGTGACGAGAATCAACATATAGGTTCCAATGGTGCCAGTGACGAACCATGAGCTTTATCAAGTCAGGGTCGTGGCGGCTGACTGACTCTGGACACCTGCGAATCCTCCGAAGCACCTTTCGATTGACAGGATCGAGTATAAGACGGTTGCCCTGGTCTGGCAACCAATCCCGAGCGCGGGCCAGACGGATCCTGCCCGCAGTAAGCCCTGGGAGAAGATCCAATCGAGTATCCAGAAAGAAACCGGTATCGAGGATCACTGCCGTGATGTCGTCGAAGAGACGGGCCAAATCGCGATACTGCGAGTCGCCACTCAGCGGGCCGTCGTTGTAGTTTGCGTATCCACTGTGCAGGATAAACTCGCGACCGTAGTTTATCAGCCCCCAGTCGATCGCGTCGTCCATCCGAGGCGACGCAGGGATCACCTGCAGGCTTCTCACCTTGGACAGGGTACAAAATGGCAGAAACACTATATTGTGATCGGGCCGCGGGCTGCCAGGGTAATCGATGCTCTCGACGGCGCGCCCCTCCTCCTGCCAGTCGCATCCCTTGTGCTCCTGCAGGTGGATCGTGAGAGACCGGATTGCAGCGCCCTCGAGAAGTTCCATCAGATGGGAGATCCTCTTCCATAGCAGAACAATCTGCCCGGGGTCCTGCCGATCTGGTGCATAGATATGGATGTAGAGATGGGTCTTGTGGTAGGGGAGCCTCGAAAATCGATGCTTGTTGTGGTTGTCTATCCCCCAACGCAATCGAAGTTGCCTGCAAGACATGTCTATCCACGGTTCTTGAACATGTGGCCACAGATGGATGTCCATTGTGTCGTAAAGACGCTTGGTGATCTCTTCGTAGATCGCTCGAGAGCAACACAGAAGCTTTATGGATGCGGGTCGCATCCCAAGCAAGATTTCATATATTGTCATCCGGAGCTCGATAGGCAATTTGCCCAGTCGTCCGAATGGAGATGGCGTCATGTGTCGTGATGGTGCCGAAGATGGATGTAAATTTCCAGGGGTAGATGTTGTCATCGTGGTCGTTCGTCGGTTCCCCAGATGGTGCTTGACAGATACTTGAGAAGAGAAGAAGTGGACACTTTTGTTTTGAGAATAAGATAGTGAATGCGTTTGGAAGCACGAAAAGCGAGACTGTGAGGATGTTTTTGAAGAGGAGGAGGTGTGAAGAAGGAAGGAGAAGGAAAAGGAGGGATCCGCGATCCCAACGGTATTGAATGAGTCACGCGCACAGGGATGCAGTCAGGATGAGGTAAGTAACGTCTCTTCCAGTTTTATACTTATATTATCCTTATCCTACTAGAGAAGCAGCCAGCATGATCAGCCAGCCCACCCAGTCCATCCATCCCGGACCACCAATCCTCCCAGCTTGCAATCTCTCTATCACCTGATTGTCTCTGGATAACCCCTGCTTCATAACAATAGACCTCGCTTTTAGGGAGTCGAACGAGTTCATCACTGGCGGCGACTGCGAACTTCGTCCTCACTGGGGGATCCTTTTCGATTTCCACCTTCCACGCCACTTCATCGCACGCTTCCCACAGCTGTTTCCTTGCCGGGAGTGGGGACACAACAGGATCGGTTGGATGGTCGCACATTGTGGCTGGATCGAAATAGACCAGCATGTTGACGATCTGATATATCAGACATAACCTGCAAGAATGAGTAGTGTTTTCCCACTCATAGTGGGTGCGCAGACGAACCTTCGTGCTGACTCCTTGAATGCCCAGTCGTCCCAGGCCGCCCTAGTATCACCGTTGCTTTGCCCGTGGCGCGGCTGAACTGAGTCACAATGGTCGCCGAGGCGTTTGGCGACGACCTATCAAGACATTAGAGCTCGAATAACTCGGAAGTGAGACCAAGGGTGACCCTACTGCAACCGTAGCTAGCCACTTGATCAAATGTTTACCTTCCACGCGGACTAGAAGTCAGAGGACAGCTTAGCGACACGTGTCTATCTTCTTCTCTATACCTCCCTCTCTCCTATCCTCATAAATCTAATCCCGCACCAGATGATCATGATCGCACTCAGATACCCAGTCTACGAGGCTATAGGGTCCGGCGGTCATGGCAATGAGATATTGCTCGTTTCTTTCGCCCGCTAACTGAATGACAATTCACTCCTCCCGATGACGCCGCTCTAGGAGACAGACTGATCATCTCCGTATCCCGCGAACGTAAAGGCCAGCTTGAACCCCCCTAGCTTGCATTGACTCCATCGCCGCGGACACAGAAGTACAGGCAGCAGCTACTTTCACCGGGCAGGGGTTGCCATTACGTACCTGCAAACGGGACCGGAGCCGGTTTTGCAGGGCAAAAGAGTCCAGCCCTCTACACCGCCACATGAGTAACGATTTTGCGTGCGGCAACAGGCAGGAGAAGTGTCTAGCCTGATGAAAGCCCAATAACTCACGATTGGATGGGTGCGAATGCGAAAATACTCGGACTACCAGGGCCTCTGGACGTTGAGAATCGGCGTCAGGGAGCCCCCGCTTACCCCGTGAAGTACGCAGTCGCTTGGGTTCTGATGATCTGCCACGCGTCAGCGAGATAGCACCCGGTACATTGGGGAGAGTGGGAGGATATTACCTAGTGTTTCCTTGGAAAGGAATCGTGCGTTTGAATCATTGTTTCTGGTTTGCATGCACCCTCACCGTTAATCAGGCGCGTGCTGGGTGGGACCCCGGAGAACCAAAATTGGATTGTCTAATCTTAGACCTCATGTACATGTAGTAAATGTTTATTGACACGGGCAAAATAGTAGCTTGCAAAGCGCGGAACACATGTCTCGCGAAATTTAGTTACATGTACAGTACATCCTTCCCGGTCGCCAGAATATACCTGACGTCCATGTGTTGGTCCTCGCCAACGGTTTTCTTGCTGGTGCCCCTCAGCCGGCACATAAGGAACCGCACTGCTAGCCACCCGCAGGCGAACCGTCCGTCTGCATCAAGCGATCCACCATCCGAAGGAAGCTGTCATTGTTGTCGTCCGTCAGCGCAGCCGAAGGCTGCTTGACCAGCGCCTTGGCCACCCACCAATACTCAACCGCATGGATGATGAACCCAGCCCGCTGGGCACTGGCGGGCTCGGTCGTGCGGCACAAAGCGTCCCAGTGAGCCTTCCACCGATCTAGACCCCGCTCCACTGGTTCAAACGCCCGAAGGTCGTCATTGAACGTGTGCAGGGCTAGCAGGTCAAACAGAACGGTCTGTAGAGCTGGATCACTCGTGTGTTAGTTCCACGCCGCAATGGGAATGGGACTGTGTATATCAATAAAGTGCGCAGGCCCTTACTCACCTGACAGAACGAGAAACGATCCGAACAGAGTCTGGGGCACGTAGTCCTTGTGAAGAGGGCCCAGGCCATCGGCCCGCATGAAGTCGCGCAGAGCGGTTCGAAGCCGGACAGGAGCGCGCGGCTGCACGTCTTGGGATGACAGTTGCGCCCATTCCGTGGCATCGCGAGCATGGAACAGGTTGTCCCGCTGGGGGATCTCGAAGGTGAGCTCGTCGGGTTGCAGCTGCGTCGGATAGCGGAAGAAGATGACGCAGTAACAGTCCAGGAGGTAGATGCCGGCCATAATTCTGTGGATCGTTGTCAGTTGAGTGACATCTTGCACGATCAGATCAGGGAGGTCCAAGGGCTGCCGAACCTGACCAGGCCCTCGCGGAGACAATACGCCTCCCAGTTGGAGGTATTGGGCACGCAGTCGTTCGTGATCTGATTCAGGTCGATCGTGCGGATGGCGGTGAAGAGCCGCGGTAGGCGGTGCAGGCGAGTCTGGCGGATGCTGTCCGGGTCCTCCTTGTAAGCCTGCAGGTTCAGGACAAGCATAGCCGCTTGAAGCATTTCCAGGGTTCGATGGTCATCGAGGGAGTCGTTTCGTTTATCCATCAGGGTCTGGAACTCCGGGCCGTCGAATATCAGGTGCTCCGCATTGCTTGAGTATATCTCCAGCTCGGTTGCTCTGCTGTGGGAGGTGTAGACTGCCCCCAATAGCACCATTGGAAGAACAAGCAGCCCTGAGGCTTGGTTTAGCCGGAATGATGCTGGACTGAGAAAATGGCTGTGGAACGGGCTATTGAAAAAGGCTTCGATGAACTCCGCGATGTTCGTGGGCGTAAAGAACTGCTTCGCCTTATCAGGATCTACCCTTTCCTCTGGCGTGGAGTGTTTACACCCTGCGAGCAGGGTTAGTAACTTGGTCGCAACGTTTTGAAGCTCCGTGTAGTCGAAACGGTCCGCAAGAGCGGCTTGTGCACTGCTGGACATGTCCAACGTGGCAGTGTTGATGAAAGACCTGAATAAGCTTTCCCAGGATTCAGTGGCGAGGTTCAGGTTGTGCGATTGGTGGTCCACAGCACAACAGCCGTCTTTCGTGTCCGCGAGGTTACACTGGGACAGCAGCCGGAGACTCTCGTATCTCGATTCGCTTTCTACATTCGTGTAATGCAACAGAAATGGTATTGACAACTTGACCGACCGACCAACCGTGCCCGCTTTCCTTGCATTATCAAGCGTTTCAGGCGATTGGAGAGTTAAGGGCTGGCGAGGTAGATTGGATTTACTGTCATCCCCGCGTATCCGGGTGGAGGAGCAGTCGATACCCCTTTGCAGGCAGGCCTCGCACGGGAAATCCCCGTCGCAGAATGATCGACATTCAGCGCAGGCGTTACAGGCCTTTCGCTTCCTTCCGGGCTTGCGTCGGAGGGGGACCTGGTAGTCCCCCTTCTGTTTGCATGTCTGGAAATGGCGACGCAGAACGTCTCTAAGTGCAGATGGTGAGTCAGATCGGTCAGTCATCCCATCATGGACTTATGGGTAAGGGATACCTTCTCCGATAAGCACCGCCGCAAAAGTTGCAGGTCAATTTGGCCGACGGTGCATCTAGCCAGGGGTTAGATGTGGAAATGGATGCACGGATGGAATCGCTTACGGCTGGCTTCGTGTCGCCGCAGGTGGCTTTTGGTGGAGAAGATTTTCTGACAGAGAGAACAGATTACTCTGGTTTGTAGTCCACGACCGGTTGGTACTTCAGTCGGGCTCTTGAGTGACTCCTGTGAGGTTTGAGGTCGCATAGTATATGTGGAATGGGAGGTGTGTGAGGAGTGGCGGAATTATGGGCAGTCAAGGACGGGCAGAAATTAAGTGGGGATTTAGTCGGGTAGCCTTACTGTATTCGGAGTAATCGGGAAATCCCACATGGTAGTCGGGAATGGCCCACATCAAATGTATACAACCTCCCCCTCCCAGCTGCTGATTGCTAACCACCGCACAGTAGATCAAGATTTTCATTCGCCTCATCATTTCCAACACCATCATGCATTACTCAAGCATTCTCCGTTCACAGAAGCTCAATCATGGTATGTTACCTCTGTAGTTCCCGACGATCAGCTTATCAACATGTTATCCATGCAGGAGCTTTTTCATTATGCCTCCGATCTCGTCTCCATTCTCCCTTCATGGCACCCTCTCCTCGTACATTCCTCTCGACCACTGCGACTACCAACCCTCAACATAATCGAAACGCTCTCTCAACAGAAAAGCGACCCATGAACATGGCCGAGCACGTTCTGTAAGGACCCGACCTTTGCACATCCACAACAATCCCCCGCGCTGACCTCGCAAGCACCACGTTCGACCAAATCGTTAACTGGGCCCGCCAAGGATCCCTGTGGCCTCTCAGCTTTGGCCTTGCCTGCTGTGCGATTGAGATGATGCACATGTCCATGCCGCGCTACGATCAAGATCGACTGGGGATCATCTTCCGGGCCTCGCCGCGGCAGTCGGACGTGATGATCGTGGCCGGCACGGTGACCAACAAAATGGCTCCGGCCCTACGGCAATGCTATGACCAGATGCCGGAACCCAGATGGGTGATCAGTATGGGCAGTTGTGCCAATGGCGGCGGATATTACCACTACAGCTACAGCATTGTACGCGGGGTCGATCGGATCGTGCCGGTCGACGTGTATATTCCCGGCTGTCCCCCGACCGCGGAGGCGACTCTGTACGGGGTCTTTCAGCTGCAGAAGAAGATGCGGAGGACGAAGATCACGCGGATGTGGTATCGACGATGATGGGCTTTTTGTTTGATGGGGTTGTTCTTCTTCTTTTCCGACATTTTGTTCTGGGAGCTAGTCAGTCAATTACCTTACCGCTATTAGCTTCTGTGTCCTTTTCGAAAGGTAGGGCTTCAGCGGTGTCAGTGTGGCGTATGTTCATGACCTGTAGGGATTGTGTTGCTTATGAGGCCAAACTGTTCAATTGTAGAGGTAGCACAAAGTAGCCGGAACAAGTCGCGCTAGCAGAACTCCATCTCAGGAAGTTCTCTCTCTCTCGTGATCGCATATCCCCATCTTTAGCTTCTCAACTGCGTCGCTCGTTGATTCTCCATCTCTTTGCCTTATGCGAAGAACCCCAACTGTTTCTCCCTTGATTCTGGTGCCCCGTCACGTCCGTACCTCCGCCTAAGACGACGAAACGGCTCCCATAAAAAGCACCGATCAGGTAGCATCAATCATTTAAGGCATCTCGCCGCCGATGCCTAGTACACTGAGGCTTTTCACACCGAATAATTGCATAATCATTGTCTCAAAATGAATCACACTGATAAGGATTCCATCGTCTTATACACAGCCAGTAGACAGATCAGGGTGTGACGGCTGCGCAGCGCCAAGAACTATTGTGTTGTTCGGTTAGTGAGACCTACACATGGCGAGCTATCAGCTATTAGTGCTGGTGATTTTGGCTATACCGAGATTCGTGGTTTAAAGAGAAAGGACAGTGTTCTTATATTGTTCATTGGGGCTTTTATCGGACGGTCTGTTTTGGGTGGTTGTGAAGATGTGTAAGTGGGAGAGAAAACATATTTGCCATAGGGCAGGAGCTTGCGTGTTCAAAAAATGGCAGCTGTGAAGAGTTGCATTGTAACTCGACTGATAATGTGTCTGCTCTCATAAGTGACCGTTGCACGTTAGAAGACACGAACCAGACAGGGATATCGATCAATATTTCAATCATCAACCACTACACCTAGATCAGTGAAGACTGAGCCCAGTCAGGTGAGGTATGACTAATACACGTGATAGTGGGGGCGGTGGGGGCTGAGCTTTACTAGTGCCAGGCACCCTCCACTATCCACCGGCACTTTCAGGCACCCAAGGAACGGCCCCCACCGCTGCCTGCGCATTTTTGGTTCTATTTAAATTAACCGTCCCGATCAGCTTCTGCTCCTCTTCCAAATCCTCAAACAACTGCAATACGATCATCCACCATGGGCCAACTCAAAGACCTCCCACCCGATCCTCCAGCCTCAGCTTGCTCCTCCACCCCGTATCCTCTCCCAGAAGATGACCTTCCTCCCGCATACAACGAAACGGACGACCCAACACCCTACCGCGACGACCCGCTCTCCCCGCCGCAAGAGGCCTACACCATTCCCGGCCACCAGCGCTACCACAGCATCCGCGAGAAGAACCGCCACTCCGGTGTCGTCACGCAAGACTCGACCCTCTCCTCGGACCCCGAAGCCCTCTACAGTTTCATCGACAAGCAGACTCGCCTGCCCCCGCGACCATGCCTGATCATTGGCGGCCAGCACCACGAAAAGGAACGCCGCGGCAACGACTCCACCCGGAAGACCGTCTGCGACTTCAACTTCCGCATCGACCTCACCCGCACCCTGCTCACCTGGGGGGCTGGTGTGCGCACCGGGCCCCTCCAGCGCTGGTCCTACACCACCGTCGTCAGCGACCACGATAACCAGCGCGTGTATCGCGGGGGACGCTGGCCCACGCGCGGAGCGAGCACAGCAGACACAGGCGGTCGCATCGCGCTGCCCGACGCGAACTCCGAACCCGGCGAAGGCCAGGGACTGATGGATTTGGAGCCCGGCGACGGCGGCCAGAATGAGGACTCTCCCGGGCTGCGGGGGTGGTGCCGGCGGTTCTGCAGCGACCCTGCGCCGGTCAAATCGTACGTATAATCCCACCCCGAAGCGGTGTACTTGGATGAATGAAAGCTGACCTGGTGGAAATAGATTCACCTACCGAAGGAATCTCAATGGCTTCGACGCCGGCCCCATGCGCACTAAGCTCATCTCGCACATCCGCTCCACGGGCTACCAAGGCCACGTGCACGTCTCCCCGTCGCTCGCGAACGGCATGATCACCATCTACTCGCCGCACTGGATCAACCGCCTGCGTAACCATGGGTTCGTGTACTGGGCGTGCATCATCCTCCAGCTCTGGTTTATCACCTGGCCCGTGATCTGGTTTCTGGAGCGGCGCTACGAGGTGGTCCGGTCGGAGTGGTTTTCGTCGCAGCTCGTCTGTGATCCGGCCCATCCCGATGGGCAGCGGAAGGTGTACGCCGGGAATCAGGATGAACTGACGGCGGCGGAGACGTGGGCGCCCGTCGTGCGGGAGGCGGTGTGGCAGGGGCGCAAGGGCGGAGACATTCTCGGGGAGGAGGAGGTGGAGCGGCTGCGGCGGCTCGGCATCCAGCGGAGGGAGGCGGTCGGTCAGGGCGGTGAGTTGATCCGCCGCGGCCAGGCGGTGCTGGGCTTGATGGGCATTCGCAATATTGGCGGGGTTGATGTCACCGGGGCATGGGGGGCAGATCGGTGTTGATTCGTTGTATGCTGTATGAGTATGAGCTACTGTAATTTCTGCATTCAATAGATACCCTGCACATTTTCGCATATATGACCCAAACATTCAATTCTTTACTGCTGATGACATCACGGCAATCATGGTGCGGCCCAGCTGTGATAGACTCATTTTCTCTCATATTTGAACTTACTAATGTCCACAACTACGTACACGACCATATTTCATTTCTCTCAAAGAGTACGGTACATACAATCCATTCTATCGGTGCCACGCAGTTCGATCACGTGATTCTATACAATAACATAGGTCTCTTGATGAGCCAGGTATCAGATTGTATTGTTCTACCTAGTTGTAGGATATGATATCGGGATCATCTCGACCAGGAGAGAATCCAGGTATGTTCATGAGAGTTACAATTTTGCAAAGATGCTATCTTGAGAGGATTATCGATACGGTAACATGAGTGGATAAGGCTACCGAGGTTGTTCTATCCCGACCGCAGTCAGGTTATAAGTGCGATGCATGCACTATACCTAGTACCTAATCCTACTCGGTCCTCTTGGAATCAGGTAGCCCGCGTCCTGCAAATGCTCCAAGCGCATTTTGAGTCTTCGCTTGAATATTCTTCGACGAGCCAGAACCACCATGGAAGAGCCCATCACTTCACCTGCTTCACGCCGTTTAATCTCTATACCAGGGTAACAGGAGCCCATGCCCGGAAACACAGACCGCAGCCAGATTAATCCCGTTTGTGCACCTGCGCATCGGGTCCCATGATTCCGGCGGCAAGAGACACCGGCCAGGCTAGCTGGGGTGAGGGATCGGAGTCCACCTCGCCTGAAGTGATCATATCGACCACCGCAACAGCGACGTATCCGCCAATGGCGGTGAAGAAATGCCACCTACGCCCGCCGGCTTGGTTAGCTGGCGTGATCTTCCCCGCGAACGAGTCAAGCGTTCAACAGCCCCGCAGTCGAGGAAATGAAAAAAGACATGAGGTGTAGACTGGAGTGAGACTTACCATCCATGCAGCTCAAAAAGAAAGGCAAATGGTGCACCAACCATTTGTCTGATACCAGTCAACTGACTGCAAGCCCACACGTCGATCAACCAGGCGAAATAGCCGAAGAGAAAGCAAACTAGCTTCGGTCAGTGGCCGTACTCTGGAATTTAAATGCATGAGGGTTCGGCAAGACTCACAAATACCGAACCGCCCGATATTCCGAGTCTTCTTCTTAATCAGCGGGTCGGGGATCTGACGCGAAATGATCTGCATGGTCCGTCGCGCAATGAGCAACGCCCCCGCCCCAAAGGTCACGGCATGGAGAAGGAATTCATCCATGGCCATGTGCACGATCATCACGGTAGCGAACTCAACAGAAAGCGCGATCCCAATCACCCTGCGCCACTGTGGGCTCACCTGAAACGTGAGGACTCGGTACACGAGCGGCGTGGTTAACATATGCATTGAGAGTTCGTCCGCTATATCAATTGAGCGTCGTCACCTACGGCGTCAGTCAATCTGAGGCAGGCAAGGTCTGATCCGTGACGTACACATCTGCGTATGGTATTTCAAGGTCATATGGTAGCCGGCCGAGCACAGTCCGACACCCATCAAACCGAACCAGGGGATTGCTCGGGCGAAGGAAGGAGCAGGCTTTTGACGGAGCTGAATCAGGCCGTATATTCCATAGAGGACTGGGGGTCAGCTCCCAGAGTTAGTGGGTGGCCATTGCGCTTTCTGAGATGGCCCCTTGATTGCACTCGGGGGTTTTGGACGCACTGTAGATGAGACTGCTAGAAGTGTTGATGAACTCGGCCACGTAGCGAGTGACTACATAATCCTAGATCATGGACCCTCAATTATCAGAGATCGTCCACAAAGGAAGACAGCAGAAGGACAGATGTAGGTACCTCTTCACAGAAGCTAAGGCGCGTAAGTTACAGGAAGGCTTTGTGTATGTTTGGGTGGACACTTACTTCAAGTATGATGTTTGCGGGCCCCAGAAGGGGTTCTTATGCGATACGTCCATCTAGATAAGAGGGTTGAGGTTGGCGATAAGGAGGAATGTGGTCACCGCGATGGTTGGAAGTTGCTTGGAAGGGAAGCTGCGGAGGTTGCCGGGCATGGCTTGCGAAAATAGCAGCCTGGCGATAGCGCGACGTGGCGAGCAAGGGAAACTGCCCCACTGCATGATCCACATCTTATGCAAGGGCTTGGCAGCACACAAGCTTTGTGCCGTGGAGGTTCCATGAGCTGCCACCAGCACCGATTCTTCACAGCAGAATTGGGTTGTCATGAATATCCATTGTCATCAGGAGGTTAATAAAGGCCTAGGCCCTTAGTGTCGATGATAGGGTCAGATTGCGCATTGCAAGAGACGGTTTTAGCTCTGTATGGCTTGTATGGCAATAGGCTGTTGCTGGAACCACAAGGAAGTCTTACTAACTATCAAGCCTAACTAGTGATCCATTTAGAAAGGTAGAACAAGAAAGGTACCACTCCATTCAAGGTGTTGCTCATGGCCCCGGGCAGGCACTTACCGTGGCTGAAACAGGTTGTGGCTGGTAGGATTAGCCATGATAGGTCACATGATACAGTGACTGAGAATCGAAGGGTGTGTGGCAGTGAGTATGTATTTTGCTTTACTCGTACCGCTGGAATGCCTACGAGTACAGTACATACAGTTACACAGTAATCAGCGTACCCGGTACCCATCGTGGTATTCCGGGCCGGGCCGTGTTGACCCGAATCCGGCATCTCCCCTGAATCACCAGGCTGACTGACCCGCATGGCTTCCCTCCCGTCCATCCGTGCCACCGCGCATGCCACATCCATGCCACATCCATGTCGCATGATCTAAAGATTTGATTCTGTCCTACAGCCACCTTTGACTCTAAAATGACGACCTGTGTTACCAATTCTCGTACGACCTTTCCTAAGCGACAGAACCATGGGAAACCCCGGTCCCGCACCGGATGTCGAACCTGCAGGTGAGTGAGTGCCCATCTCGCTTCCGACGGGCCACACTCACCCGTACGCACGTGGTTTGGCTCGCTTACTGCCCCTGCTCTTGCAGACAACGCCACATAAAATGTGACGAATCCCCCGGACAATGCAGGAATTGCGTATCCACCGGTCGACGTTGCGATGGGTATGATATAACCCGCTTGCCGCAAAGTCGCGCCATTCAGCTGGGCCCATTGGCTCTCCCTGCTCCGATGGCAGTGGGCGTGCACTCAAGTCTCAACTCGGACGAGCGACGCAGTATTCTCTATTTCCAGCACTGCACCGTTTCAAACCTAGCTAGCTACTACGACTCCCCCGTGTGGCAAAACCTCACGTTGCAGATCGGACATGCGGAACCGGCGGTATGTCATGCGGTCATTGCCCTCAGTGCCGTACACCGATACTCGCAGGTCAACAAAGGGACAAAGCAGCCCCTGAGGCAGAACATCTGGCATGATTTTGCTCTCGAGCAGCTCAACCGTGCATTTGGCCAGCTCAAGCGCCGGCAAAGGTCCCGGGATCCCGAGTTCATCGAGACCGTCCTCATCTGTTGTCTGATCTTTGTCACTGTGGAACTATCGCTCGGACAGTACAATCATGCGTTCAGGCATCTCCAGAGCGGGCTACAGATGCTCAAGACATATCGAGCCTCTCTTGCGGCCACCGGAGACCGCGCGGACCTAGAGCCGAGTCTAGCCGATGCTTTCGCCAACCTAGAAGGCCAGTGCTGCTTCTTTGGTGTGTCGCCGGTGCTGACGAGCGCCGGCGATGCTGCACAGCCCCCACTGGAGTTCAAGTCCATCGTGGAGGCGCGCCGCTTGATCGATCGCCTCTGCACCGCAGTAATGGGAACTGCAAGGAAGCGCGCCCTCGGCCAACCTGTCCCTTCGATTGAACGAGCCCTCTGGGCTCGATTGTCGGAACTATACGACATGCTGGGTGATTTCCGCAAACTACACACTCACCTGTTGAGTACAAAGGAGCAGAGAGGCTTACACCTCCTCCAAATGGCATCCGTGACACTCAAGATCTGCCTCTACACGATTCCAAAACCCGTGGATGACCCCAATTCCTCCCAGTTGGCGGACAGTTTCCGACAAATGATTACTCTCGCGGAGACATTCTCAGAGGAAAAAGGCGATCTGCCACACATCTGCATGGACGGTGGGGTGATTCCGGCTTTGTTTCTTGCAGCGAGGCGGAGCAGCGAGGAGTACGTTCGCACTCGAGCGACCGAGATGCTTGAGTCCTGCTCGCATCAAGAGGGGCCCTGGAACGCCACTCTGCTGGCTCGGGTAGTCCGTGAGGATATTGCGATCAAGCGTTGGCTACGGTCGCTAAGCGCAGCGGACTTTACGCCCGGTGGGAAATTGCTTGATCCCGCGCTCGTCTCTGCTGCAAATGGATTTATAATGATATTTAAGGACCGTTGTCGCGTGCGCATGCCGTTCAAAGTCAATGGCGTTGAGTTAGAATGGTGGTTTCGTCTCGATGAAGACACCCCCGGCCAGTTGGGGACCCCGGGATCGAATCCCTGCACTGCTGGCTGGCACCAGTTGCTTCCCAACGGTGACCACTTCACTGTGTAGCGCGTGAAAACTGCCTTGGCCATGCAATGCGACTACTGCAGCTCTCTAGCAATGGTGTAAAATGTCGGGAATGAAGCCCAAGCTGTCTCGCGGAGGGCTTTGATCTTCTTGAGAGGACCGGTGCATTACGGGCAGGGGGTACGATCATTAAGTTGTAAGTTCTACTTGGGTAATAACCTCACCTCGCGAGAGATTAAAGTCATTGTTCGCGTTATGGGTTGTGACCAGATAACTGCGATAGGGGTGATAGCAGGCAACCCTCAACGCGCTGGTAGCAAAGATAACCCCTGAGAACCGGCTGTTTGGATGTGTGGGTGCATTAGACAGAGCGCTAAGGGTTTACTATAAGACGTGTCAGATCTCAACAGTCCAGCATACATGACACTAGAGCTGCATAGATCGACAGAATACGAATTATGCGACAATATGCGAGCTGAAGACGGACGACGCGGCCCTAAGTCTGGGCGAACTCCACCATCTCGTAAACCGATTGACTAGCCCCGCCACCCGATATCAATGCGCAGCCGCTCGTTGGTCACCGACCTGCGCTGGCCAAAACTTATTTCGCTAGTGTTGAGGGGAAGCTGACAGGCTGCATACCTAGTATGATCGCCCGCTCGACAGAAATACCCCCTGCTCCCAACCGATCGCTTTCTTCACACCCTTGTCGACCCCATCCGCTCCTGCATTACAATGGAACCCAACAACGCCTCAACCCCTTCGACAAATGTGGATGACTTCGTCCACTCGATCAAAAACATTGATCGTTCATCATTTGCATACGACGGCGACCGTGTCAATGCGCTAAGAGAGGCGTACGCTCTGATTAGCCGTCTGGAGACTTCGTGGGATACCGTGGCGCGGCTCTGCATCACCCAGGTATGATTCCTGACTGCATTTTCCTTGGTCGTGAAGCTAAAGTTTGAGTTAGCCCGCCCTCAATGCTGTATTGAAAGTCAGTCAAGACCTTCACCTCTTCGAGAAGTGGCTCGAAGTAGGCGATGAGGCCGAGCAGTCGACCGCACAGCTCGCCGAGCTGACCGGCTCCGACCCAATGCTCCTCTGTATGACACACCACAATCTACCAAGTCTCCAGCGTGACTAACTCGTCCAGGCCGCATTCTCCGCCATCTGGCAGCATGCAACATCATAGTGGAGGTCTCGCCTGACCACTACAAGCAATCCGCCTTCAGCAAGTCGCTCCTGGAGCCCGTGTTCGGCGCCTGGATCCCATTCCTGTTAGTCACAGTCAAACCACACCCCAATTCCAATCAACTAACTAAACCCCCCCACCCCCAGACACGACACCATGAACCCCTGCTTTGCGAAGATGCCCGAATACCTCGCGAAGACAAACTACCAGAACCCCACAGACCCGAACGACGGCATCTTCCAATACACGAAGAACTTCGAAGGCTCGCTCTTCGACTACTACGACCAACACCCGACCGAGAGCGCCGTCTTCAACAACGTAATGGGCAGCGTAATGGCCAAGCAAGCAGGCATGCTAGACATCTTCCCCTACGAACGGCTAGCCGACGCCCAGCCCGACACATCCGCCACCCCACTACTAGTTGACGTGGGCGGCAACGTCGGCCACGATATCAACAAGTTCCTCGCAAAGAAACCTAATCTCGCTGCTCGGCTGGTACTGCAGGATCGGCCGGACGTCGTGCGCCAGGCGATTTGTCCCGCGACAGTGCGCGCCATGGCGCATGATTTCTTTACCCCGCAGCCTGTTAAAGGTATTGTGTTCCTCTCACCCCGCTGATGAGTGGGGGGATTGTAGGTGGATAGAATTAGGTTAGAGGCGCTAAGGAGTGATTGATAGGTGCCCGCGCATACTACCTGCATGGTGTGCTGCATGACTGGCCGGATGATACGGCCCGGAGCATTCTCGAGCATCTGCGCGATGCGATGACACCCGGGTACAGCACGCTCCTCATTCATGATCATGTTATCCCTGCGCAGGGTGCGCATCCGCAGGCTACGGGCTACGATCAGACGATGATGGTCGTCGTGTCGGCGTTTGAGCGCACGGAGGGCATGTGGCGGGACTTGTTGCGGTCGGTGGGGCTACGGGTGGAGAAGATCTGGAGTTCGCCGCTTGCTACGCAGAGTGTGGTTGAGGCGAGGTTGGCTGAGGACTAGGGGTAGGTCTTATTACAGGTGGGGGAGACGTAGAGGTTAAGTATAAGTATGAATTGCTGGGTGGGATTGGGTGATGAGAGTTGATTTGGGCACGTGCTACTTTGCGGTTATGCGCACTAAGCCTGCTCAGTCATTTTACGTTGCTGCACAACTCAGCAGAATGCTTAGGTCTTATGAGCTTTCGATAAGAAGACGAATTCGACACATGGTAAGAGGGGTGGAAACCCTACCATGCTCTCGGAAGCCGAATATCAAGACCAAGTATTTATTCGTAGTTGTCAAAAAGAGAATTGTAAGATTTATGCTGCAAAGACATATCTATCTCGCAATACCAAGCGGTTGTCTCATCCAGCTTGCACATAGTAGCGGCCGATGAGATCGACCGTATAAGGTAAGATATAGTTCAGAACCATCATGCACAACATTCGGCGTCCGGAAACCCTATGCTTATTCCAGGTACCAAGATCAACTGGTCTTTCACAGGTACATGGTTGGAGTAGACTTCTTCCGCACAGCATTACTATCAACGTCGGTGCCTGAGGCATGAT
Organism: Aspergillus homomorphus CBS 101889; assembly: GCF_003184865.1. Taxonomy (NCBI): domain Eukaryota; kingdom Fungi; phylum Ascomycota; class Eurotiomycetes; order Eurotiales; family Aspergillaceae; genus Aspergillus; species Aspergillus homomorphus. Next base: position 1,295,525 of record NW_020291890.1, on the reverse strand, counting down.
ACAGCTCAGTAATATGCTTCAAACCCACGGTTTCTGACCATAAAAAGGAGCACAATCTCAAAGTCTATCAGAAGCTATCCCACAGTGTTTTACTACTCCGCTATATGCGGCTCTATTGTCATTTTTCTGTACGGTTGGACTTTCCACAAAGCAGTCTCCTGGCAAGCATATGAGCTTGGGCACTATAAACCTCAGTTCATTACGGCAAACCAGGCGACCCTTTATGAGAGTTCGTTGAGCATGCTACTGGTGTTAGGGTTGCTTATGATCCTAGTTTTACTAAGGTAAAGAACCGCAATCTCTGGGATATTCTTGAATACGGTCGGGCGTGGCTAGTTGGGAAATATAGCATCAAAGAACAGAGAGCTCGAGGCTATAAGAGTGGATAATCTACGGACACACGAAGGGGGGATTGCTGCCGGAATATCCAAAACCTGGTGGGCGATCACCACCCCAGCTACTCCATCATCATCCTACAGAGAAATCAAAGTAAAGATGGTAGAGTGGGGTAGCAGGTGACTACAGTGTCTAATAATTCGATTACGACAGCCGCAGCCAAAGAACGCTGACACAGTTTGTTGACGTGTTACGTCTTCATACCATCTTCTCTCGCTTTCACCCTCGATTCACCTCTCACCTTTACCATCGATAATGTTCAGTCACAGACTGATAGTTCGCCCAACTAACATCACCGTCCGTCTATTGTAATTTCACTTTTACCATCCCAGGTCAAAGACAAATCAGAATGACCCAACAACTCAGCAAAATCGCCTTACATTCGAACATCGTGCACAAGGTGCTTGGCGACGAAACAAAGATCGCCAAATATAGCGACTTAACACTAGAGTGTGCAGGAAGCACGTTTGCCGTTCAAAAAGTCATCGTGTGTCCTCAGTCCGAAGTGTTTGCAGCAGCCTGCGACAGCAGATTCAGGGTACCCTACTCTCGTATCCAGAAAGAGACCCGACGCGAAAGCTGATATCTTATAGGAGGAATACTCCGGCATCTACCGCATCGAAGAGTTCCAAGCATCAACTGTCAACTACATGGTGCAATACCTATACACAGGTGACTACATCAACGAGTACGATACTCGCGATCCTGTGCGTAACCTCACCGCATATCCCACGATCTTCACGTCAAGTCTAACCGTCGATGACGAGCAGACAAACCAAGTTGCGAGAGCAACATCAAGTCTACTCTTGCCTCTCCTACTGCCAGTCTATCCACTGTACTAATCGCCCACCTTTATGTTGCCAAGATCGCGGACTACTTCCAAGTCAAGGGGCTGACGGAGCTGGTCCATGAGGAAGTGGATACTACACTGCAGATGCCGTGGTCGGCTGAGGGGTTTTCTGAAGCCGTTCAGGTGGCGTACAGGATACCCTACAACGTGGTTCTTCGGGAGAAAATAGCGGCTGTTCTGGTGGATCACCTCGATGACTTTCTCACGGACGGCGCTCACGAGAGTGCTTTCGATGACAATTTTTCAGTGCGAGTGTTACGGCGCATGGATGAGAAGAACAGTGTACTGGAAAAGCGACTGATGGAATCAGATGCGAAAAGAACTGAATTGGATAAACGCATCTCCCGATTGTTAGGGGAGAAGGCGGACCTTGCGGAACTGCTGGCGAAGGAGCGCGAAAGCGACACCGGCTTTGACATTACCGTGGATAAGGTCTGAGGAAGCTCGGTCTCCCTCGCGAGCACCCGTCGGCTCTGTCAGAATCAAGCCAGAAAAGCTTATGACTCTCGCGGGTTCCGTCTGGGTTGTGACTGTCGGAAGAAGATGAACAAGTCGGTGTAGCCTTGATGTTTTGTCAGGGAGGTATACTGCAAAGCAGCTGGGACGGTGAAGGAAATTCCTTCTGGTTGAAATGGTTTGCTCCGCTTCAATATTCAACAAGTGCATTGCCAGATAATATTCATTCCATGTGCTATGTGCTATAGCCAGAATCCCTTTCAGAAGAAGCTTCTTCGTAGCTGTCGTCCTTCTAAGTAGTGCGCGACGTGTTCTTGTGCAATGACATTATAACATATTTAGAACAAACTCCATCGAACCCCGAACCGAACGTTCGTCATACAGTCCCCCGCTCCCCTTTCCTCCCCATCATAACTGGCCCTTTCCTGATATCCCCCGACTGGATAACACTCATCCCAAGCCGCTTCTCATACGACTCCTGTCTCTTCTCACCCGAGGTCCGCAGCATCAACCACCGCAGATACGGCAGCGGCTTGACCACCTCATCCACGCAGTCGATAAGCCACCCGCCAAGCCCGTTGCCTTGGTACTCCGGTAGCACATAGACGTCGCTCAGGTATGCGAAAGTGACGCTATCCGTGATCAGTCGCCCAAAGCCGATCTGCTCCACATTCCCGGATGTCAGGCTCCCGACGGGAATGTTCGACAGAACCCCCTCACTGTCGGAAACCGGATGAGATGCGAGCCTGTACAGGCCGAAGCAGACTGAATTGTCGATGATGCTTCGTAGGACTTCCTCCGGGAACGGTTGTGCCCAGTAAATGAAGTCTTGTGCGAAGGCGCGGTTGATTGCTGTTGGGGACAGGAGATTCTTATCCGTGGAGACGAGGAAATGCTCCCTGGTCCAGTATTTCGTTTCGGTACGTGAAGACATGGCTAACAGAGGTTATAGCACAGAGAAGAGATAGGGTCGAGGGGTATCACAATGAAAGGAGACAGGGAGTTGTGTAGGTGTGGGAAGGGGAAAAAAGTCGTTGTTAGGTAACAACGTTAACCTGTTGTTGAGTCATGGCTGTAACTCGAGAGAGATTGGAATTAACATACATGGTGACGTGCTTGATATTGTTACTAACCGAATCCGGTTAAACTGAGGTTTGTCAGGTGCATTCTTGTGTATGACACATACCGCACCTTCGTCTATCTGAAGTATTCTTTCAAGCATCGTTTATTCCGCTGTCGCAAAAGGGTTGCCATAGCCTTATTGCCGGACTGCTTCGCCAAAGTCAATGGTGTTTGCCCTTCAAAGTTCGGGGTAGTATGATCCAGCTCGTCCGCAGAAAGCAACAATTCAACAATTTCTACATGCCCAGCTCGCACTGCCTCGGATAAGGGCGTCCTTCCAGTCAAGTTGTGGCAGTTGACTTCCAACCCCCTTTGGGCAAGAAGAAGACGTACAATGTCCGCACGGCCTGCATTGGCTGCTTTCCACAGCGGCGTTATTTTCCAGGAGTTCTGGAAATTGGCATTTGCACCCGCATTCAGCAGCAATTCCACCGCGGTGGCATTGCCAGCGTCAACCGCCATGAACAGCGGGGTGCTTCCGTTGGCCTCGGTGATCTCCGTATCAACCATCCCCGTCGCCAGCAGGGCCTCGATGATCCCATTGTGGCCGCGATGCGTCGCCTCCCATAGCGCCGTGACACCCCAGTTATTGCGATGATCCGGGTTCACCATTCCGGTCGCCAGCAGCTTCTTGACCACCTGTTCTTGCCCCATCCGAGCGGCTCGCATCAGAGTCGTGTCCCCATCGCTCCCAGCTACCGCATCAGGATCCACCCGCTCGCAAGCCAGCAGCCTCAGAAGCACATCCACTAATCCCTGCCGCGCCGCCAGTAACAAGGGCGTGTTCCCAAACTCATGATCCTTGGCATTTACATCCACCCCGGGAGTCGCGACCAGCATGTCCACGATGTGCTCATGTCCCGCCGACGCTGCTGCCCACAGCGGCGTTTCCCCTACGTAACTGGGGATATCAGGATCGATGCGCCCATCAGCCAGCAACCTTCGCACGACAGGCTCATGCCCCATCCACGCCGCGATCCACAACGGAGTCGTCCCCTCATCCGACCGCGCATTCGGGTCCACGCGCGCATCCGCCAACAGCAACTCCACCATGTCGTCTTTGCCGCACTCCGCCGCCCACCACAGTGCCGTGACCTCCTCAATCAGGGTGTCAGGATTGAGCTCATCGCACGCAAGAAGCATACGAACAATGGCAGTGCGACTGTTCCACACCCCCAGACATAGTGGCGTCCTATTCTCGGGCCCGCCTCCGACGTTGGGGTCCACGCCCGGGGAAGCCAGGAGCAACCGGACGATGCCCTCGTCACCGCGCCCCGCGGCGATACTAAGCGCCGTCCTGCCCGCTTGCCCCGTCTCGTTGGGGTCTATGCCGTCGATGTTCAGGAGAAGCCGTACAATGGCTTCCCGGCCGTGCTTGGCGGCTTCGGGCAGTGCCTCGCTGGCGGTGGTGCGCGAGGTTTCGGTGGGAACATGTGCTGCTGCCGTGATCCAGTGTTGGACGGTAGCTTCTTGGCCCTCGCACACGGCCCAAAACAAGGCTTTGCTCTGTTGGTGGCGGAGGTCGTGGCGGTAGAGGTGAGGGTTCAGGATCTGGTAGCACGGGATGCATGATTGGGCGAGGGCATTGAGGTCGGCTGACTTTGAGAGGAACTCAGCGATGGAGAAGAGAAGTTCGGCTGGGAGAGAAGATAGCATTGTGTGGGGACTGGGGATGTCTGGGTTAGGGTGTATCTAGGTGTTTTAGTGGAGGTTGGGAAATGGTAGGTTTCTCCATTCAAGGGGCGGGGCATCCTTCAACGTTGGTTCAGTGGGGCGGCGTCGCACCGTCGCACCGCTTCCATTTTCGGCCCGCTCCGAAGGCTCCCGTCGTTCGGCTAGATTCGGGCGGACATCCACCCACGGTTGACCTTACCGGAGGAACTCATTCAGACCCGCCGGGGTGAATGCAGAATATAAGCCGTAGTCACCTCACTATCATTAACCTTGGTTGATCTTACCCCCGCATATCAACTGCATGACAAGATTCCCAGAAGGGAGAGGATGCTGTGCTTCTGATTGGCCCAGCCACTTCACCCCCTGAGCTTTCTCCACATAATCCTATGAAGTATGTACAGTACATACAGCTTAAAGCGAAGATGCAAGGGAGGCGTATGCTTTCAAAATTTGGAATGGTTTGCCACGCAGAAGTTCCTGCTACCGTTAGGAAGCTTGCTTAGCAGATACCAGGTGCCGGGAACTTAGCTCATGTACATATAATCTTGTCGGATGATCAGTTGGAACAGAAGGTAAGTAAAAGTATTTCCTTGCTTATGGTGTAACGATGCTCGAAGAAAGCGTTCAAAGGAATCACGATCCGCGTATCAGTAAGTATTACCAAGTATACATAAGAAGCCTCTCTTCAAATCCCCTGTATAAAGAATTTAATACATTGGACAAGCGCGAGACCCTGCAAAGTCAGGCCAAATCAAACCCTCGGCCCCAACCCCGATATAGACAACAACACCTTCCTCCGCCGTCCCGGCGCAGCCTCATACTCCAGCGCCGCCCGCACAGTCTTCAGCGGAAACACAGCCGCGACCGCCGACGCCGCGACCCCTCCCGCACCAATCGGAACGCCTCCCCCAACGCGCGCTCAATCTCCCGCCGCTCAGCGGCATGCACCCAATTGCACAGCCGGAACAGCACCACTGTGACACGGGGAGACTTGTCCCGCAACCGCGGCAGCGCAAGCGGCGTCCCAGAGAGCAAATCATAGTGCACCGGCGTGCCACCAGGCTGAAGCGCGCGCACCAACTCCTCGCCCACCTCTTTCAACTTAGCCCTCAAAACCCCCAAATCCGCGGTACAAACCACATCCAGAACCTCCATCCCGCGCTTCGCAAAGAACCCAGCCGCATCCGCGCGTCTCACCAGCACAACAGGCCGCAGCCGCCTGAGATGGTCCTCAGGTCGCTCGGGTTTATTCATGCCAGGCGCATGCGGATGCGCATTTGGTTGGGGCCGGGCGTGTGCGGCGTGTAAAGTTCTGCGGTTACGACCTCTTTTGCGGGGCAGAATGTGCGGACGATTGTGCGGATGGGTGGTGGGGGTTGGTTCGGTGCTGGGTTGATGGAGAGGGTGTCGGCGACTGTAAAGTTCATTTTCTTTACTGGTGTGTCGGTGAGTGGGTTGTTGGCTGGTTGGTTAGGTAGTGCCTTCGAATGGCTAGAACTGGGCTATCGCAATTGGTGCGTACAGGGAAAGGGATTGTGTGTGCAGAAGATTTGGTGCCAAATAAGATACATCCCCACAGAGGAGCGAAGCATGAGCTGGGAGTGTTGCTCCGACTGCCTGATCTATCAATGCCATTCCTGAAATATGTACTAAATATGGTGCACAAGCTCTCAATCCCTGGCGTCTCGATTGTACTTTCGGATCGCTTTATATTGATGAGTCTAGTTTTCACGACCATCGCAACACTGCATTGTATCACGATTCTATCCTCATACACTCGAATGAGTCCATCACATGTCTCGTCCGAGCTCTTCTTCCTGTTCGGATTGACCCATGCAGTGATGTGCTTGTGATGCCACGCTTTGGTATCTCTTTGCAAACCGCTCATCGCCTGCCACAAAGGCGACATGGTCACCAAACCCTAATCTCCTGCATCTCACTTCACCTCACCTAAACCCAACTTCCCCTTGGCTTGGAAGCCTGCAATGGGAACCATATTCATACCGATGCTTTTGGCTTTATTCAGTCAAGTCGCCGTCCCTAAAGAAGGATAATTATACGTAGCTACCGAGAAAGAAAGGGTTCAATTCGATTAAGTCAACGGCGGGGTTAATTGACCTAAAACAGCATGTCCCTCGGAAGACAGCTCGAAACGACATCGACAATTACATTTAATTGACAGGTTCTGGTCTATATCAGTAGCCTAGTATCTGGGTACGACTTGAGGATGTTTGTACAGGAGTAAATTGGTGCAAGTTTCTTTGTCTGGCGTAGATTTACGTATCAGCAGCCAAGCTATTTTCACATTTGAGCTCGTGACGGGGGGCAAAATAAATTGACATGAGAGGATGACACGAGACACAGATAGGAATGAACTATAAATAATGAGCGAATGCGTAAAAATGGTGTGAAAGGTTGACAACAAAGGTTTATGCCTGAGACAGTAAATGCCGACTGCTTGTTCCGCATTCTCTTGCTGTGATCGGCGGCTGGGCTTGGGTAAACGACCTCAGTGAGGCCCACTGGCACCGCCACCTCCATTACCGCCGTTGCCACCGCTGCCACCATCGCCCCCGGTACCTCCACTACCACTGCTGCCACCACCGCTGTTGGAGTTGGAAACACCACCAGAAGAAGTCAGGCTGGCGGCGTAGCTTGCGCTATAGCTTGCAGACGTGTCGATGCCGATGGTAATCCACGAGAAAAGACCGTCCTCCACAGTGTCACCGAGAAGGACGTACTCGAGCACCGGATCAGAATCGCTGTTCGCCGTCTCGGCAGCCAAGACCCGATCATTGGCATTGAGGGTGATGGCTGCAGTGTTCTCACTATATGGAGACAACACCTCGACCTGCGTGATAAGATCCTGGTCGTAGAACAGCTGGCCGATGTGAGCAATATTTCCCCCAGTCAGCGTGCCATTGGAGAGGACTGTGGCGCCAATGTGAGCAATGACATGCACATGCGTGGCGCGCCCGTTGTAGTGACCAGGGAAGATAGTCGTAAACTGCGCCACCCCGTCCGAGTCAGTGGGCTGGAGGCCGCGCAGTGCCGTGTTATCCAGGTTGCTGGCGTCATTGCCGTTGCCATTGCTGCTGTCCTGAACCCCGGAATAGACTCCAGTGGAGTTGCAGTTCCACACGTCAAAGTAGAGGTTCTCGATCGGCTCACAGGTGTCGATGTCGACGAACTGCGCATCCATCACAACTGAGACCCCAGGCTCGTCGTCGGTCACGTCCGAACGGATGTACTCACCCTTGACCCAGAACGGGCCTACTTCGCCCTCGGGCGAGAGAATGCAGGGTACATCATCCGAAAAGAAGACATCGTCGGATGAGGATGCTGTCACACCCGTGAAGTTGGAGAGATGGGAAGTGTTGATGACTGTGGTCAGATCTCGAGCCTTGAGGTAGCCTGCCGAGTCTGTTAGCGTGGCGAGGACATCTAGAGTATAGATACTTACCCGCGTCAGCACTCCTCGTGGAGTATTTGCTTGCGAGGTCCCGGCGACGAGAAGCGGCGCGAGCCTGCATTGCACGGAACTCGGCCTTCTCAGCGCACTTGGAAAGACTGTTTCGAGAATGACGGAGAAAACTCCTCTTCAATGCCACATTTGATCCGATGTCTTCATGGCCTGGATGTGCCACCGCAGCGGCAGCCATCCCAACGACAACGAGCTTTGAAAAAGACACCATGATGAAATGATTCGATTTAGTCGCAAAGCCAATAAGATTTGATCTTCTGGAGCTGTTCCTGTTGTTATCGCTACTGCCGACGATGGGGAATTTTGACATCCAGCGAGAAATCTCGTCCCCTTTTATATCTTCTTGCTCCTCCACCCATTCTCTTCATGAGGCGTAGGGTCTGTTGGCATGTTTCTCGCACACTTCATCCCCGTCTATGGCTTCCCACATGCAACAGACGATGTCGAAGCCCAAGCCGCTCTTCCGCGCTTGATGGTAGCATGAAGATGCGATTCTCGCCATGTCGTCGTCAGCTCTAGGTCTAGATGTGGTATGTGCAGGGTACAGCTCCGGCGGGGTTTGAGGACGCGCGTCCTTTCCTACCAGTCACAATCAAAGCATTTCCAAGGCGCCAAGCCCTCCGATATTAGTCTACTTTACTCGGCTGCCACGGCATACTGAATACCTTAATAATCGGGGTTGATTCCCCGCGACAAGAGACCCTTCGTCATTTCTTGGCAGCGTCAACCGCCTAGGATAGCTTATTTTCGACGTTCAGGCTTGCCCTTCTCTGGAACGGACTCACGCCGTGTGAATATTAACTTCATCATATAGGGCGTCGCCAAGACCATATTCCAAAGATCGTCCGCTTGACGTATGCACCTGTAACACGGGCCACGCAATCAAACCAATCATCTGTTATTGTTAGATTGGGTTCTTCACTGTGCTACAGCTATGGACCATGAAAAGGCTCGGTTTTAGTTACCGAAGGCAAATAATAGGACTCAGACGGTGTCCGAATATCTTCCGTGGTACCTCCTGTATGCGACAGAGTGGGAGGTATGTCCCAACCGAGGAAAGGAAGAGGGTCAAACCTCGGACTCTGTCACCGTGTGGCGGGCGAGGTAAGTCTTTTTTCAGTATGACTATCTCATACTAACATGCAACTGAACGCACACTCGCAAAGAGTGTGTGAGGATCGGACCTATGATTAGCAAAGAGAGGACCTGATCACATTTCAACCAATTAGAATTAAAGGACTGCGTATGTCTAGATTCCCATACTGCAAATAACTATGTTCTTTTCGAATGGACAAGTAGGTTCTGACGATCGTGTCGGTAGCCCGGGGCTTCTCTTGGAGCGGCAAATGCTCGTACTCGGGCGGTTTTGCGACTCTACCCAGCCAAAATAACCAATAGCGTAGTGCTGTATCTTCATTCTCGGTTGCTTTCATCCATTCAAACACTGAATTGATGTATCCAAGGCTATCTCGCTTTCTGGATGCAGTATTGACTCGTGAGCATGAACAATGCTATACGCTGGGTTTTTGAGTTAGACATGTGCACATGTCAGATCCTGGGCCTTATCATTTTCCCTGGGATGATGTAGATACAGCTTTCGAGCGTGTAAAGCGGAATTATCCTGGCCGAACATGGCGACGTCATTTCACAGAAGGAAGGTACAGTCCTCCCTGTCGGTTTCTAGTCTAGCATAAATATGTCTGGCTCTATGCTCATAGTGCTCAATCGAGCTATGACGGCGTCCATACACATCCGTTTCCAAGCCCTGACAGTGAGGGGGGGTCCCTCGACCCCTTTGCCTCAATTTCATTTCTCTCCTCACCCTCATAAATGTCTTTCAATGCTAACATAGAAATAAGAAGAGCAGTTTGCTAGTCATGCAAGCCTGTGTCCTTGTCTTGCGACCATTACATGCTGCGTCTACGCAGGGAAACGCTTCTAACAACCAGCCCGCGATGGGTAACGCGGACCACGCCCACCGTATTTCCACAAATGAGACGATAGCCCTATTATGACCGAAGGACGTCGCCCCGCTTAATAAAAGACGCGGAATTGCGCACAGCCTTGGTCATTGCAGCGGCCTATTTGCATATTGCACATGCGAGAGGGTCGTTGGACGTGCAGCCCGTTGCGGTGAGATTGCCATGAAAAATAGATTCACTTGCATCAACCGTGGCACAAGTTCCCACGCCTCCTCCCCCAGGCCGGTCGCTTTAGAATCGATAAGGTCCGAAGACGATTACAACCTCTTCAGCGAAGAGCCCTTCGATAGATTGACTGGTGGAGCAACATGCTTTCGAGCCGAGCCCAAACATTTGATTGCTGGTGATGCCATGAAGGGCTATCTGTGATGAGATCCCTCGCGACTCTAGCTGCCCAGTTGGAGATGACGAATGCGTTGGGCAGTCGCACAATAGGCTGCAGAGCTCACTCAGCGGCTGTGAACGGACTGGCTTGCGGAAATGTTGACACTAATTACATCGCCGCTAAGCTCTTCAGCGTTGGTACCTGCGGACAAAATGTATTGAATAACTGGGAATGTTACCTTCTTGTGTTAAAATGCTGGTATATCATCAAACGTGCTTATGACAGTTTTGCGTTCATCATGTTGGCAACTTAGTAAAGCAATAGTCCACTGGGTAGGGCCACGGTACAATTCACAACCCCACTCCTATTATGGCTGTACAATCTCGTTCCAGGTCGGAGGTGGCATTGGCACACTGCGCTTAGGAGCCAAGGTTGAGCATCGCGTCCCTTGTGAGTTCCTAGTTGGACATGTTTATTGTGGAGTCGCCCAGTGGCGAGCCGTATTTGGGTTCAGGAGGACATTATGGACACTCACTTTGAGCGCATGGTCCACCCAATAGTCTTCGGTGAGCTAGCAATTCGTGCTTGTTTCAGTTGCCTATTGAGGGGTTGGAAAGCCCACTGTCGCTTCCTTTCAGCAGCCCAACAGTACATTACTGTCGATTCGAGTAGACAGGCCTGGCGTAAATCAACGACTGTATGGGAATATGATGCACTGATTTCTCAACAAATGACCTGAAGGCTAGAAACATGTACACGACCATACTCACAAGGGCTGCCAACTGACTGTACAACGTGAGCACAAGGACGAAGAAAGTATTCAGGTACAGCCCTGCGTTTAAACGCAGAGTCTATGTCTGCTGTTAATAGGTCATATTGTTTCAGACCTCTGACACACCGTAACCATGCAAGTCAAGACTTGTTCCCTTAACAGCGTCACAGGTACCACTGAGTGCACCGACTCAATAGTTTATTCATTCATAGCCTGTCATCTTCTGTTCTCGAACCAGAAGGCAAATCCGAGCTACTGTTTAAAATTGTGTCGCTTCACACTAAAGCTCAACCAATACGTCAAACCAACGAAGGCACACTAAAGAAAACAGAAATAAGATTGGAGACTCGCCTGGGAGGCATTAGAGCGTGGATTCGGATCATGGAAGGAGGAACTATCTACACGGACAACGCAAGTGGCGAGTAATCCAGCCAGTCCAGGCCGCAGAACCTGACCAAAAATGCTTCCCACCAATGTGATGATCGTTCACATTACTCATCAAATTGGGAAATGGCAGAAGGGAGAGAGATTATGATACTCCAAAGCTGGTCCTCGTATCGAACTGACGAGACTTGAAGCGGGAGGATTAGCCCTAACCGGAAGTCCTGCCAAGGATGGCTCTACCAAACTAAATCGTCGACGTCAGTACTCCTGGTTGAAAGAAAGCTCTCGTGTCCGCGACGAGAAGTAAACTTAAATCATTTATTGGATCTCTGGAAGGGATTTATTCAATAATCGGCTCGCGCACTCGAGGTCGAGGATATAACAGCTTCGATCTCACAACACAGTGCGGGGAAACATCTCATGCGAGCCTTAAACCAATTGATGCCCTTGAATAGCATCTACACTCTCAGTGTCTCTCCCCGTCTAAGGTGCTTTTAGACCGGCAATGCCTGAAACCATTCTCGTCACTGGAGCCTCAGGCTTTGTGGCCTCACACATCATCCAACGATTCCTCGAAGCAGGGTACAATGTCCGTGGCACCGTACGTTCCGCCTCGTCCGCCGAGATTGTACAGTCCCGCTACCCCCCAGAATACACAGACCAGCTCTCCTTCGCAATCGTCCCCGACATCGCCGTCCCAGGGGCTTTCGATTCCGCTGTCCGGGACGTCTCCGGAGTCATCCACACCGCCAGCCCCTTCTTCCTCGCTGTAACCGACAACGAAGCCGATCTCCTACAGCCTGCCATCCAGGGCACGCTAAACCTCCTCAATGCCATTGCCGCACATGGGCCCACCGTTAGCCGCGTTGTCGTCACCTCTTCCTTCGCCGCGATCCTCGATCTCATGAAAGGCCTTCGGCCCGGTTACCGATATACGGAAGCAGACTGGAACCCGTGCACCTACGAGGAAGCCAAATTAACCACCGACGTGAGCTTCGCCTACTGCGCATCCAAAGCCCTCGCCGAGCGCAAGCTGTGGGATTGGATGTCCCAGCAGCAGCAAGGACAGCCCACCTTCAGCGTCACGACCATCTGCCCGCCCTGGATTTTTGGGCCCGCCCTAGGAGAACCCAACCGCGGGAACAACCGCTTGAACGAGTCATCGGAGGTCATTTACAACCTGATCAATGGGTCTCGGAGTAACGTTCCGGACCATGATTTCTTGGCGTTCGCGAATGTCAGCGACGTGGCGGAGGCCCATTACCAGGCGTATACTCGCGAGGAAGCGGGCGGGGAGCGCTTTCTTGTTTCTGGAGGCCGGTTTCTCTATGGAGAGGCGTGCGAGGTTATTCGAAAGAGGTTTCCACAGCTGCGGAAGAAGGTTCCGCATGCTGGTGGTGGTGCCGCTGTCGAGACGTATGTTGCGGACGGAAGCAAGGCGGAGAGGGTGCTGGGGCTGCGATATCGCAGTCTAGAGGATACCTTGGTAGAGACCGTTGATGATCTCTTGAGGAGGTTTCCGGTTAAGTGATGGTGTGCCTGGTCGCGTTCTATGTAATTTCTAAGATTAGTACGTGCTTCTGATCTTTCAGTGCGCTCTGTGTTAAGTAGTCCCATATTTCGCCGGTCGTGAAGCTGTGAATAATACCATTGGTCATTTCTCAGTTAGAAATCCCTTCGCAATTGTCCACGGTATTGTGTATTCTTTCCGGTCCAAGTAAGGAGACTCGAGGTCTGATAAAATTGACAAGGACTTATACACGATGCTATGTTCACAGATGACTTGGGAAAAAGATAATAATCGGGAAAGTTTGTTTGACGGTGGTAGCAGCGCGGACCCGCCGGTGGTAATTTAATCTCGTGATGAGAAAGGATTGCCAACGACAAGGAGATCTATGGATACGTATCAGTATGAGAGCTCAGGAACCGCGAGACTTGCTGGAAAGACAATTGTTGTTTGATTGTTGTTTAGTAAGTAGATATTCAGACCCAGAAATAAGACTTTCACTCGTGGTATCTGGAGTTCGTGTTTGAGCCGTCAGATTGAAATCCTGGTGCTTGGAGGAATTCCAAATCCAAGTGTTTTCTTTGGCCCGCGAGATGACCTCATGCAAGAAATCCCTGGTCAGGAATGCACATAAGCACAGCTCGGAGATCAATCTGAGCCTCACTTAGTCTTCCCATCTTAAGCGACAATCCTTGTTGACGGATCTGGAGAGGCCGCGTATTAGTAATACGCGGTGGCAGTCAGCCCTATGTGAGCGTATCCGCATAACTATTATACCAAAAATAAAGAGCTACTATCATCCAGAGCAGCGTAAGCTGTAGTGAAAAAATGAACAATGACAATGCAAAGAGCCATCGTATTTGCCTGTTCTGTGTCATTTGGCATAGCCACAGTCAGGAACTTTTCGTCTTTATCGGGAAGCGGTGGAATATAAATATGGACACGATGCGCTTTCAGGTCTCAACATCGAAAAAGTTCATTAGACATTAAAGAGTTTATCACACCACTACACTATCATAATCCATAGTCGAAATGCTTCGACTTTTTCAATCTTTCTGCATACTAGCACTTGGAGCAAGTCTGTCCACCGGTCAAGCGATCACCATCGCAGCGATACAGTCGACAGGCTGGAATTCCAGTTTCGAGCTCAGCCCTGAGCAGAGCAAGCCCGCCAAGCTGACAACCGACTTGAGCGCTATTGTCAACACAATCACCAGCTTTGACCGAACTCAGCTTGCGAATGGAGGTGCACATGAAGATAACTTTTACGATGTCCAGAGCCTGCACAAGGACGAATGGCCGACCGAGCCTGGAAAGGTGATCAGGCTCCAAGAGTTCACCGATCCGTCTCCATTCTCCATTCCAGCAAAGACAGCCATGTCCCGCATTGTCTACAGCACGACCAACGCAAATGGCACACTAATTCCTGCCTCAGCCTACGTTCTCTGGCCGTTCCACGCGAAGCGCCTTCGAGGCCAGAATGGCACCGCTGCCTCATCGTCTGCGCCCGTTGTGCTATGGACACATGGAACGTCCGGCTGGTACGCGAACGGCGCTCCATCAACGCACCGCGGGCTCTTCTACGCCGACATTGTACCCTTTGCGCTGGCTGAGGCTGGATATGCTGTTGTTGCTCCGGACTACGCAGGGCTCGGTGTCGATGCCTCCTGGGACGGAACCTTTATCCCGCATCAGTACGGTATCCGCGAAGCCGGTGCTCACGATGCCTTGAACGCCCTACGAGCAGCTTATAGATCCTTCCCCACAATTCTGTCTCCAAATTACGTAGTAATGGGCCACAGTCAGGGTGGAGCGATAGCTTGGGGTCTGTCCGAGGTTCTAGCGCGCAACGACTCCGAGTTCACTGATGTAGCGCGAGGTCATCTTGGAGCCGTGATTGCTGCTCCGCCCACGGCCACGTTGTCGGTTACCGCTCCCGGCTTTCTCGCATGGATCGGCAAGAGCCTCGACTCCATTTTCCCGACCTTCAACATCAGCTACTGGTTCACGCCTCTAGGAGTCAGCAGGATCGAGCTCCTGAACCAGATCGAAGGATCGCAGATGGTGACCTTCGCCCTGCTGGGCGATGCCGAAGCGGAGTTTGTCCAGCCTGATTGGAATGAGACCTGGTATGCCGACGCTTTCTCACAACTCGCCAATCCAGGAAGATTGCCCTTCAGAGGCCCAATTCTCCTCGTGCAAGGGACAGAGGACTCAACGGTGCAGTATAATATCACCAAGATCACCGTGGAGGAAACATGCAAGCGTTATCCTGGAGACCTAGAGCTGTTGGCCGTCGCTCAAGGCGGGCACTTCTCCGTTCTCAACGCCGCGAAGCACACCTACCTCCAGTGGATTGAGGATCGCTTCGAACATCGACCATTGGCCAACCGTGGTTGCATCGAGACCAAGCTGGATAGTCTTTTACCACCTGAGAACTACCAGCCGTTTCCGAACTCGTTCCCGATGTGGGCTGGAGAGTCTCAGTGGGCTTATGAGGTGCCGACTGCACTTTAGTTTTGGAAACGATGGAAGGAAAGGGGATGTGTAGACCTGTGTGTGGTTTTCATAGGTTTACTAATTATATGAGCTTTCGTTTTGGCATGAATCTTTCATCCCGCGGACCACTGTACCAGTCGTGCCAGATACTATTCCAACAGTGGCTTTAGATACAAATTGCTACTCATTGTCTTCGCCCCACTCTGGCATTGTTTTTCATTAGCACGTAGTGTCATTGCAGATGTTCAAAACGACCAGTCGGTTTTGTAGGTGATTTCCCAACTCTGTCCTGGGTTAATGAAAGCTCCGCGTCTTCACCTGGCCTTTTAGTCTTTAATCAGCTGTCATATCCTCTTTGAGCCCTCTTCGGTTTAGAACATGAGCTCGGAAGCCATATTCATGACAGCCGTGAAGACAAGACACGGCAGATGGCAGTTTATCTGTCGTTTTCCAACCGTCCTGGCTTCGTGCTTGAAATATCATCAGACGCTCCGTGTATGTCCGCATAGGCTTGAACTGGCTAGACAGCTTGAAGCAGTGAAGTACAAACAATAGGGAACGCTGGGAAAGACAGCTAACACTGCAAAGCAAATGACTCAGAGAAGACTGTTATAGAAAAGCAACCCATTCGTCCATGGCATCTTATGGTCCGGAAACGCAGAAGTTTGCGAAACAGAAATATCTCGGCCGAGATCATCAAGCAGTTAATTCTGACACTTCATATGTCGACGGCACAACGCTCAACTGATAGGCGATCCCAGGGACACTATCATTACCGTTTGCAACATCGAATTTCCTAGAAAGGGATTACTGAGCACATAAGGTCGCGACCACAGCAGCTTTGAAAGGGATATAAGTGATTATGCGGAGATAAATCGGCCCGGGTGACTGAACCAGTGATCCATAAAGGTGAAGGCGGTTTTAAAAGTATCTCCATACCGCCCAGAATAGCTCTCGCAGGTGATACAGGTATCAATGGTGTGCTGAGTCCCTTCCACAAATGCAATCGACTTGTCTGTAGTGGTAGCGACAAGGTAGATCTTCTCTGCGTTCAGATACTCGTAGTGACCAGCGTTACCCATGGTCAGTAAGGTCTTGGAGATTCCCGGCACATTGCCAATTGGAGCGGTTTGAGACGAGGTCCAGTCGACGCCGGTTATGTTGTCAGCCGTTACTCAAAGGTATCGACATCGACGTCAATAGCAAACGTTGACAGAAACCGGGTGATAGTAGTCTTGAGCGTTCCATTGTATAAAGAGTCCACCATACTGAGAATGCCGGCCGAAGCGACAGTAACACTTGGGACAACCTGCGTAGTGTTGCTCCCATCCTTGTGCAGCAGCGGCCACTTGGACATGGTCTGGGCTATGTAGCGCACGTCTTGAGTAATGAGCTTGTTGTTGAAGCCCAGGTAGTTCGCGTCGGGGATCACTAATCCCTCATCATCACTGTAGTCTCCCTTGCCCGCTGCAATGAGCTTGTTGCGCTCGGTGGCAGGCGCCAAAATGCGATTGCACCGCGCCGCAACCCCAGCCAGGAACTCACGGACAAAGTCAGTCGTGTAGTTGGCTCCGTTAGCCGTCCAGCCATTGGCCGGGTTATACAAACTCAGCTTCGAGTCGATATCCGCCCCTGTGGAGTCATGGACTCATTGGTGATTGCCGGGTTGAGAGACAGCAGCGTCATGGTAGACAAACTAAAGACTGAGTTCCTTCGAGTAAGTTGCTTTCCTCATCTCGACTGATGCGCTGATCTCCCGAGCCGCTCAACTACGGCTCAACCTGGTCCGCAGCGACAAGAACGTGGATCAGCTGGTCGGAATATCCGGCATCTTAACATGAAAAACCGAAAAGCGAGTCAGAAATCTTCCCCCACCTCGTATGCAGCACCTTGGGGATTTCCATCTGTGGGTTATTTTCGATTAAGACTTTTGTCGATCACCTACTCACCACGAAAACCTGATCTCATTTCGTTTGCTAGTGGAATAAGCATTGACCTATTGCTACATTGGCGCCAGGCGCTCTTACTGCATCAAGCAGTGGAGGGCGAAAAAAAGAGGATATAGACTTGCAAGGGTGACGTATCAGCAACACAAGGTAGCAGTAGTCTCACTTCTTGATCGGAGGTTATGTCCATCAGTCTCCACATGTTGCTATCTGTAAAAAAAACGTTGAATGACCGCCTGAGCTCGATTTGCAACTCCAAAGACCGGCTTCACCATCAACCGGCCGTGTATTGGGCACAGTGTCCTTTCATCAATACATGCAAACGCTCGCCTGACTAACGACTTGAATGCGTCCTTGTCAAACTCAGAGCCTTTCCACAGACTGTCGAGTTCTTGTCGATATGCTCGCCGTCTCCAGTCCCACACTATCGGCTCCTCTGCCCCGACAACCGCCACCCATTCCGACCGCCGCTGGCCATAAACTAAATTCGGCCCTAGATTAATTATCCGTCGTTCTCCTGGAAGTGGCGAGTAGAGGAGAATCAGTATCTCCCGAAAATAAAAAAATGAGACGCTGGAACAGCAGAACAAAAACGTTGTCCAGGTCCTCTAGCAGCTTGAGAGGCAAGGCAAGGCGCGAAAGCTCCATTGGATGCACGCGTTGATGCTAACGCCCTGCTTCCCTGCCCGGCCCGTCGAGGAATCTGTCGAACTGCTCGTAAGGCACATGGAGTGTATCAGTAGCTGGCTTGAAAGCCCGTGTGAGACAGAAGGCACCTGTAGCAGCAAAACGGTAGTTAATTGTCAGGCCGTTCTTTCGAATCCAGCTCCGTGCCACATTTCGTCCTTCGTGATTTACCAGGAGCAGTGGAATATCAATGAACATGCGGTAAAGCTCGTCATGGAAGAACATTATTTCTAATTCGTGTTCGACATGGTCCGAGCGGTGGGCCTCCCAGCAGCGGGTGTTCAAAACGTATAGAGCCTGGTGAACAGGGCTCGGAAGGGCGTATTGCCAAATAAAGATGCGTAGCTCAGCAGGGAGGAGAGCGAATTTCGGGAGTCCGCGATTGCTGGTGGATTCAGTCATGTTGTTCTTGATGTTGACGAAATGAGAGATGGAAGGGGGTGGTGACTCTAGGTTAGAGGTGAAACAAAGTTGGCAAGATGACAAGTAAAGCTGAAGGAAATTTGAGACCTTCGTAATTGTTGATGTGTTAGTTACCCTCAAGCCTCGAAGTCTCTCAGTTCAGAACCTACCTCGCATTCACTGAAGGTTGGGAACAGTGACTTAGCGCTCTCTCTACCCCGACCTTATTTACTTAGCGAAGTTGTTGATGGCAGTGATATGTTATGTAACAGGAAAGAACACGGGGTAAAGCAAGGCAACAGCAACACAACCACGCGCAATCAAAGCGGTCTAAGTCAGACTGTCGAACTTGCCGGTTTGCATTCCGATCAACATGCTGAGAAAGCTCCATTGTCCCTGCAAGACTAACGTGCAACACCCAACGGCAGGATCCGTAGGATCAAGTGCGAGGAAGCCCCAGGGTAATGCCCGAACTGCACGTCGACTGGCCGACAGTGCGACTAATACGAGGGTTATCAGTTACCTCCACCACCCAGGAAGCAGCAATACCGCCAGCGGCTAGTTCTATCACCTCCGGTCGCAGCCAATGTTCTGTGGGCCAGGACATGGAATGAGCGGCGCTGTTTTGCTTTCGTGCAGGCCCGCACTATTCCGATTCCCTCAGCTACTTCGACTCTATGCTCTAGCAGCAGTTCATTCTGCAGATGGTACGTCGTGAACCAGTGGTATGGCATGTCATGATCGCTTTGGGGGCCGTGAACCAGCAAGTTGAAGCTGACCCAGTCGCTCGGTCACCTGGAAATGGTTGGCCGTAGCGCAATGCGCGCGATTTCTGGCCAGTCTGCGTCAGCTTGACCCACAAGACCTGGAGAAGAGGCAAGTGATCCTGCTCTGCTGCCCGCTCTTCACTGCCCTGGATATCGTGCAACGAGAGTCGCAACCTCTCCCCAACATCTGCGTGCTGGCCTGCGCACATCGAGTTGGCACCTCGAAGTGTTCACCTGCCCGTTGACTCACTCTGAGTTGCTGCCTCCCGACACCTTGTTAATCAGATCGGTGTTCATGGCATGCTGCTGCACGGAGATAGTGGTGGGGCCGCGCGGAAAGCGAGTCTCTAGCGGCGGCGGTGGTGGTTCAACCGGTAGCGGACGCATGTCGAGCTTTTCCAGTACTGATGGGAAGAGCCAGTGTCTCGGAGGTCCGTAAGGCACTTGAAGCGCGCTTCAAACGGTTCAATAAGTTTGTACGGTAGTGCTGGCGGATGTCTTGGGCGGAGCTGGAGGTTGAAGGCGCCGGGCCGCTCTCCATCGAGCGTGTAACCATTTCCGCGCAGTACCACTGCGCCATGCATCTTTGGCGCACTTTTCGCATTTTGCGTGACTCCTCTCGACTCATTCCGCAGAAACAATGCGGAGTCGACTTGATCGAGCTATAGCGAATGACGGTCAGACTCGGCTTGCAGACGTGTCCCCCGCACGAAGACTTAACGGCATAAGCGCACTTCACGCCGCAATACCGCAACCTCACGCACCGGATCGAGCGCTCCAACGTGCGATTCCCCGCATAGCCTATTCTGACAGTCGATCTCGGCGTGGTACCCGTGCTCTTCTTCGTGGGTGATGGCTGGAAGGACTTTTCGCATCCTCCACCCTGGCGTCCTGTCAGCCCGGCGATTCGAGAATGAATGAAAAGTTTTTGCGGGCGAAATTGGCCAAGGTCGTGGACCATATATGGAATATTAGCTTCCACGACAATTGCGATCTCAATAACACAATGCAGGACTTGTCTCAACGTGACAAGACGCATGACCACTGGGGGTCGATGGCAGAGTTGGAGAGGTTAGAGGAATTAGCCTTTGTAACCAGCATTCCAGCTTGAATTGCGTTCTTCTACTTCCGATGTTCATTTTTCCCCGTATGAGGTCGATAGGTAACTGGGTCTGGAAGAGCATCACGCCTTTTGAATGCTAAGCTGCAGATAGCAAGTTCCGAGCCGTTGTTATCACTGCCGTGTACTTTTTCCAAGTTGGCCCCAGGCGCCAATTTACCCCACCCTGGGAATGTTCTAGACTGCAGCCTGTCAAGGTCACCTGACAGGGAACGAGGTGCCTGAGGCATACTGTGCAGTACACGTCCGGATCGGAAAGTTCTCCAAACCTTACCCTCTTCTTCGACTATGCTTTGGCCTTTTACTGATATTTAACCATTTATCACTCTTCCACTTCTCCCTTCCATCTCGTTTGCTGTTTTAATCGTCATTATCAGAGCAGCAGGTCTCACTTTGGAAAGACAGTGTCTTTTGAACTTTGTCTTCAAATATCCCATTAAAACATATTTGTTCATCCATCACCAGGACCGACACCACAAAGCGTTCGTTTCACGTTGCATCTGACGCTCGAGCAATAAACAACCCCATGTTCTTCTAGCTTACGAATTAAACATAGCCAGTGCTC
Source organism: Aspergillus homomorphus CBS 101889 (assembly GCF_003184865.1). NCBI lineage: Eukaryota > Fungi > Ascomycota > Eurotiomycetes > Eurotiales > Aspergillaceae > Aspergillus > Aspergillus homomorphus. Next base: position 1,274,587 of record NW_020291890.1, on the reverse strand, counting down.
AGATGCGAACCAACTTTGATGCAAGTCAAGGCGCCCAATTCGCTTTGACACAGCAAAAGAGACACAGACAAACGCACCTGCATGCACTCTGACCCACATGTCAGAGCGTCCGGCATAAACTCCTATCAAGGTGGAAGATACAATAGTTCTTGTGCTTGGAGCATAAGCCAACGTACAAAGACCTATAGCAAGGGCCCTGGATGCATCTTGGCATTACCACACAGCCTGCGAATTGCCGTCGGCTAATCTTGCCCGAGATGCCGCCATTCACGCTACTTTTCAGCTTCGCTCAACGGCGCAACGCCACACCACAAACTATTGGAAAACTGTGACCAACCTAGCTCCAATCTGGAACCCTCGGCAATTACCAGCAATGGGAACCGAAGTGGCGCAGCTGAGCACTAAGACAGGTAGGTCATTTGGCGGGATAGTATTTTGGGCAACAAAATACGAAGTTGCCGCAGATCAGGATGGCTTTCTGACGCTATATAGCTTCGGCCATTCCCAAGGGCCATTCCACATTGAATTTTTTATCTGTGGACAGCTGACCAAGGACTCACACGCCATGAACGTTTTTGGCACCTTCGTGGACTCCGCCACGACACCTCTTCTAGGAGGAGAGTGCGGAAAGCGTCTGATACCCAATGTCATCGATGCGACGGCCAATGCGACCCCCGACGTCGAGTGTCTGTCTGTGCCTCGGTGCAACGGCAACCCTGGTGCCGGATGGAAGCCTGTGAGCTGGGCGCAGGTTGCCAACGCTGTCAACTATGTAGCGCACATGCTCACTAATGACGCCGGGACCCCGACACCGGGGTCATTTCCCACTGTCGCCTACATTGGCCTAGAAGACCCCCGGTATCCCATCTTCGCAATCGGGGCGATCAAGGCGGGCTACAAGGCTCTCTTCATCTCGCCGCGCAACTCGGTCGAAGCTCAACTAAACCTGTTCGACAAGACAGAGTGCAACCTACTTTATCATGAATCACAGTACGCCGCGATGGTTGAGCCCTGGGTCAATGGCCGTCCTGGCATGAAGCGCGTAGCTATCGCTCCGTGGGAGCAGTGGGTCACTACTCAAGTAACGCCGTTTGCCTACAACAAGACTTTTGCCGAAGCGGAATGGGATCCTTTTGTAGTGTTACACACAAGCGGCAGCACCGGACTCCCTAAGCCGGTCGTTATCAACCAGGGCATGCTGGCCTTGAATGACTTGCACCGCTATGTGCCGGAATACGACGGCAACTTGCCGTGGCTCGCTACTTGGGCCAAGTTCCCCAACACACGATATCTCTGCATTTTCCCATTATTCCACACGGCGGGAATTATGCCCACAACCTTGATGGCATTCTATTATAATGCGCCTATTGCATTCCGGGATCCGTCCCTGCCGATTACCGGCGATAATATCGTCGAGTGGCTGCAAAACACCGGAGCGGGGTGGACTCTCATGCCGCCCGCGATCCTGGAGCAAATGTCGCGCTCGCAGGTCGCCATTGATGAGTTGAAGAAGCTTCACGCAGTAGGATTTGCAGGAGGTTAGTGACATCCGGGAGTATGATTGCATGTTGCTAAATGTATACTCTGGTCAATTTATAGGCCCTGTAGCTCCGACTCCGGCGAATCATCTGTTAAATCACGGCGTCAAAATGGTGAACGCCATCGGAAGCACCGAGTAAGTGTTATGCAATTCCGCCTCAAACTGTCCGCTAACCGATGTCCGCCAGGTACATCTATTTCCCATATTACAACCAACCCGATCACTCACTGTGGCCGTGGTTCATAATCCCTACAGAGATGATGGGAATTGAATGGCGCCCGTTCGGCGAGAACACGTACGAGCAAGTCATTGTTCGAAAAGACAAGCAACATCCGGGTCTGCAAGGCTGCTTCTATGCCTTCCCCGAGCTGGATGAGTTCAGCACCAAGGACCTTTACCGACCTCACCCAACTCTCCCCAACCACTGGACGTACGTGGGTCGGGCGGACGACATCCTTATCTTCTCCAACGGCGAGAAGCTCAATCCCACTACCATTGAAGGCGCAGTCATGGGCCATCCAGGCGTTCTCGGTGCGCAGGTAGTCGGCACCAACTACTTCCATGCAGCCCTTATCATTGAGCCCGCTCAGCACCCGAAGACCGAACAAGAAAAACAGCGGTTTCTTGACGATGTGTGGCCGATTGTGGAAAAAGTCAACACTGAGACGGTGGCCCACGGGCGCATCTCTCGGGATTATGTATTTCTTTCCGATCCGGATCGTCCTTTTCCTCGCGCGGGCAAAGGCACCATCCAACGTGCGATGGTGGTGAAGGTCTATGCTGATGACATTCAACGGATTTTCGCTGCCAGCGGTGATGCGTCTGTCGTCGCGATGGATCTCAATCTGACATCCAAGGAGGCATTTGCTGGCACGGTGCGCAGTCTGGTACAAAGTGTCATTAAGCTGCCAAATCTCTGCGTGGACCAGGACCTCTTTTCTGCAGGCGTGGACTCCCTCCAAGCGATCCAACTCGCACGGCTACTACGGGCTAGTATGGAGAAGACATTGGGTATTTCAAATAGCGCTACAACTATCGACACCCGCGTGATTTACACCCATCCCACAATTGCCCAGCTAGCAGACTTCGCCTACTCCTTGACCAACGCCTCCGACTTACCTGATCCATTCCCAAACTCCGCTGACAGCACGGCCTTCTGCCAAGCCCTCTTCGAGAAATACACAAAGAATCTCCCCGCCCCAATTCCCAACAAGCTGCAGCCCTCCAGCACCTCGCAAGTCATTATCATTACCGGCACGACCGGCAATCTAGGCTCATATCTGCTTGCCGCAGCCCTCGCCAGCCCCAACACCCACCGCGTCATCTGCCTCAACCGCACCGCTGACGCCCTAGCCCGCCAACAGGCCGCTCACCTTTCTCGCGGCCTAATCACCGATTTCTCTAAAGCCAAATTCCTCCAAGCCGACCTCAGCCACCCGAGCCTGGGTCTCCCAGCACAAACTTACATTCATCTGCTAGCCGAAGCCGATAAGGTCATCCACAACGCTTGGCCGGTCAACTTCAATCTCTCTCTCGGCTCATTCGAGCCCCACATTCGCGGCGTCCGCCACCTCATTAACTTCAGTGCCGCCGCGCAGAAAACCGTACCGATAACCTTCGTCTCGAGCGTCAGCGCCGTCGAGAACTGGCCGTTCCCCGACCATCCGGTCACGGAGCAGGCGCTGACAGAGTGGTCGCTCGCTGCAATGGGGTACGGTCAGTCCAAGCTCGTGGCCAGTCGAATCCTCGATACCGCGAGTGAGGTTTCGGGCGTGCCTTGCCCCATTGTACGGGTCGGACAGGTCGCTGGCCCTCGAGCGGAGAAAGGGATGTGGAGTAAACAGGAGTGGCTGCCTAGTTTGGTGCGGAGCTCGCTTTATCTTGGCTTTCTACCGGATACGCTCGCGGGGCTAGAGAAGATGGGCTGGGCGCCTGTGGAGGATGTGGCGCAGGTGGTGTTGGAGGTGTCGGGTATTACTGAGGGGGAGCAGGCGACTGGGTATTTCCATGCGCTGAATCCGACGGCCGTGGATTGGAGCGGCCTGGTGCCAGTTTTACGTGAGTTCTACGGGGAGCGGATTCAGAGGGTGGTCTCTTTCACCGAGTGGGTGGATGCTCTAAGTGCTAGTCTGGAGAAGTCTGAAGGCAAGGATGTGGAGGTGAATCCTGGTGTGAAGTTGCTCAGCACATATAAGGAAGCGGCTTTGAGCAACGGGAAGGGAGCTGGGTTCACGACTACCCGAACGGAGATGTACAGTCCGACTATGCGGAGGATGGAGCCTGTTTCGCCGGAGTTGATGAGACATTGGTGTGAGCAGTGGGAGTTTTGAGGCGCAATGATATCTCACATCCAGCGATAGTACGACGATCTTTCGATCGAACAGAAGATGATCGTATCACCAATTGAAACTAATTCATACCTCGTGATAAAGTACCATATTCGTTATTCCTCTGGTCGTTGACAGCTGAAGTTATGATATATTGAACACCCGAAAGAGGTAGGGTATTCACGGAACACTTTCGCTCTAGCAATCCAAGGATGGCTCGTTTAATTCCTTTTTTACTCTTTCTCGGAAGAATAACTTGCAGTTCCGTGGCCCCAACAGCACACCCTACAAAAGCCCGATGATTAGCAGTTGAGACCCGAACAGCTCGACCGAGAACAAACTATACCTACCGTTACCAACGAGAGATTATAGTCCTCATCCCGTTCCCACTCCACCCTACGAAGCAGTTCACAGAGCGCAAGCTTCATTTGGGTAAGCGCAAATTTACTAGCCAAGCATCGCCGACCGTGCGTCGCGAACGGGAAAAACTTCCCCTTGACCTGCATGCCGCGGAACATGTTATGGATTGTGACTGTATCCCAACCCCAGCGATCGGGATCAAATTCACGCGCAGAGGTGCCCCAGACACAGGGATCCGTGTGAGTGCCGTACGAGTGCCAGCCCACCCAGGTGTCTTTCGGAAGGGGGTGGGTGGTATCTGATCCGAATTGGACGGGCTCGCTGGTGTACCGATTGATCAAATTGATCAGCGGGGGATAGAGACGTAGAGTCTCGTACACCGTGGCCGTGAGTAGTGGGAGCTCGTCGAGGTCGCTCTCTGTGTAGTTGCCAGGAAGCTTGGTGAGCACCTCGTGCCGCAGCCGGCGTTGGAGTGCGACATTCTTGCCTAGTTCCCATAGGGCCGAGTTGAGCACGATGTCGATGTTCTCCACCCCTGCGATGAAGAGCTGCTTGAGGTTGCACCGGTAGTGGTACTTGGTTATCGAGCCCGCCCGATATGCCTTTCTTAATCTGTGAATGACTTGCTCGTTATCCCGGCTCCGTGTTGCGTTCGCGTGGTCTTCATCTGTAAGCTCCGCTAGTTCCATGATCAGATCCTCCAATCTGTCCGCGATGCGAACGCCATAGTGTCCAGAGGGAAGAAGCCAATGGAGCCGCTCAAGACTCGGAAAAATATTATAAAGCAGTGTCTGCAGCCTCGTCGCAACCCCATCCTTGAACCTATCCATCGCCTCCACGACGCGCGGGAAATACACCTGCACGCGCTCTGCATCCAAATCCAGGAAACTGTCTGCGAAAACCCGCACAGCCCACTCCATGATACCATGGTCGATCCCGACTCCTTTTGCTGGGTGCTGCGCCTGCTCCCGCAGCAAGCTTTCCGCGAGTTGAGCGGAGCTTGCCTTTGCAGGTTCCAGATCGAACCTCCGCTGGATCCCGGGCTTGATGATCTCCGTGAACGAGGTGTGGAGTGCGCCGTGCGAGTCGATGATATTCACGCCGAAGATCCGCGCGAAGGTGCTATGTGGGATCTTCTTGATGTTTCCGCCCTTGATGAAGATGTCGTCTTGTCGGAAGATCTGGGCCACTAGGTCTGGACGAGTTGCCAGTACCACCCAGCGCCCGGCGTGCCATAGGTTCACGGCGCCGTGTCTTTCGATGATGGGCCGGATGCGGGTGTTGTAGGATTCGGCTCGCGTTATGCCTCTGGCGTGGTCGTAGAGTGTTTGCCAGATTGGGATGGTGGGGTAGTCTGGGGCTGGGGTTTCGAGGATTGTCAATGCGTATAAGATGGCGGAGGTTCCAAGAAGGATAAAGAAGATGAGTAGGAGGGCGAACATCGTGTGTCGTGTTTGAGACGAGGATGCTCTGTGCCTGAGAAAGGATCACTTATACGACCAGTTGGACAGCCCTATTGGGAGAGAATCCGCACGAATCAAGAACGCGTCGGCGCCTTAGATATACTCTCCGTCCGAAATGTCATCATCAAGCGCCCTGTGAAAAGCTTTCACCGCTCATCTCAGAGGCATGAGCAGTGCGCACGACATATCCCGATGGGATGATCTTATCTTACGTGTCATGCAGCTATCTTGTCCCTGTGAGGCGCGTAAGCGCGGGACTTCCTGCTTGCATGTTGCGATGAATGTTTCCTGACAGGGCCACCACAGACCACACACGGATCTCAGTTATTTGTGTGGACTTTTAGACTGACTTTGCGAGACCCGGTCTTGTCTGTTCTTGTCCATCTGTGCGCTTAGGCAAAGATACACTTCCTCCACTGCTGGCATTTCACATCCCGGCTCGAGATTCATCCGAAGAGTCTCCTTGCATAAATGACTGCCGTCCACGGTGTATCACCTCCCAGTTTCCCAACGGCAGTTGTTTCCTACCTATTATCTTTTGACTGACGTCACTTTTCGCCGGATTATCCTCCGGGTTGATATTTTGGGAAGATAGCGATGCATCCAGTTGAGCGAGCGTCTTAAGCTATGCTGCTTGACCTCCATCTCGACGGCTCTAACATCTGTAAAGACCGGACCATGAAGAATGTCTAGAGCCGAGTCCAGAAGTCTTAGCTAACTTCTCGAAGTAATCCCGTCTCTACTGGAATCAAATAGCACGGCAAGCAATCGCTCAGCATGGCCAAGGAATCCCATCGCAATGTCTCGCGTTGCGAGATATGTTGCATCACGTCCCAGCGAACTTCGACAACCGAATACACAATCGCTGAGCACCATTAGAGCGCTTCTCATCTAACGGCGTGCTATACTCAAGAGCCGAAGCGACCTGGAAAGTCCCTAAGGCAAATTACTGCGCTATTTGCGATAAGCAAAAGACGCGGGCCGCTTCCGTGCCAATTGGTGTGCAAAAGCCGGCACCTCTGCGTTTTGGAAATGATGTATTTTCCCTGACTGGAGATGTGCGCAGTGATATGAGCATTCGGCAAAATCTGATCAGCGCGTTCGTTTTCGGGTGGTTGTATGTCTTCTCTGCTGAGATGGTCGAGAGGATGCAAGAAGATTCTCATCTGGTTTACACGGATTCACGGGCGGAGCTAACAGCAGACGACGATGGTGATGTAATAGACGTAGGTGACGTTGGTGCAGATGCCGAGATGGTGGTCTGCACTTTAATCTCAGGCGAAGAATGGCGAGCAACCATACTCCCCAGAGGAGATGATCGATTTTATATCACCGTGGTCAACGACTGCCGATGGGGGACAGCAAACTCGATATTCGGGGATCAAGGTGGCTAAGCTGCCAGGGTATTTGTCTTTAACTGCCCCACCGTTCTCTCAGCAGGCCCTTGGCTTTCTTGTCGACTTCCGCCCCTTCTATGGTATTTAAAGCGAATTTCTTATCGCACTGGCAGTGGCAAGCATGATACCAACTGACAAGATGTATGGCGTGCCGATTACATTGCCGTCGATAACCACACGGAGCTACATACACGTATCGTCGGTACAAGATGTGAATGCGGAGGAATTGCAGAAACAGATTCCATATTACAGGGCCTGGAGCTGCAACTTCCATGTGGTGATATCTAGCATATATGGAATCTTCTGGCAACCCAGCGTACCGTGCAACCTAGTTAGTCTTTGGTTGCATCCTGTCCTGAATGAGGTTCGCAACGCCCTTACCAGTCTTTCTTCGCCAAGCTTCACGGAGGTTTTAACGATCATGTGTGCTCTACGCCGCCCAAGTCTCGCAGCGCTATGGCTAGGCGCTGCCTTCAGTGGCCTAACCTCCTTCGCAATTGACCAAGCCAAGAGCGGCGCTCCACCTCTCGTTCCCAGTGCTGCAGCCGGGACTGGCTGTCCACAATCGTTCCTGGATATTATCGGCACACCCACTAGTGTATTCCCACTGGACATGGCTTCGGCAAGATGGGTCCAAGATAGACGATGAGGGTTTCAAGCCCGACAGTTTTTTGATCTGTCCGGAACAGGTCAGACCCATCACTGGGGTTAGGTTTCCCTGCAAGCCGCTGCCGGATCAGGATGCGCTCGTGACGGCATCTTGTGAAGCCTTTGGCTGGGTAATGCGCAATTGTGAAGGTATACCGTTTGAAAGCGTTTATAAAGACAAATGGTTGCAGCAGGAAGATGAGAGTGCTAAGTTCGAATCGATCAAACGTTTGGAGGAAAGTGATGATGAGCATTGTGGGACCAGTGCTTCTGACGATATTCGGGTGGAGCGGAGTGTTCGCGGATGGTTAGCTAGAGCCGAGTAAGCGCTTTGGCTTTTGTCCACAGGAGCATTTCAGAGTATCGTTACTCTCGCGCATGATATGTACTCGTTTCTTACCTTGCATCCTACCCCGTGGCATCAAGACCGAAGGAGTCTGAAACACTCAGCATTTCGAATATACTCGAGATTTTCAGGTGCTTCTTGACCTTCTCAACACGTTCGTTACAGGCAGCACTGTTCAATTTATCTGACTACTAATCGAAAGTATGTTTCATTTCATTGACAAGGACTTAACGCACTTCCCATATCACTGTCGCATTGGTCCCGGGGTGCTTGCCGCAGATGCGCAATTAACGAGGTAGCTTGAGTCATCCATCTCATCGCAAGACTGACGTATCCTCACCCGCACGTTGAATTCACCAACAAACAGAATATTTCAAGGAGAGAGGCCATCAAAATGCATCAAGCTGACGAAGATGAACATTCAGTTTTATCTTTATCTCTGGGAGTGGGTGAGAAGGGACTCACCCCTTTCCCGTCATATGTTACATCCCCCAACCGCAAGCACACATAACCCCAGCCCACGATATGGAATGGAGTACAACCTAAAGTCAGTAAAATAGGCAAAACAGCAAAGCGTGCTCTGACAGAGTTGAAAGCTTGGCCTTCAGGGGACTAGAAAGCGATAATGCATCCGGCGTATGGGCATCCGACTCATACGCCGGATGCATTCAGTAGTCAGTGGCTTTTGAAACTAGATATGTCTCTCGCAGAGCGATCTTCCCCGGCTACAAACCTAGGTTTAGCTTGTCTTCTAGCTTTTCACCCCTCTTCGTGGTTGAACAATGCAAGAGATTCCTCGGATTCTTGCGAGCATTTTGAATGGCATCTTCCATGGTCTCGGGGATTGGTCAGTCATGAGGTTGGTTGTAAGCGCATTGCGCGCTGGAGAAACTGCGAGGATCTGTCAAACACCGTGTTATGGGGTGTATGTCCCTGCTAAAGTTACAGTCAAGTTCCATTTGACGAAGCATTTCCTCAATCCACATGCATCCCAGCAGTTCTCCCTACAAGACCAACTATTGGACCTACGAAGTAACATACCGCCACTGATATCCTCCCTCCTCTTTCAGCGACATCACAAGTCTCACCCGAGAGTTCCTTCAACCCTTCCAAGAGATTTCTTGAGAACACTACCGACAACCAGTGCCATCTGAGGGACGGGCTAATCAGCAGCTATACGAGTTGTTCCTTCCCGTTGTCAAATCTCTTTTCCATGTCGGTCACCAGTATCCGACACCAGCTTCAGCCTCGAATGCATTACAACCTCCATCATCTTGCTTGATTATATTCGCAATTCTCCTTCCGATGATCTTCGCTCTCTCCGTATTCTCCAACGTGAATGCGCCCTCCATGCTCTCCAGGCTCAAATCGCAGCGGGTGATGGAGTCGCTGCTGGGCGCTTTCGCTTGACCGACCATGGTTTTCATCAAAAATTTAGCATGAGCGCACAGCGCGATGGTATCTTCGCTACATTTGAATTAACAATATCAGTTCCGGTGCCCTCAACGCAAGGTTTCGAGTTGCCGAATTTGTGGCAAGGATCTGCAACGCTGCGGTGATTGAGGTGCCAGAAACATTTGGTAAGAGGTCTCGAGTGCAGGGTTGACATATGTTGCTAATATACGAGAGGCAACTTGAGATTTCACAGCACCAGCGCCTGATTGCTTTCATTGTCGGTGGTGCTTTCTGTGCGATCATGCACTACCAAAACCGTTCGTCGTCGACTTCACCTCACCCGGGCATACTCCAGTCGGCGTGGAGCATCATTTAGCACGGCATCGAAGCAGGTTGGGCATGTCATTTTGATGGTTAATCGACCGGTACTTTGTCCCACAGAAAGGTAGTGCGCTGGCGAATCCACCTGGCTTTCAATAAAACAGATACTAGGGCCAGGTTCGAAGATGCATGAATCGAGGCGGAAAGTAATGCGGATTACTCAAGAAATTAGGGCGATGGATATGATGGAACCCATCGTGCTTGGTGTAGTGAGGCCGGAACCAGGGACAGGTTGTCCTCAGGAAGGCCATAGTCATCGGGGTAGCTGCGCTAGGGGACTCTCAGAAATCTCAACTAACTTTTCAGCATTACAATAGACTCGACCCAGAGATTGAGACGGGACACTGGCAGCGCTTGCAACAAACATTGACGCACCCTGTCCAGCGGAGACTATTTCGAATTTTACTCCTTTGGAAGAGATTGGCCAACAACCTCATCAAACGTTACACGTGGTGCATCAGTCCTTGGAGGTACCGGTTAAGGCTGGTGCTCTGTTACCCATCTATTCTCAGTCCATTCTTATTATCAAGTACCATCTCTCAACGCCGTTTTAGGTTCTTAGCAATGTATGTAGGAGACGCAACCCCATCACTATTCACGCCGAACACCGGGCTTGTCGACTGTTTCCTTTTGCTTGCCTCTATTCCAGAGCCCGGCCTTTCCAAATAGAGGCAGCGAAATCATACTACAGCTATCTCTCACGATCGACGAACTACGACAAAAGAAGGACAGATGCAGTGGTAATTCCACGTCTGTCTAGGCGGGCCGGGCCGTACAGCCACATGTGGCGTTTCCGGATGAAAATTGACTAAGCAGGAACCGAGGGGAGTCATGCGACCCAAGAGATCCCGACGTGTCATCTTACAAAGAGGCCTCGGACTAGATACACAAAACAAATCGATGGGTATAGGTTGGTCCGGTGAGTCTGGGCTATGACTTGTTGCCAGTCATGTCGACGACCCCTTTCAAGCGCAAGCGTGTGAGGAAGGCATGTATCCCGTGCCATCAGCGCAAGCGGAAATGCGACACCGTGTATCCTTGCGGCATGTGCGCCACCTACGGATATAACTGCAGGTACACCAACGACAACATTATTGGTACTTTAGACGGCGAGCTACCAAATGCGCCTTCAGTCAAGCGTACCAGCCACGACGTCGACGGTGCAAGTCGTATGACACGGCGGGCCGCGACGGACCGCAGCCCGAGCAACCAGTCTCAAATACAGCGAGACCGTCGCGAAGGCGCCGGTTCGTCGACGAAGAGTCCCTCTGTTCTGGCGGACACATCTCCGGGCATCTTCGACGAGCAGAAGTTCCGATACTCTGGAGGATCAGCGGCCATGGCATTCCCGCACATCTTGGGAGTGGCTCTCGGTGCCGACAGCCCTCCCAAGACGCGGTCGTTCGCTTACAACTTCGGCGTTCGCCCCGAGGAGGCATCCAATGCTCACTGCTTTCTGGGGAACCTCATCTCAGAGGAAGACCTTGGCTTCTTTTCGGGTGCGTACTTCTTGGTCTTGGGCCCCATCGTCGACGTATTGGACCCCGAGACGTACCCCCAACGATGTCGGAACTATTACCGTGGTTCGGTCAGCAACTCAGTCGCCTTTGCCGCCGTGGCCGCTGGCGTCGCTGCACTGGGATCATTTCTATCTCCCAGTGGACATCCGCGGGAGTCTGACCTGGTGCAGTACGCCAAAGCCATTCTCGATGACCCGGCCTCCATGCGATTGCATGGCATTGACCACATCGTCGCATGGGGCCTGCGAGTTCTTTACCTCAGGGCCACGACCCGGCCCAGCAATGCCTGGATTGCTTCGTGCACGCAAATGCACCTCTGCGAAGCGCTTGGACTACACGAGGAAGCGAACATCAAGAAAATTGCGTCTCTCGCCAGCGCTGCGGTTCTTGGACACGATGCGGACCGCCTGCGGAGAATCTTCTGGCTCTCGTGGGCCGGGCATACCATGTTGTCTTATGAATACGATCGATCGCCTGGAGCATTGCGGGTCGTTACTTGCCAGGCAATCACCTCGACACCCGGCTCCGTAGCCGATCAATTCGTGCAACTAATCCACACCATTCCATCACCCAATTCTCCGTTCCAGCTCGACTCGCAGCCTCCTTTAACTCCGATTCAGGAGCTATTTGAGCGTCTCAAAGCCCTGGATAAGCTCAAATTCACCCATCCGTTTCTAGTAGTTACCAAGGCAGAAATTGCGTTTTGCTTCTATCGACGCCTTTACCAGCTCAAGGTCCGCATGCCAGACGATTGCATTCAGCTGCTTATTGACAGCGGCAATGCCGCAGTGGAGGCGGCCCTGCAGCAAGCGAGCCAGGGCCGTCTGTTCTGGAACGTCATCGGCAGCGTCTTCCAGTATACCTGCATCCTCTTGGCCATTGACACTCCCGCAGCCACCGCTCATATCGGCGCCGCGTTCAAGGGCTTAGAAAAGCTGGTAAAGGCTGCCGATACAGGGCTGACACGGGAGGCGTTGTCGATAGCGCGGCACCTACTCAGCCTTAGTATGGCGAAGAAGCGAAAGGAGCTTGCACAATTGGAAGCTGTTGAAGCGGACTTCGAGTTCTCCCAGCCACCTCCCGCTTCTGAGGCCAACACCGCCGTGCCAGACATGGATTGGGCCGTGGACTGGGATCAATTCTTCATCGAGCCGTATTTCTGCATGCTTGGGCAAGAATTGCCGCCAGTATAGTTATAACCGTATCGTAACTATTGATACCAGTTCACTCCGATCAACAGTGGTTTGATATGTTGAGTGTCAAAAGTCGAGTGTGGTATGCTGAGATCGCTCAATGAGATTAACGGAGCTTTGTACCGATGACGGTACGGCGTACAACGTAACAACCTTACAAAGGCAAGCTTAGTGTATCTCACCTTTTACCTGCACTTTTAATCAAAGGCACTCTATCAGTGTTTTGTCTGAAGGTGAACCATCAAAGCCATGTGGCTTGTCCGGCTTTACGTGCGGCGATTGCGGAGTTTAATCCTCTAACACCGCACTAGCTTGTTGGGGAGGAGTTAACGGCCCCCATGCATGTGCGGCTGCTGCGGCGGAGAAGGGCGGATTTAACAGCTTCATAGAACAACAACACACGAGGCTGCATCTGAGGTGCATAAATAGCTGAGCACCTTCTGACCCAGAGAGGAAGCGCCAGACAAATACCACTTCCTCACGACCTGAAACGCTATCACAATAGCAGTGTTTGATTAATCCTCAACAATCAACCAACCTACAACAATGCCCAAGTACGCCAATGATCAGCCCGTCGGCTTCCAAAACACCATCGAAAGAGTGGCCATTGTCGGCGTAAGCGCACCCTTCAAAGAAACTACCCATACAGCAAGACTCACAAGCATCGTTAGGCCGGAGGCACCATTGGCACACATATTGTCAGCGCCCTTCTAAAGGCAGGGAAACACACCGTCACGGCCCTCTCCCGCAAAGATAGCAGTAACAAACTCCCCGAGGGCGTCCTCGTGGCCCCAGTCGACTACAACGACGAAGCCACCCTTGTCGCCGCGCTCCAGGGCCAACAATTTCTGATCATAACCATGGCGCCTACCGCGCCCCGCGACACCCACAGCAAGCTCGTTCAAGCGGCCGCCAAGGCCGGGATCCCCTATGTCATGCCGAATTGGTATGGCGGCGATATCGACAACATCAAACTCGGCGAAGACACGCTGCTTGGGCCCATGGGCAGGGCTAACCGGGAGGAGATCGAGCGGCTCGGCATGCAGTGGATCACGGTGTGCTGCGGGTTCTGGTACGACTACAGCCTGGCAGGCGGGGACTCGCGCTTCGGGTTCGATTTGGTCAAGCGCTCCCTCACGCTCTATGACGACGGCAATAGCAAGATCTCCACCTCGACGTTAGCGCAGGTTGGGCGCGCCGTGGCCAAGGTGTTGAGCCTCCCCGTGCTTCCTCAAGACGCGGACGATACGAGCCTTACGCTGTCGACGTTCTTCAACCGGAGCGTATACGTCAAGAGTTTCGTGGTCAGCCAGGCCGATATGCTTGCCAGCGTCAAGCGGGTCACTGGTACCACTGACGCGGACTGGACGATTACCCGCCAGGATACGAAGACGCGATACGAGGAGGGCCTAGCGCAGGTGAAAAGTGGCAACATGGCGGGTTTTAGCAAGTTGCTGTATTCGAGGGTGTTTTATCCGGATGAGACCCGTGATCTCTCGACCAAGGTGCAGAACGAGCTGCTGGAATTGCCGGTTGAAAGTCTGGATGAGGCTACCAAGGCTGGAATCGAGCTGGACAAGGAGCTGCAGCTGAGGACGGAGCGTATGGCGGCTTAGAGAACTGCATATCGTGTACGGAGTTTGAACGGGTAGATGTGTGTATGATATTCCAGTATCATTGTATACAGAAATACAATGGGTGAATCGAATTCGAAGTCCAGTCAACCTTCCACCTCCGTCTTTTCATTCTCAACAGATGCAAGCCTCCCCAGCCCTGCGATACGTGCTTTCCAGACTTTCCAACGCTCATCACAGAGATATCGCTGATCAAGGGAAAGGGTACCTGTATCAAACCCATGAGTGGCGATCACCGGGAGCAATACATTTGGCCCGGTTGGGGTGCAGCTCACTGACCACATGACGTATCCATTCGCGCACTATGCCAGTATGAGCATCTACTAAACACTGAATTTGATTGGGGTCACTCGAGTGCTGTGGGCATTGCTGTTATTGCGTCCGTTGAACACCAGAACAGTGGCCGTCCTGTCGTTCTGGCAATGAAAGAGGTATCACTGAGAGAGGCAGTGTGCCACTATTTTGACAGTCGCAACACCATCATTTCTCAATGGGTCGGGGCATATGGAGTCCCCCGGCAGATGGGAAAAGCATGTCATCCATTATTCGAAAAGAAACAGAAGCCAAGTTCTACCCGTGTGGGGCACGAAAGATCAATTTCGAAAAGTTGGTACATTGTTTGGACAGCTATGCGCTCAAGTCTGACTGATTTCAATACAAATAAACACCGTATCCCTATGCTAATAATTGTTCGCTTCGAAGAATGACTCAGGGACCCTATCAGACAGAACGATTAGCATTTGTCCTGCACATGGAAACTCCTAGCGGGGTGTGGACGGCTGCGACTCACCAAGAATCTCAAGTGTCCATCCTCGTTGGCGATCTTGTCGGCCAGGAAGATACCCTGGCGACCCTTGGAGCCACCGTCGCGGGTGAGCAGCTCAGCCGTGAGCTTGGGGCCGCGGTCGGAGTCTTCGAGACGGACGTCGCTTGCAGAGCGGGTGAAGTTCTCGCCGCCCCAGATGAACCAGCCTGATATGATGGTTTTCCATTAGTTGATGTTCCAGAGACAGTTAACAGACAGGGGTGTGGACGGCCCTACCGTCAGTGTTGCCGATGTGCTGGTCGAGACGGATCTTGCGGGGGTGGCCGACGCCGCTGTTATCGCGGGCGACGCAGCAGAGCATGGTACTGCCCATCTCGTGGACGATGTGGATGTCGTGGCAGGACTGGTGGAAAGACATGGTGGATGGTTGTTTAGGAAGGGAAAGAGAGAGTTTGTGTGTGAGATTGACTGAAGAGTGGTTAGAGAAGGGAGAGGAGGAAGAAGGGAGGGGAGGATGTGGGGTTATTGTTTATATATATTAGGTCCGTGGCTCCAGCTTCCTCCTTTATCACCGCCCGCATTGCTGCCCTACCCACCAAGCCTCGGGATGGACGCTGGCCAAGACGCGAAGTGGCATAGTTGCCTCATAGTGGCTGTACTGCTCAAGTGGGGCATGTCACTGTCTATCGCCTCGCTTCGAATCGCTTGTCCTCACAGATGCACGATAAGAAACTGCAGTATTACGTTTTGATCTTGATGCATGATGAAGAGGGTTGATCACGGTAGTCGCCACCACTCATGTAACTGTTGCGAGCTAGCGGCAGGTATTTTACCGGCTGGTGATCAACTCTAGTGAGATCACTTTCTAGAAGGGCTCTTGTTGATCAGCGCAAGGATGAGGACGGCGGGGACAGAGTGGAGATTTTGTAATCTTCTTTCGGTATAATTGGCGCCACTGCAGGACTATTGACTAGTGACTTTCTTAGACAATGATCATTCTTAGGGGAAAGGTTTCAGGTTAGAACCCTGTCTCCATCTCAAGCGCTTGGCGGAATGAACTGGCAACTGCGCCACATCTAAATTTAGCATGCGAGGACAGCGGCTGCAACAGCCACATCAGCCACAATGGTTGCCTGATGTGGTGGCACGACTTGTCGATCGAAGCATAGGGTGGAGGTATGCACAACTGCCATCACAGCTCAACCAAGCTCTGTATCTCAGCTACGTGCATTGTTTATGATTAAGCCAGCTGGGTCACACGGTAGTACAGAATCCTCATGAATTCACGATCGACTCACTTGAATTAAGCTATTTGTTGTTGTTTCGGAGTCAAGTATCTATCCTTGAGTGACGCTTGTAGTAATTGCCCTGGTGTGCATCTAAATTAGGCACCCAATTTGCTCAGTCCTTGCACTAGACCTCCAATCCATCATATTCTATCTAACTTTTCAATACCGGCCTAGAATGTAGCGTTTTCAATATAGGCCGCAAAACTCCCGGGTCATGTGTTGACGCAACGGCATTGACGCAGATTGGTAAACCACGGAAAGATTCCGCCAGTATTTCAAGCGTTGCTCAATCCCTTGAAGCCTTGCGCTATATAAGGTCATCACTAGTAGTGACGAGTTGAGGTCTTTAAATACTGCTTACCAAGCCAGCAGTTGAAAGATTATCGCGCCATCAGATGCGGGGTAACGCCATCTGTCGTGACAGGGCACAATGCACCTATTTCAGACCACCACATCCCCTCGAGGCCTGCTTTATTGCTTTCATATGCTCACACACCATAAGTGCTGACAGGTCCATCTACACAAAGCTCAACTTGAACCTAGCCTTACACAATGCCGTCTCCTAAAGTGGCCATTGCCGGTGTATGTATACCAGACCCTCCAGAAAATACGGCAAACTAAACGACAGCATTGCAGGCAAGCGGAAACCTGGGCCCCAGCATCCTGAAGGAGCTTCTCGATGCAGGATTCGAAGTTACCGTCCTCACCCGTCAGAGCAGTGACAAGAGCTTTGACACCCGAGCGAAAGTGATACCAGTCGACTACGACTCGCTTGAGTCTCTACAAACTGCACTTGAAGGGCAAGACGTCGTGGTGGATGCCAGGGCTGTTGTCCCCAGCGAGTCCACTATCCGCTTCATCGATGCAGCCAAGGCAGCAGGCGTTACCCGCTTCATCCCCTCTGAGTTCGGAACAGATTCCCTGAACCCACTCTCAGAAGCATTGCCGGTCTTCGCCAACAAAGTTGCTCCCCGCAAATACCTCCAACAGGTGTCAAAGGACTCACCTCTCAGTTACAGTCTGCTGTTCACGGGACCGTTCCTGGACTTCGGACTTCGGACCGGCTTTTTGGTGAATCTCGCCGGCCCGGTAGCGGAGCTCTACGATGGTGGCGACAGGAAGGTCAGCAGCACGACCTTGCAGGGGATCGGCAAGGCGGTGGTCGGTATTGTGAAGAATCTGGATGCAACCAAAAATGCGGCGCTATACGTGAGCGAAGCAGATGTCACGCAGAAGCAGCTGATTCAACTTTCCGGCAAGAAGCTGGAAACCAAGGTGGTTTCGACGGAGGAGCTGGAACGAATCGGTCGGGCAGAACTGGACAAGCCTGAGCCGAATCGAGGCATAGTGGCGGTGAACTTGATCCGCCGAGCCCTCTTTGGAGAGGGCTACGGTAGTTCGTTTGAGGAACAACACAAACTTGCGAATGAGTTGCTGGGGTTGAAGAAGATGACGGAGGAGGAGCTGCGGGCGTTGGTAGCCAAGATCTTGTAGTTTTGCTGCCTTCTCCCAGTACGTATTTATAGTAGTACTCCGGACCACAGAATGTCATGTCCGATCATAACACAATAGTTCCCAAATGGGTTAGACAATCCGGAAGCGGGGAGAGATCCCAACGACGTCATCGACCCATTCTCTCTCTTCCTCACTTTCTCTCCTGCTCCATCGTGTCTTCCCTACTCTTCTGTCGCTTAATGAGTCAGTCTCTGGGTCGAATGCTAGCTTTGGCTCCTCCTGTCGATCACCGGTGGTCTGATTGCTTGGTATAGCTTATTTAAGCCCCATGTGAGCGCCGCCCACGCGCTTGCCCGTCCACGCCGACCGTATTCCGCGTTCTCCATTCCCGACCGTCATGAGCGAACCCGAGTGACATGTTACAGCACACCTGCTGAACAACACCAACAGAACCAAGTACAGACATCTATCCAACATCCAGAATGTCGTTTATCTTTGGACGACGGCACTCTGTGGCTACTGCCTCGCCGAACGAGGGAGATGCAGTCCCACGGAGCAACACTGGCCGAAGATTGTCGGCTCCGGATATCTCGGATGAAAGCCATGGTCTTCGTGCCAAAGGAGTACTCCATGAGTTATTTCACAAACACCACGGCTCTTCCGACTCGAATTCCCCACCCAATCCCGGATCCCCACATCGGGTAAGGCTCTAGCTGGGTCGCGTCACAGAAGAGACTTGTATGATTCCTCTATCTGACGATGTATTAGACAAATAGTCCGCCATCGCAATCATCGGAAAATGCCCCTTCAAGCTCCCAAGGCCGCCATGACAGCGAGGTACACGATTCTGCGGCCGAAAATTCGTCGAATCTTTCGAAACCAGGCTCAAAGCCTCGCCGCTCCCCCAGATTAGGCGACGGCCCGTCATCGCCTCACAAGCACCACCTGACAATGAAAGATGTCGAGTTGATCTTCTCGGGGGCGCCGTATTTCATGCTCGAAAAGGGTAAAAATGATCACTGGTTTCCGCAGGTCATATTTCCGTTCGACGACCACGACCCAGTCATTCAATGCTTCTGGGATAGACGACCCCTTCCTCATGCCTCTTACACCCTGTGCACTCTTCATGCACACCTCCCAGTGCCGGATGGTTGGGTCATTGAGGGTGATGCCCCTGCACATCTCGATAATTGGAAACGGAGTGAGGCTCCCAAGCGAGCGACTTTTGATGTGGGTGTTCAGGAGATTCCCAATATGTTGGCCATGAATGGAAAGGATCCAGGGACGGTGGGCTTTCGCTACTTCCTGGAGCTTCCGGTTGCCGACGCTGCCCGATACATGGGCCCTGGTGTTCCGAGGCCCTCGCCCGATTATTTGCATCTATCCAGCTTGCCAGCGACCGAGTCATTTGAACTGTTGGAGCGTTACGGTCAGCCATACGCTCTCTGCACTGATGGCACCGTCCACGATCGGAAGAAGCTGCTACGCGAGGGTCCTAACTTGTGGAAAAAGATTGGTGTCCGTGACATCGATCTGCAAACTCTGGTGGAGCGACTGCAAACATTGAAGCATTTACGCCACGAGATCCTTCATGGTGATAGGCCAAAGACGATTCTCGACACTGAATCCACACGCGAGCTATATAACGAACTCTTTACCAAGTTTCTCTTCCCTCCAGTGCGGTTTCTGCTCGCTGATATGGGTGATTCTCACAGCTTGAAAGTCCAAATCAAAGCTTTGACCGTCGTGCTGGCCACACCTGGGGCATGGTTCGACTTCAGCCTCATAGACTGGCGACTGCACATCGGCCAGCTTCTCTGGGAGAGTCCCCCTCACATAGACGGTGACACGATCGATATTTTAGCGTCGGACAAGCCTTGGGTGCATTCGACGTTGGAGCGAAAGTGGTTTTTGGTTCAGATGCTGCTTGCTGCTGAGCTCTTGATGCGATTGGATGCGACTGTACGTGTAGGAATGCTTCAGGAATCGAGGGATATTAGCATTTCGTTGCGTGATGTCTACGAGTTTGATAGGTTGCGAAACGGCAAGTTAAATTGGGACTTGGTCGTGGTGCGGCGATTCATGGACAGTTTTGATCTTGAGTATCGTCTCGAGGATGGCAGCCCTGGCCCAGATACTCACGGCCGGACTGGCCAGACATCTGAGAAACATCATCACCGGTCTTTATTTTCGAGCATCTCTCATCATACGTCTTCAACACCTGGCAACATTCATAATGAACCAGCCTGGAGATGCCACCTTTTCCCGACTCATGTGATGCAACAGCTGAAAGGTCTTTTTGTCTTTGCAGACAATCTAGATTGGCCGCGCTTGGACGAATTCAAGGATGCACTGCGCGCAAAGTTGGAAGGGGGACATAATGAACAAGTCGTCAGGGATGTCTTTACCCGTCCAGAACCTAACACTCTCCCGACCGGATACAAGATACCAGATCTCAAGAAGGCCATGTATAGCAGAAACCATTCCCGCCGTCTATTACTTCTGCACCGCAGTCGTGACGACAGCAATCGAATCCACATTGGCGGCTGGGCCACCAGAAGCTGGTTGTCGGGCTTTGTGATCCCTGGACCGTCTATCAGCCACTTACTCATGGCTACAATCTTGGAAAATGACTCCGATGCTATGGCCAAACTTGGCCCAGTTGTCAACTTATACGGTGGTTTCGCTTATGCTGGAAGAAGCTGGTGGAGCAAAGAATGTATCGTTAGCCGAGTATTGGCTTGTTTGGCAGGCAGCAAGGTGTGCTTGGCATGGCAAGCCAGCCCGATCTTACCCAAAGACTCCAAAACCTCACAGCCTTTACATGATACCTGGTTTGAGGTTGAGGTCAAAGAAGCGCAGAACAGACCGGGGAAACCGAGGATCAAGCACGGATCCAAGCTTTCGCTCGAATCCACACCCTTAGGGCCCGGGGATTTGACCAGCGGGGCCTTTACCATGCCGCTCGACGAGCAAAGCGAGAGCGCTTCCCAATTGAAACTAACCTTCGACGACATGGTATTTCGGGTGAAAGCTCAGCAACCGCCGTCAGCAGACCATCAGATCGTGGTTGTCGACCAGGTGACCATGCACTTCACTTTACCTTCTGATACGGCCACCCCTGCCAAGGTCTCGTTCCCTCTGACTTACAATGTGCAATTCATCTCGTCGCACGAGTGTCGCCCACCTGGAGGCATGATAGCCCATCCCCACGCCAAGAGTCCCAGTGGCCACGCGAGATCCCCATCTTCATCCAGCTCATCTTCTGATAGACACCGCCACCACCGACTGCCAGGCCATCCACTGCATTGCCGCTACGCGTATCGCTGGGTTCACCTACCATCCCTCGCCGAGGAATTCTCAGCATCGGACCAGATTCGGTCGGCTTTCGACCTCGAGGAAACTCTGATTCTGGATGCGCGCGGCTCCAGTGAGAAAGAGGCATTTGCCCGAGCCTGGTGCGCATCCGTGGGCTATCATGCTATAATTGGTCGCGCCGGTCGGACGTGTCTCTCCTGCTGTATCCGGGAAGCCCGCGCGCTGCAGGTGAAAGTTCTCATCCGTACGGGCAATGGCCATGCCACACCCAGCTCGTCCGTTCAAGTACTTTACGGTGGAGAGTAGGGGGATTATTTGGGAACTTCTTTTGGATAGTTGATCTAAGTGTCAATCCACTGGAATGTTGTCTACCTCCTTTTTTTTTGTATATTATTGCAAAAGCCTGATTTGAACTTTTGATTAGCTTTTTGTGACGGAATTCGTACCATATCAGTGGCAGACTGGAAATAGGATTTTACTTTTGGTGACGATAATCGTATTTTTTCGATATATGTGAATTTGCTACCAAGCTACTCTCGCTCCGCTTTGTTCCTCGGTACTTACGGATCAATAATAATAACAAGATTGATATTCGCTTTTTCTCCCGATTAATCTAAACCAGATTTCCCAAATTTGGCACAGACGACACAAAAGCTAAGAAACGTCATCCTGGTGTCATGCACCAGGGCTGTCATCATCGAGTCTGACCTGGTTCCTTACCACCCTTGGGCAAAATCAACAACCCGTGGAATCCGCATTCAGCAAAACACAGGTGTACCTCGCAGGACCATGGTCCAGTACCTCTGTTATGCGCTACACAACACAACCGAGTATCTGATGTTCACTCAACCAAGTTTATTCCCACCGTACTCCAGCAGCATCATCCAGGCTCACCAACAAACGAACCTTCAATCAACCCAAGGTCCAAAATAGCTTCATCGACCCCTTAACCCAAGTCTCCTTCACCACGGCAATTACCCCTCTCTCCCCTGGCTCCAACTCCTCTAACCATGAGTCAGTAACCCATTCTCTATCATCATTCCAGCTATACATCTAATCTACTTGGTTATTGTGTCCCTCCCAATGCGAAACCTATCATCGGATCCCCGCTCGGTAGCGCTCTCGGAGATTTCAGACAAGGGGATTCGTCGATCGATTCGACGGTCTGCATTCCTCACGACGTCAATTTCACATGTTTGGGATTTTCTTCGGGTCATGCAGGTCATCTTACCAATTCTCCGAACAAGTCTTCGATGATACTTTGCTATCTTGCCCGGTAGGAAGGTCCTTCGAGATTCAATTGCTTGAGTATCGTGATATGGTTCTGGTATGTTTAATTGCCTTGCTGTGAATGGTATGGTCTGTGGTTGATCATTCACTCTAGAATGTGTGCCATACCGCTAGTAGCACGGTTACTGGTGTTTCCAACACCGGGCTTTAGCTATGGGTGTAGCACATCGTTACGAACCATATTGAGAAAGGAGTGGCAAAAGTATAGTATAAATCTCAAGTCATTCATACGATGTATGAACAACGATAAGTCAAGAAGCGAAAGTCGACAGAGGGTACACCTGCCCACGTCCCCATCAGCTAAACTGGACTGAGCTGAGCAGCCCCCCCACCCTCCCCCAAGAAATAGAGACCCTCGAGATAAAGGCCTGAACAAATAACCAAACAAAACACAAAACACACCCCCAAAACCACACCACCGCAGCTACCACCACACCTAAGAATCATCTAGGGATGACCGCCCTGACCCTGCCCACCAGGAGCCCCAGAGCTCTGACCCCCCGGGGCGCTCCCAGAACCAGAACCACCACCAGAACTCTCATTCTCCACGCCGCCGTCAGCAGTATAGTAAGCCGCAGGCGTGATGCTAGAAGACTCATCGGCATCAATAGCGAGCGAGATCCAGCCGAACACGCCGTCACTGATCGAGTCGCCCAGCAGCACGTACTCGGCGAACGGGTCGATGGTGTCGGCCTCCTCGGACAGGATCGAGTCGTTGGCGTTGGTGGTCAGCTCCTGGGTGTTGGTGCTGTAGGGCGAGGTGGTCTCCACTTCTGTGATCAGGTCCTGGTCGAAGAAGATCTGGCCGACGTGGTTGGCTGTCGTGGTGTAGAGGCCTGTTAGGGTGTTGTTGGTGTTGGTTGTTGTTGTGGTGTTGGGATTGTGTGAGAGGACTGTTTGTGGCGTTAGTCTAGGGTAAGGGAGGTTGAGGGCTGGGAGTTTTGGGCTGGGCCAGGCAGCACCTACCGTGAATGTGAGTCGCACGACTGGTGTAGTGGCCCGGGAAAATAGTCTCAAACTGCACCACGCCCGATTCGTCGGTCTGCTGGATGCCGCGGAGGAAGGTTGCGTCTAGGTTTGATGCGTCGTTGGAGTTGCCGTTGCCGCTGGCTTGGATGCCGGAGTAGACGCCCTGTTTGGTGCAGTTGGTTAGTGCTTGGGTTGTGCTTGGATGGAGATGACTGAGCATACAGTAGCGTTGCAGTGCCAGAAGTCAATGTAGACGTCCGGGACCGGCTCGCAGGTAGTGCTATCCACGAGCTGGATGTCCAGGTACAGCGGCACTCCCTTCTGAGACTCGGTGATGTCCTTGCGGATCAGCTCGCCGGTGACGTCTATTCAAGTCAGCTTAGACCTATAGTCAAGCACAGAGACGTGGAGACTGACAGTAAGGACCCTGGGTGACATCCGGGCCGAGCACGCAGCTGGCGTTGGACGCGAACAGGGTGTCATAGTCCTGGGTGTTCTCGGTCACATCCAAGGATGAAAGATGGGATGTGTTAAGAACGGTGGTCAGATCGCGGGCTTTGAGCAGAGGAGCGCCTGTTCGCTGTTAGCATTACGCCCTTCTCATTGGTACCACTTGGAAGGTAGTGCATACGGCTCGCCAATCCCTTGCGACGACGCAGGGCATCCACGGTCGCCTGACGACGAGCGATGTTGCTGCTCTCGTGGCCGCGCGCCTTGAGCTTGCTGGCGCACTGGCTCAGGCCGCGCGCATGCATGGGAGCCCGCTTCAAAAAGGCAGCGCGCTCAGCGGCTTCCGCGCGCACGTCGTGTCCAGGATGGGCAGAGGCCATGCCAGCTAGACCAGCTAGACCGGCGATCAAGGTAGTGGTAGCGCGAACCATGGTGGCGAAGGTGCAAAGCAAAGAGAGGAGAGAGGAGGAATGAATGTGTTGGTGTTGATGTTTCCTGACTCGATGGCAGGCGACCACGCCCTCTTATATCTTCTCATGGTCAATGTATCTGTCCGAAGCGAACCTGTCAATTGCTCCTTGATGCTGTCGAACCCCCGGCTGACGCAAGCCACTGGAACCCCTCCGCCTTGCGCGGTCGATGTGATGAATTTGACATGGAGATAGCACACACACGCACGCACGCATACAGAGAGAAGACTAGCTAAGTCTCTAGCTAGCTAGCTGGCTGAAAAGCTGGCACAAGAACTGTTAGACCCGCCGGCGGGGCTGACCCTCGCCAAGACATCACCACTTCGCCTGCTAGAAGGCCTCAGAAATCTGATCGATTGCCTCATTCGCTTCCACTCCAGAGGAGGAAGATCTCAAAGGAACGGGCCAGACCCGTTATCCATCGGGGTAGGATCATCGGTCGCTGACGACGCGGCGGTGGTCCACACCTGTGTGTCTGGATCACAAATCCAGACGTTCTTACGGGATGAGAGGTCCGTTTCAAAAGCGGGAGGGGATGCTTGTATATGGCAAGCCATGGATGGGTTGACGGCGATTTGGGGGTTTTGGGGGGGGTGAAGCCACATGTCTCATCGATTGGGTGAATGCATGCATTGCCAGAGGTAGATGGACCCTTCATCTTGTTTATGCTCCCGGCCGGTGCACTACTTAATGCCAAGGATTAATGTGAAGCAAATATGTATAGCTGGTGATTCATCGAAGGCGCGACGCAGCGCTTCACAAGAAGAAAGAGTGATACTGTCTGTCCTGATGAGTATGCCAACTACAGCGCATTACCCCTTCCTCCTCAGCCGACAATCCCATCTGCTAGCCCTGAACAACCAACTCCCCCAAACCCCCATCAAAGCCACAAGCAGCACACAACCCGAAAAACAAGAACAACAAAAATAAGCATAACCATAAAGTTTGAAACACACCCAACCACCTCAACTTCCCCCTCCAAGCCGCCTCCAAACGAATCCCCACCAGCTTACGCCATCTCCTGCACCCTAGGGCTAGCCCCCGACAAGCCAACACTCTTGGCAACAGCGACATTATCCCGCCAAGCCACGACCAACAACCCGGCGCTGAGTAAATTCCCCGGTCTCATTTGTGGGAAATCCTCGGGGTCTCTACTTGCAAGTGATCTGCACCAGTATACGTATCTCTACAAGGGGCAAAGGGTCCTTGGCAGGGCGGACAACCCTGGAGAAGGGAGTGGAGGAGAATGTGAATTCCGATGGGGTTCCCGAATGTATGACGAGTTAGGTTATGAGTAAGCGGCAAGTCTATTTTAGTGCGTCGCTTGGGCTCGCTTGGCTGGTTTGCTGAAGATATTGAGGGAGAAGAAGTACGCAGGCTTGTTGCGGTTGCTGTATCCCCAGTCAAGATTGAGATTGATTTGATTGACGGTGGTGTTGATGGGTATGTTATTCATTTTCTCGCAGAGGAGAATTGATTGCACGAATAATTGAATTCCGGTGCTCTTTCTTACTGCATAGATTTGTTATGGTATCATCTGCTGAACGAAGAAGCATCCCATAGTGGAAGACATGGGACCGTCCAGATAAAAGGTGTAGGGCGCAACGTAGACTCACCCGTTATTCCTAATCTTGCGTCCCCATTTAGCCAGATTAGGAGACATAGCCAGCAGGGATAGGGATTTCAACCTACCCCAAGCCCGTTGCCGTCGTCGACTTGGAAGTAATGTTATGGAGTTAGCTAGGAGGAATTGGGAAAATGAAGCAATTAATGGCTCAGTCTTAGTACCTATCATACGCGCGGTTTAGGACAATCCATTGACGAGCTAACAACGTACACGGATTTCTTGCGGATGGGTGGAGGCGGACTGGAACTTGTGTGGGCTGGATACAGCCACTCCGGATCTTCTGGGGTAAATAGACTGTGAATCCCCAGGAAAGAGATTTACCAAGAAAAATGCATTATTACTGTCAACCAACGATTCTAACTTCTCATAACAGTGCACAAGAACCCGGTGGGAGAGAGCAACGCACTATCTTGTCTCAAATCCTCTCAATCTACTAAGAGCCTTGCTAATGCCCAACCCACTCTTCGTCTTAAGCAATCAGGTGATCAAACGTTCGAGCCTATATTTACCCCCTGATAACATGTGCTGTTCTTGCCTCAGTGCGTATGGGCACTAGAGGCTGTATCCAAAAGCGCAAAATTGTCGCCAGTAGCAATAGCCACTGCCATCCTCAGCTAGAGCCCACCCTCTAGCTCTGCATCCAGAATCCCTCCGCTTCTCAGCATAAGGTCCTGTTCTCAATCCAGGGCCGGCGCGAGAGTAGTCAGTATCAGTAGCCCCATGTCCTTGGCAAGCTTTACTTTAGGAGGTAATCAACAAGTAAGAGCGAACAAGCCCGTAATCTGCTACAAAGAAAGGACAAAGGATGGGATAGGCAGCCGTAATGCCAGCCTCTTTTCCCGTTCCCCTCTTGTAAGTAAGCCTATTGTTGCAATAACGGCACAAATGGTGCGAAATTAAGAGACACCTGAGAACCAGACACCCAGCTAAGGAAAGCCAGATCTGAGGTCGCCGGGTAGCAGACAGAGTCGGGAGTCAAGTTGAGTGTCAGGACTCAGAATTCGCTAGCCAAATAGCAGCGGTCGCCGCCCAGTCTTCTCGTCTCGGTGATAGACAGAAGTAGACCGCAGGGCTACTCGATTCCACTCGTTTTGACTGCATAAAAGCTATATTGGTACCATCTCTGCATAAATCATCCGCGTCGTTGAAAAAACTTATTTACCAGCATCCTTGCTTGAATCTTCAAGTCCTGGTTGAGATGGTTTGTAAGACCCAGTCGCAGGGTCAGAGGTATAAACACACCGAGGCTGCAAAACAAAGCGCGGAAGACAAGATAACGCGGAAACAATCAGGCGTAGTATACTCAATCGGCGCAGAGAACCCTTTAAGATGCGAGATATGTGAGATATCATGTCATGACCCAATATTATTGAAAGCTCTTCTTGCCGACTAAGTTGGTCAAGTTATTGCCTTCCGGGGTGTCATTAATGACAGCTATATGGTGATAAACCTACATGCATGTCAAGTAGGAGCCGAGAATAACTAACTAGGTTATCCTGGGAGGTGTCCCTGCTTTACAGGAAGGCATATCTGGCTACAAGACACAACCTCTATTGTGCGTGTAGAGTTCTTCAACGGGGAGGAGCGATATCAGGTTCAAGAGTTTATCCACTGCTCAGGTTAGACCGGCCGCGTTCGGTGATGAGAATGAGCACCCCAATGCCGTTAAGTTGCCATAAACAACTTGTCACAGCTTGGGCCCGCTGAACTCTATTACTAGCGGGCCTGGTAACCGAAGGTCGAGAACAGTTTCGTCGGTCAATATAATCTACGAAGCGCACAGCCAACAAATGATAGTTCCGCTCCCTCACACTGAGCGACATATCAAGTTGAAGCAAACAGCCACATCTATTCGCAAAGACTATATACCCTAAACCACAAAACACCTCACTTTAATGCTATCAATGCACAAATCAATCACCCCGCAGCATAAGGACTCATCTTCCGCAACCGCTCGCCAAACCGCCACAACAGCAATGGCGCGGGGATGCCCAACGCAATCGATAAGAACGCCAGCAGACTATTCCCCCACCCATACCCCAACGCCTGATACATATAGCTCGCAAACAAGGGAAACCCGAAGCCAGCCAACGACCGCATACACGCCACGGCAGCCAGCGCGCTGGCCGCGAACCGCGTGTACGAGTCCACGATGTACGTCTGCACGCACTGGAAGGTGATGATATTGCCGAGACCATACAGCATCGCGCCGATATTGGGTGCGATCCAGTGGCGGTGCGTCTCGGCCGTCCACCCATAGATAAACAGGCCGGCGGGGACGAACACCGCGCCGACATACAGCAGCGGCACGCGGAACTCGGGGCGGCCGACGCCGCCGTTGCGGGCTTTCAGGCGGCGGTAGATCCGGTCGTTGAGCGGGGCGCATATTTGCGAGCCCAGCCAGAAGCCTAATCCTAGGGAAATGTAGTTCAGGCCGCCGATGCCGGTGGATTCGTTGTAGTAAGCTGGGCTGGTCCAGAGGGTCGGGAAGGTCGCCAGGACGAGGTACATGGTACCGTAGATGTAGGCCAGATATAGGGCGAGGAGCTGGACGATGGGTTGCGTGCCGAGGAGTCGGAAGGGTCGCATCAGGGCGCTGCGCATGACCTCGCCGAGCGCGCGGTTGGCCCGTTCGTGCTCGGTCTGGTAGGTTTCATCTGAGGTTTCCTTGCGCAGGCGTTGGGCGCGCTTGCGGAGGATCACAGGGGCGTAGGTTTCGCGAAGGAAGAATAGACCCGCGAATTGGATCATGGCATCCGCGATGGAGGTCGCGTAGAACACCCAGCGCCATGTGGTGTTCTCCGCGATGAATCCACCCGCGATAGGGCCGACGGCCGGGCCCAGCAACGGAGCTAGACTGTAGATCGCCACACTTTTGCCACGTTCTTCCGGTTTGAAGCAATCCGACAAGACGCCACCACCAATCTGGGAATTCCTTAGCACAATCAGGTAGATGGATAAGAAAATAGAGCACTTACTGCCAAAGGGGCACTACCACCCAGACCCGACAAAAACCGAAAGACGATCATCTGCGCCTTGTTCTTCGAAAAGCCGCAACAGATGTTAAAGACAAGGTAAAACAAATTAGCGAGCTGAAGCACAATGACCCGTCCGTAGATCTCAGACAGAGGGCCAAGGAAAAGCGGGCCAACAGCATATGCCAACACGAACACCGACAGCGTCATGCTGAGGGTCACCTCGTCCGTAATATGGAACTCAGACCCAATGGCCGTCAACGCAGGCGCAACCATCGATGAGGACACAGGCGAGATGAAAGTGAAGCACGAGACCGTTACGACAGCCGCCCACTTCTTCTTCATGGGCCAGTTCTTCGGGTTATCAGGGTCATCGGCGCCCTTCCAGGTAACCTAAAACAAACTCAGCTTCAGGGTCCACACACAGACATTGACACAAGCAGACAGGCGAGCCCATACCAGCTTGGGATCATTCTCAGACCGGGCCGTCCTGGCTTTCTCCAAAGCGGGCGCCGACGGTGGCCCAGCGGCTTCGAGATCGCGATCTCTCTCGTTCACGACCCCCCCGCGCACCTCCACAACGGGCTCCTCGCTTTTCACCTCGTCTCCTTCTGAGTCCGTGTCCGAGTCCAAGGCATGATCACTGTGATACACGGACTGATCATCCAGATGTCTCCCCGAATGCACCCGATCGATCTGCGCGGTGCTGTGCTTGGAGCTCGACCGGCGCAACGAGCCAAGCCTGTAGGGACGCGATGTCGTTTCCGGCTCGGCACTAGACGAGGATAGCGATCTCGACCGCGTGGATCTATTGCTCGACTCGGATGGGGCGGAAGGCTTGGACATTACCACCACATGAGATCACCCACGTGTATGTTTTAGGGCGGGCCAAGAAAGACCACGAAAAGCTTAACCCGGGGGAAGGAAAAGAAAGAGTGGGAAATATGCACCAAGGGTAGGAAAACCACGGGCCGAGACAGGTCGGAGAAAACAGAAAATGGGACAGCCTCTATTATTATATCAGCTCCCAACAACATCCTCGACCAGACAGGATTGATTGTGCGGCCCAATTGGCAGCTACGCAGGAAGCGGTTCCATAGTGAAACGGTGATAAGGGACGGTTTTATGTCCGGTGATGAGTTTTTGCAACCAGCTGTGGACCCTTATTGGTTGTCAAGTGTCGGAATGGCTGTTCTCAGGTAAAAGGTGGAGAACTGTTTTGCAGCCGATGGCGGCTGGGCCCGAGACGATGCTGGCCGAAACAGGCTAGAAACCGGAGTTGATAAGACTTGCATCGGTGCGGTGAGCACTGGCTTCGTTGTCATATGTACGTCGGTATGATCGAAGCGTCGTGGATGGACCAATTGATAAGGGAAGCGAAGGATGAGTCGCAAACGTCGGAGTTAATGGAAGAGAGGGGCGAAGTGGAATGGGTGGAGGAGAAATCGAAGCGTTCTGGATGAATGCGGGTATTCGGAACTCGGCACGCAGTCACGTGGGAAAAGCTCCGTTTATGATACACCGCTGGAGGTACCGCTCTGATTGTCTGGCAGAATGTCCGGACTGACGCTTTCGTCCATTACGTCACCTCTCCGTCTCCGCACTATTCCTACTGAGGTAGTTCCCTTCGTTGACATCTTCACGGTATCTTCTCAAAAGACTTGGTTCATTTCAGTAGCCGGCACCAATGAAGTAGGAAAATACGAGCAATGAGGTTCTTCAAACACTTGGAAATTAAGCCGTACATGGATGGGTTACTGCACAGTTCATGCTTCAATCAAATCACTTACGAGGCACAAATGAATCCTATGTAGATACACCCAAACCCCATCCCAAACTCCCCAAAATGCTCAACCACAACAAGTAAGCAACTCACAAGTCGACCCACACGTGACCTGACAGAACTCCATGTGGCCATCAGCAGCCACATTCGCAGCCCCTTCCTCCTGGGAGATCAGTTCCGGCTGCACGGTTGCAGAGTGAATCCCGTAACTGTGGAAACAGTCATTCATAGTCTTTGCCACTTTGACAAACTCCGATATTCGCAGGTCCGGTACACCAACGTGCACGGAAGCTAGGGACTTTTCCTGGTTCAGGCGCCAGACGTGGAGTTCATGGACGGAGGAGATTTCGGGCAGCTGAATCGGATGAGTTAGAGTGTCTTTTTAGCTTAGAGGAATATGGCCTTAGGATAAAGTACGTACCGATTCAAGGTCATGTTTAACATCGCTCACGTCGATGCCTTTGGGGACACTTTCCAAGAGGATGATGCCGGCGCTGCGCACTTTAGACTACAGTTAGCTTGCTCCAAGTCCAACAGACCCCGACTTGGTGGAAAGGATAGTATACCCAGAGGAATGGATGTTCCTAAGATCATCAGAGCAATAGCCATACTGACGGCCGGGTCGGCATAGTAGCGGGATGCGTAATCGGTAAGCCATATGATCAGCGCCGCGATAATGACGCCAACATTGTTGATTGCATCTCCGAGAACATGAATCAAAACACCCAGCATTCCCAGATCATACCCCTTCTTCGGGGTCTGGAGGTTGTTGTGTCGGTGCCCGGTGTGGTAGGCATATACCTGGCATGAATCTCAGCGCACTTATGCTTGAAGACAACGAGCACAGCTATTCACCTCATGGACACCACCCTCCGGGTTCTCATCGCTATGTGTATGTCCGGAGATGTTATCGTGGGAATGATCGTGCTCTAGTGAGGCTCGTTGATTAGCGAACCGATCGAAGAGTTCTCGACAGCACAAACCATGAAGAAAGGTTGCGCTCAGAATATTCAGTGCAAGGCCGATGCACCCGATGATTAGAATAAGTTTGGGATTCTCCACCACTACTCTTTCGTCAGCCGGTGGTACAATCATGAAGATGTCATGGTATACCCTGGGGCGAAATAAACCGCTCAATCGACTGCAAAAAGATACTGACACCGAGTGCGAGGAGAAACACGCCGTTAAAGAAGGCTCCAAGGAGGCGCGCCCGCTGCCACCCGAAGGACAAATCCTTGGGGGATTCCTTCTTAGACGAAATCTAGAACTCAATCATCAGCAATCTGCTCCGGAACAGAATCAACGAATACTCGTACCTTGACAGCCGCAAAAGCCACGATGAACCCGATGAGATCGTTGAGCTGGACATATCAGCTTGGCGCACAACTCATTGTTCAGATTGTACCACCAACATAGTGGAACGCATCCGCGACGAGCGCGAGGGATCTCGTGTAGAACCCAACTAGTGGTGACGCGTTAGTATGCAGACTTGGCTAAAAGCTTGTTGAGAGTACCCGAAATCTCGACCACAAAGAAGCATAGTGAGATGCAGATTACCAGCGTGAGACGCTGGAGCTGTGTCAAGTGCAGGGCCATGTTTTAGATTGCTTTTGCTCTGGATGATGCAGATGGGAAAAAGTACTGGCGATGTTGGGCCAAGACGGAAATGACCTCGTCTCAACAAGCAAATAGCCCTTTGTTGGCACGATCCGGCGAAACCGGAACGGACCATATTTTGGCGCAGGCTGTGCAAATATGATCGTATCACTAAGCAAGTCAAACTTTAATTTCATGGACAGAATGCAATATACGGGAGAGCCGTGATAGTGGTGATGGATTGTATCGTCAAGACACTTGTTCCGAAATACTACAAAATATGTCATGTTCCGAAACAGGGCAGCGACGGGAGTTGATTCGGTGTACATACAGCACATATGGAGTGATAAGCTCTAATATTTCCATACCGTCCCAGCTCGCTTGCAATTTAATTCCCGGAACGAAAGAGCGAAGAAAAAGACAGATCTGACTGGTTTGTGAGTTTCCCATTGCCCAACTCCAACGCTAACAGCAACAGCAACAGCAAGAATAGCAATGTCACTATCAACTAAAATGGACCCAGAAGATCCGAAAGCATGTTTTCCACATGCAATTCATCGCGATAGCCCTCAAATACAATGTCAACAACATCAACAAGCCAATGCATCACATGCCGGACGGTGTAATGCATTTTCGAATACTCCCAATACTCCGGAAACCACCCTGCATTTTCCCAATCGACTATACCAGTTATCCGGCCCCCTTCTGCAAGAATGTTTCTTGGGTTCAAATCACCATGAGTAAAAACGATATCGTGACGGATATTGTGCGATTTTGCAGCATCCGCCCGAACCTTTTCCCCAGAGGGCTCGGTCAAGTATCGGTTGAAATCAGCTTCACTCTCGAATCGTAGTTCCCCACGCTGACTGTCTGGGATTCGCCAATCCAGAAAGCCTCCGCCTTGGGAATTGCATATTTGATATTCTGTCGCGGGGCGAGGAATCCTCCGCAGCTCAGCAATAAATGTCTTCAAATCATCTACAGCTTGCTTAATCTGTTCGTCGGTCATGGTATTGAGAAAATGGCCGATCGGGCGCCCCGGGACCCGCGTCATGAGCAAATAAGAGGATCGAGGGGTTTCCAGGACATCAATCGCCCTTGGTGCAGGGATACTTGTTGATTGCTCTACCATGTTGAGAGTGTGGACTTCAGCATGATATTTTGATCCCAGGCTCGTCGGTCCCCGGCGCAAATACAAGCTAAATGGTAGCCTGAAGACAGTCATCGAGAGTGCTGGTTCATATATTCGAGAGCCGATGCAGATTAGAGTGTCGTAGATGCATGACCTAACGGAAGGAGGTATGACTGGCCAGAAGCGTCGGAAAAGCGAGAACGGGGATATCAGGGAAGGCAAAAAGAAGTTATGCCAGAGCTCGCTCTCATGCCTTGGAGCATTGTATTCATGCGAGGTATTCATACGCATTTTCGTCTCTATCCACGCTAAGGACTTCGAGAAATAGGCGTGAACATGGATAAGGTCTTCGCTAACAATAGGTGCCAATTGCGGGGTTCCGCTCTCGAGGTGTACTTCGTCCCCCATTAGCCATGTGTGTTGTTCGGGTTGAAAGTCGTTGGTTTCGATGTCGTACCGAAGTAGGTCAACATCGATGCTAGCATGGCTGGTGAATGATTACTTACGGTTTGTTGCTGCTTTTTGTCAGGAGAATTGCTCCAGCTTTGGGACGTAAGAAAGACGTCTCCTGTCTTCAAGGCATGGAAGGCTTGCTTCGACAACAAGCAGATATTATCAAGCTTCTCAGGCTGCTCGCCTTGGGCTTTTCTTATGGCCTCCATCAGTTCTTCGGATAGAAAGCTGCTCAGCATCTCATAAAGAGCAGTCTGATACATGCATCAGCTAGGTCGATATGTTAGTGGTATCTCAACATACTTCTTCTGAAAGATCTGGGTCGGACAAGACGTAAGGCGAGATTATGTGAACGAATACTAGATCACGATCCAAGGGCGACTTGAACAGAGTACGTGTAAGACAGCAGCGACCGGCATCCCTTTCAAAAACAAGCGTCTTGGCTTCACTTGACAGTGAGGTCGCCAACGTCGGCCGCACTAGGTTTCACATTAGAGCTCCACTGGTTTGTTTGGTACTCATAACATCATCCACAAGCACGCACATTTGTCAACAAGGAATTCCCACTCAGATTAGAACTGCGACTTTGTTTTCCAGTGCCGGGTATCGACGCCATCCTCCATGGAGGTCATATGAAGGAAGTATTTCGCTGCTTTTTTCGGGGTTGGAAGCATCATTGACAAACCCGCCTAGTAGAGACCGATCTGGGTGGGGCACGTCCGCTAATGCAAGCAAGGCTTGGTATTGGGATGATCTCTTCTCTCGAAACAAGATCTGGGAAGCTGACCCGCGAATATTCCACGGAATAGCCATAGCAACGAGGGGCAACGATAATGACAGTGAGTTTCTAGTTGTAGGGAGAAGAAGAGTTACTGTTGTGTAATGGGTTATTCTTTCAGCGGCCCGGGGTTGATGCTGGCCCGTGCGCCCCGGGCTAACTATTCGGGCCTAGTTCTTTCGGGGGAAAGAACCCACCGCGAAGTTGATCGGTCAAGCCTAGCTGATCATCACTATCAAGTATAATCATAAGCTAGTATGAAGCACAGCGCTTGTACCTTGTGTGATGATTGACCTCAGCCTGTGGGCGACTATGGGCTGCATATAGCTTCCATTAGAGCTGATGTTGGAGAATAGGTTGCGCTGTGTAGGAATTTCCAGCCCAGGATCTATATCATTCGCATGAAATAGCCAGGTCTAAACCAGACAACAGCACTCAGTTGCTTTATTCTCAGCATCTTGTTTCTCGCGACTATCTAAATTTTCTTCCTGATTAGCAAACTCACACACTTCCTGTTCATCCTTATCCAGGGTTCATTTCCGCAAAGCTAGTGTGTTCACCAGGTGGCAGCCAGCTGTTTTATTTTCAGAGCACATTTCATCACAACAACTAGTTGATTGATGGCCAACCCATGATCTTCGTAGTGCCACTCATCAGTCATGACAAGAAGTCTACTCGCGCGGAAAAGAATGCAATCTACAATCACAACCAGATTGTGCCCGCGAAGTCCTAGTAGATTAAGCGGCTTGGGGCCAGAACAGATTCTGCTGTTATTAACTATTGACGATTCCCCCCTCTTGCAAATACTTGACTCTGAATAGGATATCATGGTGAATACACGACCTGCAGGGGTAATGTAGGGGTAAAGAGTTGTCTTCCCAGCCTGTTCACTTTACCTCCATGGCTATTCATCTCACCTCCAAGCCACTCCATCCATTTCACCTCCATGACTTTTATCTCTCCTCCTTGAGGCTTCTTGAGTTCCAATCCCCTCTCTCAATCCTCCTAAATTCCAATTCATCCTTC
Source organism: Aspergillus homomorphus CBS 101889 (assembly GCF_003184865.1). Lineage (NCBI taxonomy): Eukaryota > Fungi > Ascomycota > Eurotiomycetes > Eurotiales > Aspergillaceae > Aspergillus > Aspergillus homomorphus. The sequence continues at coordinate 1,239,006 of NW_020291890.1, read as the reverse complement.
GCAATCCTGAACGTCAGCCAGTTAGCCAATAGCACAGTTAACTTCCTTCCAAGCTCTCTCAGGCCGTCGAGGTGTTCATCCCGATCGATAACCCTTTGAGCTTCAAATCTTCGGCGGATCTGATAGCGTCAACCGCCGTTCAACAGACGACCATATCTCCCGGCGTTGAATCCAAACCGCCGCGTCTGATCATACACACAATCAAGACACTGCCCACCGAGAAGGTGTTCAACCACAGAGAGTCCAGCGGAATACTGGCCGCCGGCCTTTTCATTCCTAACCATTTGCTCTACAAGCTTGAGACCAGCCCCGTCTATCAATCCAGTCCTTTCATCCCCATCCTTCGAGCCCAATCAAACGGCCACACCGTTTTTAAACCCCCCCCCCCCCCTCTGCAGAACCGGCAACGGCCGAACCCTTCTGAAAATGACAAGCCAATCCCGCGAATACATCGCAAAGCAGTACGAGAACTACTCCATCTACGTGATGCTCGGCAGCCGCGGGGCCGAGCCCGGTTACCAGTGGGGGATCATCATCCCTACCGCCACGCCCACAGGGCAGGTGTGGCATGCGACCAACCGCGAAGGCAGCTGGAAGCTGGAGCAGAAGCCCTTCCGACAGCATTCCGTTTTCGATGAGCCTGGTGATGGCCTACAAAGTCGGCTCGATCGACTCGAGCGCCCTGGACTCCACCAGGAAGATCTTGGACACGGTGGCTGCCGACGGCCAGCCCTCACCCAACACCGGGGAGGAGTTCACCTGTCGCGTTTGGGTTAAGGATGCCGTCGTCGCGGTGCAGAAGAACGGTATCGTCACCACCCGGTGCGCCGGTTGCCACCCTTGAAACTATACTGGTGAAACGTGCCAACACTCACAAGCTGACTGTGGAACAGGGGAAGCGTGGTGCTTAGGTATGTTCGGTGCGCGACTCTGGGACAGTATGTATGCACACTACATACTGTACGCCAAGCGGGTAAGGCAGTCTGTGGTCGGAATAGTGGAGCCAGGTGTGGGGGACGGATGGCAAAGCAAATGGTTTTACAACCCAGCTTATCTCCAGGGCCAGGTCTAGAATCATGTACAGTACACTAACTACTCACGTCGTTGCTCAGTTCTCCGAGCCTCAATGCGGTGGGCCCTGGTCGCTCGTGGGAGCTTTTTACGTGACTCGGGAAGGAATAATAGATGTGTCAAGAAGCAAGAAACAGTAGGTGTAAGCCAGACACTTGTAAGCAAGACAATATGCCAGTGGCCGTAGAACAAATTCGCAGAAATGGACATCCCTATGGTGTACTTTAGTGTTTTGTTTTATACTGGACTGCTCTACCCGCTTTCTCTGCCGCAGTATATGCCGTACTCTCGATTTGCATCAGTAATCATCGTCCAAATGACCAGCACACTGATCCGAAATGCTCAATGTCTAAAGTGGACAATTCGGGCCGAAAGCTGCCTTCGAGAAATACCGCTCGGCCGTTGAGGTTCAAATAGAGTTGAGAACAGTCGACCAGATACCATGCTTAGAAGGGGGTCTCGAATCACAGGGCTGGGCGATCGAAGTGGGTTGCATTGGCTGTCCCCAAGGTCCTCCTCACCCGTCCGACGAACAGATTACATTTATTCGGATATCCTGCGGGTGGTGAAATACTTATCTCTCTGCGCACTTCAACCCCCCAAAAGATCCCTACTGTGGTTCCATCAATAGATGACTCAAATGAATTGTCATTAAATGTCGACTGCCCAAAGGACAAGTGCGTGATTAAAACCATTAGTACATAAGCGTAAACCCATGGGTATTCATCCGTCCGATTCCTAAAAGAGCAACTGCGCCCCCCATCTCCATTATAATCACCTCCGACACTTCTAGTCCCCCCCCCTAAACCTCCTGGTGGATCACCTCGGCATCAGCCTTCTCGGCAACAGTCTTATCGGTGATGCCCATCTCAGAGGCATAAGTGCCGTGCGGCTTCCATCCCGCAGAGGTACGAGGAGTGGTCTCCTCCATCATCTTGTCGACCTGTTCCAGGGTGAGACCCTTGGTCTCGGGAATCAGGAAGTAGGTGTAGACAAAGGCGCAGGCACACAGAGAGCCCCAGATGAAGAACACCTTGGCGCCCAGGTGACCTTTGTCCTTGTCGACCATGTAGGGAGTGATGACAGCGATGATCTAGGCACGGGTTAGTGTAAAGGACGAAAGACATAGTCGGACCAAAAACTTACGCAGTTCCAGAGCCAGTTGGAGGCGGTCGAGAGAGCCACACCGCGCGACCGAATCGGCAGAGGGAAGATCTCACCGATCACGACCCAGGCACCAGGGCCCCAGGTGGAGGCAAAGAAGAAGATGTAGATACAGATGAACGAGATCATCGCGCTGACGGCGGACTTGTTCTCACCATCGGTGACACCGATAATGGCGACAATGAACTGACAGATGACCATGCCCAGAGCACCCCACAGAAGGAGCGGGCGACGGCCGATCCGTTCAATGGTGTAGAAGGCAATAGGGGTCGAGCAGACGTTAACAATCGTGGTGATCATGCTGATGAGGAAGGGGTTGCTGATGGTTCCGAGCTAGTGTCACCGTTAGAAAGGTTCATGTCAAGGGAAACAGCCGACTTACCGACTGGAAGAAAGTGGTTCCAAAGTAGAAAACGAAGTTGACACCAGTCCACCTAAGCAGGTCAGTATATAACACTCAAGTCATACATATGGAAGGTGAGGGCATACTGTTGCATCATTTGCAGGGAAGTGCCCAGAATAGTCCGGCGAAGGTTGCTGTTGGCGGTCCATAGGCTGCCACGGAAGCAGTTGAGCCAGCTGGTGAAGTAGCCACCCTGGGGGATGACCTGCAATTCATACTCGTGATTGGCCACAATCTCAGCCAGCTCCTCCCGGATGTAGTCAGAATCCTGAGGCTGACCACGGACACGACCCAGGACCTCGGCAGCCTTGTGAAGGTTGCCCTTCTTGACAAAGTAACGAGGCGACTCGGGCAGGAACAGCAGTCCAACACCCAGGATCAAAGCCCAGGCGATCTGGATGCTGATAGGAATGCGGTAGGAGCCCGAGTCGTTGCGGTTCTCGGTCGCGTAGTCGACACAGGAGGCCAGCATGAGACCAATCGTGACACAGAACTGGTATCCCGACACGATGGCACCACGAACCTTGCGGGGCGCGATCTCGGACATGTACAAAATGATGATGGCGGACACGAAACCGACACCGAAACCAGCAATCAGACGACCAACGACCAACAGGGCGACGGTGGTGGAAGCCACCTGCAAGACAACACCAACGATGAAGATCGCACAGCCACTGATGATAGTGAAGCGACGACCCAACCAGTCGGACAGGTCACCAGCGATGAGAGCACCAAAGAAGGTTCCAGCAGAGAGAATCGAAGTGATCAGGGACTTCTTCCAGGAGGGGAGAACGAAGCTATCGGCGGGGGTGGTGGCAGGGTCCTATGGCCGTTGGGATTAGTGCCTGGGCATGACAGGGCAGGAAGCCAGTATAGAGGGGGCAATACTCACCAGGTCCTCGAATTGTTGGATGAAGTATTTCATACCCATGACACCACTGATATAACCGGAGTCATAACCGAAGAAGACACCACCAAAGGCAGCGAAAGCACACATCATGTAGGCCTTGAGGGTGACCGGGGCCTCAACCCGCAGGCCGTTGACCGTGCCGTCAGCCATGATGACTGTTGACCGTGTGATGCTCGATGTGAACTAGAAGTCTTGACTGACACAGAGCCACAGAGGGAAAGAAGAAGTATCGATGCAAAACACACACGAGATGAATAAGTGTGAAGATCGATGAAGAAGGAGGAGAGAGTTGCAGTGAGAAGGTGCAGTCGAAACCGGGGGGGGTGCAGGCGACTTTATAATTCTTGTCGGGTCAGCGAGAGAGAAGAGGGGAAGAACAACAGAGTACGAATGGAAGGGGAAGTTTGCAATCGGGCCAGACCCGGACCCGGGGGGAAATTTTTGCCCACGGGGATTTCTCCAACCGTCGGGATCGTGACTGTCCCATTCATGATTTACTGGCCCTTTTGCCTTCGTCTTGCCCCGATTAGGCATGGACTGTTCTCGGTCAACGCCGCCAGCTCCAGCTATTTGCCATCGTCCCGAGGACTGGCCGAGACGACACGAGGAGATTGTCTAGTTCAAGGGCTGTCATGCTCTTTCGTAGACAAGTCCGAGTCAGTCAAGTTTGGAGCCGAGGATGTCCAACCCTGGCCGAGTCTGATGGTCTGGTGTCTCAGGATCCACTTCTTACCGTCCCCATACCTTGGAAAGATGGATAGATGCAGTAGTCATACCAGTAGTATCCAGCCGCAGATGGTACGACGGTGAGCATGGCATAGACTGGTGTGGCTGACCTCCTTCCAGGTCCGATTTGTTTTAGTCGGGTCAGCCCAACCAGAACGAGAGACACACACACACACGCACACACACTACCTACAGTAGACTGCAGGGTGTGTTCACTAGTAGGGTAGTATGTTGGTCCGGGGTAAGATCCCAATTGAGTCAATCCACCCTGAGCTAGCAGTTTGCAGCAATCAACCATGTGGTGCCTCGGGTTGCCCTCTCTTTTTCTCCAGGGTTTTCCAGGGATTCCAGCCAACGACAGGCTCGGTTCTTAACCGGAGAGCCACTCGGGCAGGCGTTCCTCGCTTGAAGAACCACGGCAGTGATTGGGTGGAGAGGACCGGGGTCGGAAATTTTACCCTACCACGTGTGCCGTCTGGGAAAGGGACGATTGCCATTGGTGGCGGAGGTGATATGTTAAGGTTAGGTCTGGTCGGGGCTAACCTACTTTGAGCTCCAGCCCGGTCTCTCCAGGCTCTCTCTCCACTGTCTCCAGGCTCTCCAGAGTCTCCAGGGTCTCCAGTTTCAATCACGAGCACCCCCGGACGGGTAAGTAAGCGAGAAATTAGTCCCGCAATCTCACCACCACCACCTTCCTCTGCAACCTTGCTCCACTTCTTGAGTTTGACGTCTGACTGCTGACTTGATGGCTTCTTTGTTTTGATCGATTCGGATCTGACCGAAAGGGCTCAGATCTTTCTTTTCGATGCACGGGGATAGGTAGAGAGTTCTTGCCACTGAGGGGTTCAGGTTGTATTGACCCAAATGTCCAACATCCTCAGTGTGTGAGAGAGAAAGAGAGAAACAGAAGGGGGGCGTGACATGCCAAGCGGCTTGGCAGTCACACAGGTTGCACCCGCAGCAAAATTTAGCCCATCTAGCTTTGGGGAGTTTTCTCCTTGGCGCCATTCCAACCCCGGCAAAAAGAAAACCCCAGGATTGTTCGATGCGGGGAGACAAGCCCTCCCAGAGACTGTAGTCTAGCCGGAGTTGATTCCCGTGGTTCTGCGATGCCATGGGTCGTTGTCGGCACCGGTGAGTCTTTTGCGTTAGCAGGTCATGGACCTCGAACTTGAACATTGGATGGAGTAGATACAGTAAGTAAGCACCCAGAGCTCACCTCGGGCAAGAATATCCATCCAAACCAATCTTCTGGTGTCATTCGCACTAGCCTACCAGTAGGATACGAACCACCCGACGAGGAAGAGCGCTCATTGGCCGTATTGCCGGCCGCCTCGTGTCTTGGCTGGGTTGCCTGCAGTGGGCGAGAGAGCGTGGCACACGCTTCTTTCCGCCCCCAGACTTGTCCTACTGCCCTGCGTTTTGCCTAGTAGTGGTTTCTGTGTGTTTCGGAGTCGGGCTCGTTCCCGGAATTTTCTGCCTTCCCTGCCAAATGGTCTGATGCTGTGCCTCCCATTGCCACTACGTGGCACCCACTTAACCTACCTAGACGGCACAAATCCCAACGGTACGGAGTACTCTCTCTTGGCATCTCTTGCACGGTAAGTCGGTCGGCTTCTCGCGTCGACTCACGCCGCAAATACGGAACCGAAGACATGAAAAGCACTGGGTTGTCATGCATACAATTCCACACTAGTCTGGGCATTGGGTGGTGGCCACTGCATCCATCCCCAGTCCCCAGTTACTACCTACCTCCTACCATCCATGGCCCCATCTGACCCAACCGACCCTTTAGCAAACTCAACAACCCAATCAATCCCTGCACCGATCATTCCACCATCTTATCCCTAAACGCACGGGCGGTCGCGGTAGTACGGTGACTGGTTGGTCACCGCACTGCACGGGCACTGTGACTACTTACCTGGGTATCGAGGGGAGACTATCCCCAGAATGTCAACCGCTCAACCGCCGGGCCGTCCGAGGTCCGAGCCACTTTCGCATGCTAGGCTGGTTGGGCTTCCGTCTCCTGAGACTAGAGGTGTAAGGTGCGGTGTGCGGAGAGCCGGGGTTGGGCATGATTTGGCGGAGCTAGACGAAGGAGAATGACCTGCATGTCTACCGTAGTGTAGTGGGGGAGAAAGACTTGACTTGACTTGACTATCCCCGCAAATAGCTACCTGAGTACCCCGTGATGTGTGCACTTGAGTGTGGATATCCATCCAGAACTCGAAACCGGCCCCTCACAAACCCACACATACTTAATCACGCACACTAGAGCAGCAACTAGTAACCCAACCTTCAACCTCAAGAAACATAAATGTCTCAACAAAAACACAACAAAAGCGCAACCTACAAATATAATCCCCCCTGTCCCCGGTGCGCTCCAAGGCAATCAAAGCACATGATCCCAAAACGACCTGCATCAACCCGCCATGGCAGTTCCACAAGCTAGGTAGGGCTCTCCCTTCCCCCATGGCCCCCTGCAAATATGTCAGACCTCTACAACCCCGCGAAGCTAGACTTCGATTTATCCTGGGGTCTACCGTTGGCTTGACTTGCTGGATTAACAGTTGGGGTTGGCTTCCTTGACGGTATGCACTAGTGGTTTGTACAGTATTCTTAGCCATATTATCTACGGCAATGGGTGGATGCTAGATGTCTTCGACGGTTGTACTTGGGGTCGGGAGTTATTATGGGAATATCATGGCAAGAGCTTGACTGAGATGCGCACACATTTGCATGCAGGTCTGGGTCTCTTTGTGTGCTGGGTGGGGGAGTCATCTTATACTTGGACTTTGGGGAAGGGAAGGTGGGTCTCTTATCGGAACTATCACTTTAGTCGTCGCACTGAGTTCGAATGTTCTATTGTCGATTGACTACGTGATATAGTGAGAGATGGTATCAGGCTTTGTGCACTGCTCTATAATGTTGGCGCGCATGGGTATTAATGTGCCAGTGGCCTCGTTCCAGCCTAAAGGGTCACAATATATAGATATATACATCTCGCTCAAAACGTACCCACACCGTGCAACCACTACTCCCCAGGGAGAACGCCCGCCTGCACTAAAAACGGCGCGATCGGCCATCCAGCCATAGGCTGCGTGAGATCATGCAGATACAGCTCTACCTCCTCGTCATGGCGGAGCTCCGACCGCCCCGTGAGCTCCGTCAACCGTTCCGCCAGCCTATCCTGGACGAGCTGCTCGTCCAGCGGGTTTCCCGGGGCGGCATCGGTCCGCGTCAGCTCGGCCCGAACCCGAGCGCGTAGCTCGCCCTCCAGCATCTTCTCGGCCAGATGGGCGTGGAATGCCGAGCTGTAAGGCCCCTCGCAGTGCGGCCAGGCGTGGAGAGCCATGATGGCGCGCCACCGGTCATGGAAATCGGGCGAGACCAAGGCCACTATGAATAGAGGCGAGATGATGCCCGTGTCGAACATGATCGTCGGGCGTTCGGGCGGCAGTTTCGCGATGATTGCTTCGGAGGTGGTGAGGATCTGTTGGCTGTCGGCGGCTAAAGCCGCGACGTAGGCGGGTCCGGGTGTTACGACGGTGGTGCGCAGACCCAACGAGATCCAGTGGAGGTTGACGTTGAGGATCTCGGCCCCGATTTGATCTCGCGGTGTAAGAGAGGCGTATTGTCGGGTATGAAACTCGCGCAGGGACCTTTGCGCCTGCTCCATCAGCGCGAGCAGCGCCAACTGCTCGCGATGTATGGACGCATAACGAGCGGCGTTATGGTCCTTGGCGGGTGACCAACCCCGTTTGATGAATTCAAGCGCCAGCGTCGCGAGAGGATCGAGTGCCCGACGCCCTTCGGCAACGCTTCGGATAGTTTGCCATTGCGCTGCAGTCGACTCCAACCGGGCCTCTTCCCGGATCTCAAGCAACGGTGCCTCGCAGCCAAACTGAGTCGAGTGAATGTCGAGATGTCGCAAGGCGGTAACGATGTGCCAATCGACCGGCGATCCCTGTCGGTCCCGAAACACCGGCTTGCCCTGGCGATGGAGCTCATTCAGAATGCGCAGACCAGACTGTAGATGAGTGAAAGCTTGGTCAAACCGCCTCCATACCAGATCCAACATGACGAATAGGACACAACAAAGCAGTACCACCTGCGGTACCATCGGATCTCGGGGATTCCGTCGCCGGAGCAAGGCAAATGAGCGCGCAGCCTGGTCGGAAGCGAACAGGTTCCAGGGGCTCTGCTGCTTTGCCGGGCGCAACCCCATGCCAGTGGCCTGGGACTCCTGATGCGCAGCGGCCAGCGCCATCGCAGCGTGGCAGACCGCCGGATCCAGCCGCGCCATCTGCAGAACTAATTGGTGCCATAACGGAGAGTCAAACGCCCCGAGAATATCAGGGATCGTGCGACTCTGAAAGAATTCGAAACATCGCCGCTCATCTGCGGTGGTGAGATAGGGGTTCTTGGTGGTGACTATTGGCGGTAGGTGGAAAGCTATAGCTTGGCGCCGTTGGGAAGTGGTCGAGCGAGGCAATGGAGCTGGATCATAGCCCTCGCACGATCTCCCGGTCGTGGTGCAATTGCGACATTGGCCGGGGTTTTCGTCGCATTTGACGCGACGGGCGCTGTTGGCCTAGATTAGCCCGATGCAGGGGTACTAGTGATCCATGTCCATGTCTGACGCTTGGGGCTTACCGGCAGGTTCGACAGCCTGTGCGCGACCGTGAGCCCCAGGGCGCTCGTTGGTTCTTGGAGGTGAATATGTCGTTCGTCTCACTTCTTCTGGTGAGATACATTGCTTTTGAGTTCGGAGAGAGAGGATAAAAAGAGGAGACGAAGGATCACGACGGAACGGACCGTTGAGCAAAAATCGATGGATGGAAACTCGGGATCAGTGTGTTGTTGCCTTGTTACTTGAGCTTGGTTCTGGAAGGGATGTGAGACCATCTCTGCACCATCGCGTGTAGTCGCCGATAGTTTGGTGTGTCGGGCGTCTTCTTCACTTGCAGACAACGCGGGAAGGACAGACTGGGTGGATCCTGCACGGATGGATTGTGGAGAAAGCTGACCACTCGGATTCGAATTCCAACATCAGACGCGGCAAGTTATTTGTCAAGCGACCGACGTCTTAGCAATTCCATCGCCTTTTCAAGCCTCTCTTATCTTCTCTTCCTGCCTGTTGCCTCGCATCGAGAAAGGAGTGTCGGAGCGAAGAAGGAAGCAGAAGCAGAAAGAGGTGTGAGCGGAAGGTAGTGCTGACTAATGTCGCTATAAGGACCTTTCATGGGCCTACTGAAAAAGTAATGTAAGGACCCCGTGAGGGGTATCAAGTCTCAATCCTTCCCTTGGGGTATGTAAACGAACTCCCTTTAAAACAATCGGTAGTATACAGATCCTGGAACCCTTACTATCCGTCCCCAAGCATAAGCTAACCCACAAACGCCATACCAGTACAACCGTTCCATTAACGCTCGCAAATCTTATATAAGCAAGTTCCCTCAGCCACTCAGCCATGACGCGAAGTCGTCCCAGGCTGAGATCAATCATTATCATCATTCAGCAAGACCTTCAGCTTCTCCAACTTGTCCTCGCACTTCACCTCAAGCCCCATGACCACGTCCATACTGTCCTTTTTAGTGATGAGCAGACGACACACCAACCAGAAGTTGTAGCCGTTCTTGTAGAACCCCATCGATGCCCATTCATGATTCGATACGGTACTTTGCAGCGTCTGCCAATGTTCGCGCCACCGGGCTAGTGCGATGCGGATGGAGCCTGGCACCGAGTCTTCCTGCATGCTTTGTGGCTGGGGTTTGCCCGGTGATACAGGGTCCGGAGGCTGGCTGGCTGAGGCTTGGAATTGGATTGGGGGCTGTGTGTTTCGCGTGAGTGAGGCAAGCGTCATATAAGTGTTTATGAAGGCGTAAAGAACTAGATGATCAGTTTGGTTGGTAGTTGGTGGCGAGCGTAGTGGTAGGTACGTACGGTGGATGAGGATAAACATGTCAAGAATGCTCATATTAGGGAGAATACTGCTAGGATTAGTCGTGGAATCGGGAGATAGCGGAAGTGATGTGGTTGGAAGATTCGGGCCGTCGAATAGAGATTGGAAAGCTTCTTTAATGGTGAATCCCCGGGAGTATTGGAATCCGATGTCTGTGTATGGATGTTCTAGGTTGAAAAGCGACTCTGAGCAGGGAAAGTCACAGTCCATTTCCACATGCGACAGACGGCATGGGTAATTCTGAAAGAAACAAAAAGCACAGTCGAGCAGAGAGATGATGGAAATAGTCCTGTGACTGTCAGCCTTTCGATGCGTTGGAATCATCTCAATGAAACAAATACCGGATGCGACACTCCGTCTGAATCCATTGCTGCTCGGGCGTAATGTCAGGGCGCTGGTGGCGGCACTTGGTCAGATTCATTCGGCGAGCAACCTTCTCGGTCAGTTAGTCATAATCCTTCACACGTGCCAACCAGACAAGTACCTTTATTATTTCACTGAATCGATTTTCCATGGCCCGGTTATGCGACATGCGAGTGCCAGACCAGTATTGCACAATGCAAATGATGAATCCCGCTTGGAAGTTCAAGAAATGAACCCACTGGTCCCCTTCGTGAGGAAGATCAGGTCGTGTTTTGGGGAACATAGAGGCGATATCACTTTCGGCGGAGAAAACATCGGTCGAAAAGATATAAAGCTCCACAAAGTCTAACAGTTGTTTGGCAGCATATGTTTCCTGTTCGTCGTTCGAATACATTGCACCCATGAACACAAGGGCTGCCAACAAAGGTAACGGAATGGTGTCCAATTGCAGCGACGCAAGATGGACCATAGCACAGCTCGGGTGCCAGTATTTGGCATACATCCACACAAATTTTTGGATGCGTGCTGTAGTCAACAGAAAGCTGGCATTGGCGGCCAATCGCTGCTTCACGTTTGTGTCCAAGGGGACGGCCCAGGCTTGCGACACAATTGCTTGCGACAGCGCAGCAGCATAGGGCTGTTCCGGTCCGTACGGCTGCTCGCCGGGCTGTGCCATACTAAATTGAGCTGGCGGCAGGCTCGCACTAAACTCGGACCCGGTACTATATGGCGATGTGCCGATGAGCTTGGGTGGACTCTCGAACGGACCGTTGAAGAAATCGAGGAAGGTATCATGAAAGAAAGTGCGTGTCGCGGAATCGGCTTCGATATAAGCCGGGGCGATATCCAATTGATCTAGCTCCATCTGGTAGTCCAGCATCGTGGACCTTGCCTCCTTGAGTCCCATCTGCGTGTGGTATTTCAAGCCTCGACTGCGGTCGCTGCAGGGAGGGAGTCGAAATTCTTCTGTAAAACTGTCGGAGCCGCCATTCAGAAGGAAGTTGATCGATCCACGATCGGAGGTGCCGCTGTAGTCCTCGCGATTTGTCGATTTGGCGCCCGAGGCCAGGTCGAGGCCAGTGGGCTGCTTTTTGCGCTCATTGTTGCACGGTAGATTTCGTTTCTGGCAGGAACCACAGGGACTTTGTCCATCGCACCGCAATTTCATTGATGTGCACTACAAAGAAAGTGACGTATTAGAGACGATGCGCATATGCACTAAAATGCGGATAGTTCATGGAGGAAAAGGAAAGGAAAGGAAAGGAATACGTACCGATTGACAGGCATGTCGCCGTCTGCCCCTCTGTCCGGTTTCCGGGACCTTCTGGTCGCCGCGCTTGTCGCAGTCGGTATAGTGGTCGCGGAGGTTATCGCTACGAGAGAAGGCAAGGCAATCAGCATTAGAAAGGGCGGGGTCGGCAAGCCGGGGGAGAGGGGGAGAGGGGGATTGGATCAGGCACAGCGGCCCTGGGAACAGACGCACCAACGCGCGAAGGACTCAGTACAAAAGATGCATGAGTATGGTTTGACACCGGTGTCTATCCGAGACCCAAAAGTCGTCCAGAATCAGCGAGCGGTGATAAGAGACAGGCCATGCGACGGGCAGTGACCCCGGCCCACGGGGGAACAAGGGGAGTGAAGATTAATTGGACTTACGTCGGAGTTCATGGCGTTTGAGGTGGTCAATGCGCGTGAAACCTCGCTGACAGATGGTACAACAGAAATGCTTGCTTGAAGCGGACGTCATGGTAGGGGCTGGTGCGCATCGGGGAGAAAAGAGAGGGGATTATGAGCTTGTAGAAGCCTAGAAGGGAGGGGGGGAGGGGGTGTGTAGTTGAAATTATGGGGTAAAGGAGGGGGGCAAACGGGCAGATCGGGAGAGGGCGGTGGAAACTCGGAGTTGACGATGTGGAGACTAGCTCCAAAAGTGCACGCAAGAGCCGATCGAAGCAGGAAAGGCACGTCGGGAAGAGTAAAATGGGAGAGAAGGTGACTAGATAGAGGATAATGAAAGGAACCCAGTCATTATGGAATATTAAGAAGGGAGAGGGAGAAGAAGTGAGATGGAAGAAGGGTCTTTAAAGAGAGCAAAAGAAAGAGAAGGAGGGAGAGATGAGAGTGGGGAGAGAGAGAGACAGAGAGAGAAAGGATGGAGAAGAACAGCAGCTGGTGTGGAGGAGGTGGTACTTTCTGTTCGGCTTCCCTCTCCATAGTTGGAGAAAGTCACTGGTTCGCCGGTACACGCTAGACCGCTTTGGTTCCAATCACTCCCTCCCTCACTGAATCCCACAACCACTTCGACGCAATAGGGAAAACCTGACAATAACCTAGACAAGATAATAAGCCTCGACCTTTGACGCAGGGAACCTTATTTCTCCCTCTGCTTCCCTTGCACTTCCAAAGATTCCCCACCCCCTCTTCCTCACCCGAGTGACGTCCCAAGCGCCCAGCCAACCTTGGTAGACAATTCAACTCTACATTGAAAAAGCAGGTCTGCCCGTTGTTGTACCTCTGGCTACTTGCTTGCAAATAACGCCACCAAAGTCTAAACAAGCCTGGAGTTGCCGACACACCGCGTTACTTGAACTCACGGTAACGCTGTACAACATGTCTGAAGCATCCGGTAGGTTGGAGATCTCTGGTTACTTAAAATGTGGACGGATCTTAATTGTGACTGAAAGCTAGCATGTCATCATAGGTTATCAGATTCCCACCAGAAAAAAGACCCAGCAGAGTTGCACGGCTAGAAAATCCAGCCACTCCCAGGGGGGAAACTTGACCCCCCTTTCCCCCCCCCATTGCAAACATCACCCGTCGCACAAACGACTGGAGGGAAATCCATCTGGTCCTCATCAAGGTAGTCGACATTGATAACTTTGTTCTTCTCATTGACGGTCCACCCGTCACCGATCCAGCCATTCGCATTACCGTCAATATAATCATACGTGTAATCCTCCCAACGTGGGTGCGCCAGCACCTTCATCGCATGGAGGGACGATCCTAAACCAGTAAGGGAATGCGCATGAATCATAAAGATGAGAGAATGGACTCACCAGGCCACAGTGCCGTCACTCGTCCGTTGTCTCGCCCTCCTTTATACCAACTGCGGCAACTTGAACTAAATACTGTGCGCGAGAAGTACTGGTCGCAGTGGCGCGTGAATTGCTCCACGGCTTCCTTCCTCACACACATCGAGCGGATATTATCACGTTGCATCTTTTGCAAGCAGCACGTGAAATAATCGATCGACTTTTCAATCAGAAGCAGCAGGTTTCCCTCACCCAAAGCCGCGTTCGGGCCGAGAGAGACAAAGTAATTGGGGAACCCGTCAACAGCCAAGGACAGGTAATTCTCTGGCGTCTTCTCCCACCGGTGAGCCAAAGACAATCCATTGCGCCCAGTGATGGGGAACCGAGGGATGAACGTGGTGTTGAACCCCGTGGCGCATACAAGCACATCGGCCGGATGATGTATACCATCCGCGGTAATGATACCATCCGAATCCACCTGGACAATCTCACTTGAGATGACGTGAACTTTATCATCCGTCAGGGCTTCTAGATAGCCCGGCCCTGGCGTCAGACGGCGGCAGGCAGGAGGAAAGGAAGGAAGAAGGTTCTCAAGCAGCTCAGGTTTGCGCCGTAAACGTCGCTTCATATTCTGCGCAAAGGCACTTTGGGAACTGAGTTGCTCAGGGGTTCCCAGAAGGGTTGTGCCATGGATAGACTGAAGCTCAAGCTCAATTTCTGATGTCGTAAGCAGCTGCCGAGGTAAAAGGTAGTTTGGATTTACCTTTGCGGAACTTCTGGTAGGCGTTGTGGTCCGTCTTGAATGTTGCAATTTCCTCTGCAGAGAACGAAACTATGATTGTCAGACCACACCAAGTAAGCCTCCTTCGAAGCTAGATATCCTTACAGTTTTCAAGCTCAGCGCCACGCTTATCGAGTTCATTCCTGGCCAAGGTGGGTGCAAGCCAAGTGCGACCTCTGATATAATGATCAATATGCGCCACCTTCGGCAGCAAGCCGGGAACGATCTGAATTCCACTCGATCCGTTCCCAATCACCGCCACTCTTTGGTTCTGGTCGAACGTCAGCCACCATTTCTCTCGGCAACATAAACAAAACAAGGTCTAGCTCACGCTATAATCATATGACTCGTCCCAGTTAGCACTGTGCATCAGCTTCCCATTGAAGCTATGGAGACCCGGGATGTTCGGCCACTTCCACTCATTCAAAGCACCCGTAGCCGATATAAGCACATCACATCGATCTTGGTATGTCGATCCGCTAGCAAGGTCCCGGACCTGCAACTTCCATTCACTTGAAGCATCGTCCCACGTTGCTTCGATGACTTGCTGTTTGAGTTTGATGTGCTCCAGACACCCATACTTCTCTGCCACCCGCTTCCAGTATCTGTGTATTTCGGGAGCTGCGGCATAGAAGGTAGACCATTCTTTATTGGGCTCGAAAGAAGCTTGATAAGTATGAGCTGGGATGTCTACAGTCGCAATGAGTTAGCATGTTGAAGGATAATGCTTCTCGATGAAGTGAGGGAAGGACTTGCCACATGCACAACCTGGATATCTATTCTCCAGCCAAGTACCGCCAATATCCGCGTTCTTCTCGTACACGCAAAGACTCAGGTTTCGGATCCGTTGCCGGAGTCTAATCGAAGAGATGATGCCTGAAACGCCGGAGCCGATGACAACCACTCTCAATGGTCGGCATTCATCAACGGCCCGGTCTTGCACAATCCAGTCATCAACCGGAGGTACTCCAGAACTGCGGGAGACAAAACCAAAGATTTGCGACCATCGTTGGATCATGGTGGACATCAAGAGTGTGCGAGGAACGTGCTGCAATGTGATCAGTGGGCTGGAACAAGGATTTATAGGGCCTTTAGCTAGCCGCATAGTTAGTTCACGAGCGGAGCTGCCCTCCCATTTAGGGAAAGAGATGGAGGGTTTGTTCTACTGGTCCTCGGTCATCGATTGTTATTCCAGCCAATGGATCCCCTCTCTCCTCGGGGTTACACGGATGCAATCGAAGAAGCCTGGCGTTACACATTTCGCAAACACACCATCCCTATCCTCACGAAAGCCTGGTAGCGGGACAGCAATGCCATCTACTGGCTCACGGGAATACCCCCCCGTGCTTGGGTCTGGAACAGGACCGACAGCCTATCAAACAGACTAGAATTATGGCACTTATTTATGTTGTTCTGAAAGGGGCCGACAACAACGGTGGCCCGACGGGATTTCCCCGACCCTGCTCTGGGTACGCTGCAGCTTGGGGAGTCACGCCGCCGGACAAGACTCCACACAGGTGGAATTGCTGGCCGATAATTGAGCTTCCCATCCGGATGTGGAGTACGCGAATAAGTCTGCGAGACAAAAAGAAGCTGGTTTTCAATTGGTCATGACAGCGCAATTGGGACCGAGACCCACGACGGTGCTCAGTCTCTTTGAACCAAGTGGGCCTCATTCTGGGTTCAATGACGAGTTAGAATGATCTGTGGAAATTTAGGGCTCCCCGACAAGCTTCGTTGGAAGCCAAGAAGAAATTGACAAGTGATGACAGTAATAGGAGTAAGTCCTCTATCACCCGCGGTCCAGTTCACAATATGTAGGAAATTGTGTTCCCATGAGAACATGTCAACACTGGGACAATCGTCATGATCCAGTCCATATCCAACAAGGGAAACGCTGTGCTGCGTCTGCAATGACGGATCGGCCAGACATTCACTCCACTTCGGAAAATCCCCAGCATAGAGAGGTGGAGACTCGATCAACCGGACTAGAACGCAATGGCCTACAGAATTTGGGGGATTTCCGACAGTATATCCAGCACGGTCGAGACGATCGGCTGCCCAGATCAGAATCCTTCTCTATCCGTAGATTCGTAAATCTGCCCTGTCGCAGAAACAAGCATCGGCTGCATCAAAAGGATGCTAGTCCCGGTCTGGAGGGCAGCTTACCCCATACCGGTTCTTCCCCAACATCTCCAGTTTCCCGCCAGTATTCTCCTTTAGGAAATATGACGGCCACAGGGAGATGGAGGTAGTAGAACTCACATTGACGCAGGTTGGTGTGTTGGGCGTAATGACCCCTGTTAGAGAGAATCGAAATGGAAAGCAGGAGTAGTACTGCAGTTGATCGGTGTGAACATGATGCACCCCCCCTCACCCCCTTGTAGGGGAAATATTCCAGTCCTGATTCGATACCTTACCCTGGTCGTGACGCGTTCCCGATTTGCAGTACTCCATTACCGGTATGTATGCCATACGTGGCATAGTTGTCATTATCCCGCATGGCATTATTTCAAGCTCCGTAAGCAACGAGTAATCGGAATCAACCACAGATCTTAGTACATACTTGCCCTGACAATTGCATCGAAAACGAGATCAGTCAACAGTCCATCGTGGCGGGTTTTGAATTCGGTGGTCTCGTATCTGGGCAATTTCAAAGTGTTCCGATGAGGTCGTGGACCAGACATATAGAAAAGGCGGTCGACGCTGCAGGAATCCAGACATCCAGCCTCAATGGCCTGATAAAGAACGAGATGACTGTTCAGGGCCTTGACATTTCAACGTCGTTAAACAAACGGTGATCGATCCTCCAGGCACAAAAGCCGAGGTAAGCCATGTAAGGACGATCAAGGGGGGATTAGTGAGGGACAAGTAATCCTCAGTCAGCGCCCGAGGCTCCATAACCCGCCAACTCGCATACCCTAAATGCTGCCCAGGCCAATCATCTTCAATTATGTAGGCTGGTCGATGGTGCTGTAATTTCCTTTTTCGGACGCAATGTGGGGCCCCAGAATAGCTTTTTTGTCCGCTCAAGTTCTGGATATAGTGGAGTGTTGATCCAAGTCGGCCTATATATACCCATTGTCAGTTCTCCGTAGAGCTCTTCAAAAGCACTGTTCAAAACCCTGGATCCATACCTAACCCCCACTGCCCTCATGCCCGTCTTCGCCGAATCCGCCGCCTCCACTCGCGAACTCCGCGTTTTACCCTCCTTCGCCCCGCCACTCCCCCGCTTAAGTGTCCCCTTCGCTCACAAAGAGCACCCCGATCGATATGAAGTAGTCATTGTCGGCGCCGGGCCCGCAGGGCTGATGCTCAATCTCCTGCTCGCGCGGTACGGCCTGAGCGACGAGTCCCTTCTCTGCGTGGACGCCAAACCAGGAACCCTGAAATCCGGCCAAGCAGACGGACTGCAGCCCCGCACACTCGAGGTGTTCAAGACCCTGGGACTCGCGGACGAGATCCTGACGGACGGATGCCACATGGAGGAGGTGGCGTTCTGGAACCCGTCGGCCAACCCGGACGAGATCATCGAGCGCACGGCCATCGTGCCCGACGTCGCGGTGCCGGCGCGCTATCGCCACGAGGTCACCATCCACCAGGGCCGGATCGAGCGCATCCTCGAGACGGATCTGCTGCGGTATTCGTCGCGCGGGGTGCAGCGGAGCACGCGGCTCATCGATGTGCGCATCGACGAGGACGCAGACGCAGAGTTCCCTGTGTTCGCGGAGGTGGAGACCAACGGCCAGCGGCGTACAGTGCGGTCGAAGTACCTGGTGGGTGCGGATGGAGCGCACTCGGTCGTGCGCCGGTGTATGGGGTTGCAGCTGGTCGGCGAGTCGTTGGATCATATCTGGGGCGTCGTCGACTTGGTTGTGGATACGGACTTTCCCGATATTCGGAGACGGTGTGCGATTCACTCGCCCGCAGGCTCGGTGATGGTTATCCCGCGCGAGCGCATCGCGACGGGCGATTACCTCACTCGTCTCTATGTGCAGGTTCCTGAGGAAGCGGGCCCGGAGGGCGACGATGATAACGACCGGCAGGTGGACGAGACGACTTCGAAGCAAGATGCGCGGGCTCGCAGGAGTAAGGTCACGTTGGAAGGAATCTTCCAGCACGCAGCCGACGCATTCAAACCATATTACATCAAACCTAAAAAGGGCGGCGCAGTGGACTGGTGGGCAGCGTACCAGATCGGCCAGCGGGTATCTGATCGATTCACAGTCAAAGATTCGAAGGGGACAGAGCGGGTGTTCATCGTAGGAGATGGTAAGTCCCTGCCCATGTCCATCCATAGCATACCCAGCCTCAGGCCCTCGACTAACCCAACCCACCTCACTTCAGCCTGCCACACACACAGCCCCAAAGTACGTAAAGCCCCCCTCCCCCAACACAACCCATCCCACCACCTAACCCTAACACAAAACCCAAAACAGGCCGGCCAAGGCATGAACGTATCAATGATGGACTCGTACAACCTCGCCTGGAAACTGGCCTACGTGATAAACGGCCTGACTCCCAACACAGCAAAACACACCCCGCAAACCCCGGACCCAATCCTGGCAACCTACCACTCAGAACGCCACACGATCGCGCACCAACTGATCGAATTCGACCGTGCCTTCAGCTCCATGTTCTCAGGTAAAATCAGTCACAGCGCGGACGACAAGCTGACGGGGCTCACCCACGAGCAATTCGTGGAAGTCTTTAGCACGGGCAACGGGTTCACGAGCGGGTGCGGAATCGAGTATTCCGAGAGCGTTCTGGTGCAGAAACACGAAGACCAGCAAGCCAGTCCCGCCGGCGCGGATCTTGCGCACACGTACCCAATTCAAGGCACGGATTACCTCGCGGGCATCCTTCGTCCCGGACGGAGGCTTCTGAATGTGACTTACAAGCGGCATGCTGATGGGAATAGACGGGATTTGCATGATGGTAGGCACATCATCCTTCATAATGGTCCCCTTCCCCCGGTTCCGGAGACACACGCACACACGACTAAGAAATAAAGCACAAATCACTAACAGGAACAGACTTCCCCTCGACCGGCAGATTCCGTATCCTGGTCCTCACGTCCACTGACCTCCTTGATCCCAAGGGTACATCTGCGGGAACGCTCCGCACGCTCGGCTCGACTGTCCTCCCCAAGTACCCAGCTACCGTGATCGAACAGGTCGTCGTCCACCCGCGCCTGTCCCGGGACAGCTTCACGTGGCGGGATGTGTCCGTCGAGTTGAAGCAACATTCCGAGATGCGGTTCTACAGTGGCTATGAGCTGGATGATGTGTATGGGATTTACGGGGTGGATCCGGCTCGGGGCGCGGTGGCGGTTGTGCGTCCGGATGGGTATGTGGGGATGGTGGCTGCGTTGGGGGATGTTGGGCTGGTGGATGCGTTTTTGGGGGGTTGTTTGGCACGGGTTTAGGTTACGGGGTTGCTTGTATGGCTGGTGAGGGAAATTGTACATAGGAATTATACTGAATTGGGGGAGATGGCGGATTCACGTTGAATTATGGGCAAGATAGAGGCAGTGGTTAATTTAGGGTCTTAATTCAGTACGATATCCTCTTCTGGATATTCAAGTATCTCGGTCTATACATATAGTAGCACACATTTATCTAGCTCGAAGTCGCCGTGCAGTTGACGCCCAGGGTTGAAGTGTCAACCTGTTTCTAGGTTAGCAAATGCAATGCACTAAATATGGCTAAGAGTTATACTTACGTTATTGCATACAAAGTCGTTTGTGTTCTTGGTGCTGACGACGTTGATGTTCTCGGTGTAGATGTTGGAGCAGACCTATTAGGGACGTTTGTTAGTTTCGTCTCCTCCTTGAACTACCTGGGACAAATCTAAACTCACCTCAGGACTTGAGCAGACCAGCGTTCCAACATAAGGGTTCTTTTTTCCGGATGTCTTGCCCCGGAAGTTCTTGAACCATATGTCTGAGATAGTGAGACTGCTCTGTTATGCGGCCATCACATATTAGAAAATATCCAGGAGACCTGTTTCGAATACTGTATACGCACCGGGAATTCATTGCACAGTGTCAGGTTCTTCTGGCCGTAGCACTGAGTAACCTCAATAGCCCAGTCGACGTTGTCAATGTAGGCGGTGTCATAGGTGACGTTCTGCACGCGGCCGCTGCCACCACCACCCTGAAGGTCCTCGGAGAGAGCAGACGAGACGCCGGGCCAGACCTTGATGCGAGCCATGTCCTATATCAAGGTTAGTACCGACGATGTCACTGTATAGAGGCACTATGAAGCTTTACTTACCGAGGCATTGTACATGGAAATGTTGTAGACGAGGATATCTTGCACGATGTCCACCTCGCCAAGGTATTGTCCAAGAGAGCCCACCGAGATACCGTGCGAGCCGTTGCAGTGAAGGTTTTGCACAAGAATGTCCGTGCTGTTCGGCTTGAACGAAACACAATCTATGGTTGTATGATGATTAGAACCTGTATCCTGTCAAGATCAAACTTGTGACATACCATCGCCGTTGTTGATGACGGAGTTTTGAATAACGATGTTCGAAGACCGGTAGGTGTCCCTAGAAGAACAGCCGTTAGCTGACGTTGAATACTGATAGTAGATCCACATACCATCCGTCCGTGTTCTTTGCAGTGACCTTAGGATTCTTCGAATATCCAGAGATGTTGATGCCGTCGTAAAGAACATTTGTCGAATTGGCGATCAGGTTGTACCATTGCGGGGAGTAACGCAAGTTTAGCGGGCCGATGGTGCCGCCATTCAGGCCGATAACACCAAGGAGGATGGGACGAAGGATGAGAGCGTCCTTGGCGTACAAGTCATACCAAACTTGACCGTTACCGTCCAAAGTGCCTCCTCCATAAACGTTCACGTCTTCACCACCGAGCTGGAAGAAGGTCGTTGCGTTTTGGAAGACCTGCTGGAAGGCATTCTTTTGCCAGTAATCGGTGTCGTTGGTAAACTGAATCGTTCCCTCAATATCTATCGAACGAATTGAAATGAGTTCATGCTACATGGAAGCCTGCGCAACAACACACGAGATAGGGTGTATAGCTGATCAGTGTATACTCACCGAGATCAATGTGCTTCAAGAATGTGAGATCCAATGCTGTGCCGATGGTGTACTCCTTGTTGGCGTCGAAAACAACCTTTCCTCCATTGTTGCATTGCTTAATTGCAGACAGGATATACTCCGAATCGTCGGATCCGTCTCCATGGCTGTGGACGTGACAGGTCTTGCTTCTGGATTTGCTCGTGGGCAGAGGCTGGAACGGCTTGTGAGGCCCGCAGGCTTGGTTTCGGTCTCGGTTGAAGCCTTCAACTGTTGCACCCAGCGCAAGAAGGCTGAGTGCATGGCTCAGAAGATGTGTAGTCTTCATTTTATTTAGATCAACTACCAAGGAGGAGACCCGATTTTGGAAGGAATTGGACAAATTTCTGGGATGACAATCAGACCATTGTGCAAAGTCAATTGCCGCCCACGCAGTTTATATATCTGTAATCCCACCGGGCGTGCACAGGCATGTTGCAACACCGGCAGTCACAAGGCGGGGAAGTGTCTCTCTGGATATGAACCCATCCGGGGAAATGAAAACAGCCGCTGCGGAGAGTGTGGGGAAAGCGTGGAGCACAACACCCAAGCCCATGATGGCAGTCGTAGCGGCTGAGCAATCTGATAGGAGGGCTTACTCCCGCTGCGATTGTCCGATTGGGGGAAAATTGATGCCAGCAAGAGATTAATTGTGTCGTCAGTGGCTCTTGGTTGTGCTGCTCCCCTGCAGCATGGCTAGTCAATTCCTGTCTTATCCATGCTGTCGTCCAAAAGCCGGTGCCCGTGGTGGCTTGCGCTTGTCCGCTTTCCCCGGGTTTTCTGACGACTTGTTCCCCAGATGCCCGGGGCGGACTCTCGGGATTGAAAATGGCGCATTCTGTGGTTTATTATTCAGGTTGATGCAGAAAGCGCGTGACGAAGACTGCCGTTTGTTATGGAAATGGGCTGGTGTAGGCGAGAAGGAGGGTGGAGGCCCGCCGGGGAAAAAGAGATGGCTGAGCAGAGCAAATATATGGCCTCCACTCGGGTGACCTGTCGTACGTTGGGACGCAACTCTTAGACAGCTACCTTACTCTATAACAAACAGCACTAATCGCAATTCAAACATGCCCCAAGTCGTCATTGCATAAATGACCTTCATCCGCCCCATCCCCCATCACCACGCATGGTTGCGACTCCCACAATCGGGAGGAGTTCGAGTTCAGTAGCTCAATGCACTTGCCTCTCAGGCTCAAAGCTCTTCATTCTAGTCAATTGAAATATATACATGGGCAAAAAAGAAAATGCTAGCGGGGTTCGTTCATCCTCGCCTCCTCGGTCGCCGCTGTTAGGCCATCCGAGTTCCACACCGACACCGTCATCTTCCGAAGAAAAAGAAGGGGATCTAATCTATTTTGACTGAGTAGCCCAGCTTACATGATCCAAACCCCTCGGTTCGTTTCGTTCAAAAAGTGACATTTAGGCCGACTTCTTGACAGCGGCTTCGACGTTAGCAACAACAGCCTTGGCATCACCAGCCACTTCCTTTTCCAGATCCTTCACGGCCTCGGTGGTAGAGCCATCCAAGCTACGGCGGTACTGGACGATACGGCTGACCTGGACGACACCGACAATACCGAGGAAGAAGTTGACAGCGGCGAGCCTGGGCGCGGTTAGTCCATATTGCCGCTCATACATCCTGGGAAAATTTGTCGCCCGACATAAACATACAGGTAGTTCTTGGGAGTGATGATCATGCACCAACGAGTCCAAATGGCACCCGTAGCCATGAGAGCGCCGTTCTGGGTCAGGGACAGCTTCTCGGCGGGACGGCTAAGATCGGAGATACCGGCGATGACGAGAGCCCACTGAAGCGGACATAGTCAGTGATGAGCGATCGTAGTCTCATGTATAATGGATAGGTGACGCCGGGGGACGGAATTTCGTCGTAACAGGAGGAGTCATAC
Organism: Aspergillus homomorphus CBS 101889; assembly: GCF_003184865.1. NCBI lineage: Eukaryota > Fungi > Ascomycota > Eurotiomycetes > Eurotiales > Aspergillaceae > Aspergillus > Aspergillus homomorphus. The sequence continues at coordinate 1,215,601 of NW_020291890.1, read as the reverse complement.
CTTCATAACCGGGGCCCTAGCGATTGTCTATGTTAGCTTGATCCTTGACCTCTCAGACAACTACCACCGGAAATGCAGTATAGCCCGGGATCTTGAACGGTATCAAACTCACCAGAAATGCACCGTCTTGACACCAACCGGGCTGTTCCATAGACGCTGGAAAGTGCTCTGTTGCTCGGCCGCGGCGGCATCTGAGCTCTGGAAGCGGAAACCCTGGGCGCCAGGCCGACGGAAGGGACCATATGCGTTGCGGAAAGCAGCGCGCGAGTTCTGGAAAAAGCGGAGACCGACGCGAGACGACATTATGAAGGATTTGATATGATGCAGACCGAGCGCGGCGGGCGAAGGTGCGTGTGTAACGGAGAGTTCGGAAGGGTGAGAGCGGAGAGTGTCGGGCGGTACCCTAATAAGAAAGAAGAGAGTGGAGAGGGAAAGAGACGTGAGGAGAAATCAAGAAAACCTCGTTGGAGAAATGACCGCGAAACAAAAGGGTCAGGAAACTTGAGCTTGTAGGTAAAGATAGACTGAGAGAGTCAAGATGAAGCCGCTCCGTCAAAAGGCCCCGACGTCGGCCTCACTCTGTTGGGGTTGCGGCTCTTTTCCGGCTGAGGTAAGCGGTGACAATCACGCTTGACCGGATTGGTTCTGCCGGATCTCTCTCTCAGAACCTCCACCCAGCGGGAATCAGTTCGTCAGTAGGTAACTTAACTCATCGATCAAAGCTTCCAGCACGCATTGTAGGTTTTTGCCCCCTTCAATTCCGCTTTCTGAGTTATCCAGAGTCAATACTGATGCGCGTCCAGTCTGCCTGACGGTCTTCTCCGCTTGTCTCCGTTCCATCCCGCCCGTTGCGATCCGATCCCCAACTTCACAATGTCCTCCAAGTACGCTTTCACAAAGAGCCTGAAGGAGCTGCGCTTCCTTTTCTGCCAGACCTCTCAGGACAGCGCTGCTACCCGGTTAGTCGATCATGGCGCAGATTTGATGGTACAGCTCGAAACAAGTCGCTGACATTGATTCGCTGGCTTTAGCTCCTTCCTGCAGCGCGCCTATCCCACCATGAAGAAGCACAACCCCTACACTCCTATCTTGATGCGCGAGGCGGCTGGTACCGTGCCCAGAGTTTACGCTAGATACGGTACGACATGATACCCTCGGATTCTGGACAATACAATCCTCAGGATAGCACTAACCCATCGATGAACAGAGCTCGGAAGAGAGAAGCAGGAAGCCCTGACCGGTAAGACCTTTCGCACCAATTTTAATTCAATCATGACAACTAACGCATCTCGCCGGTAATGCAGGCTTGACGGATCAGCAGATCGAAGAGAAGATCACTCAATTGGTGAAGGCGTCTTCATAATCAGTCCTATTTATTGCGCCCGTCTATCTTCATGCAACCATGTTTTTACCCACTTCCTCTGCGCTGTACCTATAGATGAATCTGAAGACGAAACTCGCCGTGAACCGCCAAACAAAAATGAAAAAATCAATGAATTGCGACCATCAAAACTTATTTGAAATGTTGACCTATCAACAAACTACAGTGAACTAGTACTGTTGGCGAGATCGCCAAATCTATATTGCGCCCAACTCATGCTCCCTTCCTTCAGGGTCCACAAGCGCCGTCCCTTCTCGTCTCCTGCCGCGCCCGCTCCGATATGAATGGGCAGCAGATGGTCAAAGGTCGGGTGCGCCTTGCGAGCATCCGGCCGCCTCAGCAGATCCGCCAAGGCCTGCTCCCTGTCCGCCGGCTTGGCCGTGGCCGCATCCTTGAGAGCGTCATCGAAGCTGGCGGTATACGGCAGCGGCCGCGGGTCGCCCCAGGAGAACTGCAGGTCCCGCAGGTTGTGGACCGCCATGCCGGAAACAATGATCAGGATATTCTCCTCGCGGAGCTTCTCCACCGCCTGACCGAGCCGGTAGTGCTGAACGGGATCCTCTGAGTCGAACAGCGAGACCTGCACGATGGGGACGTTCAACGGGTTCGACTCCGGCTCAAAGGCTATATCAAACAAACAGGCGTCAGCACGGACCTAGCCAATCCACTTCCTTCAATCCCCCTCCCACAACCTCCGGCCCGGATTTGAAGAGGAGAACATACCACACTTAAAACTCGCCCACACCCCATGATCCAACCCCCTCTTCACCCCCTCAGCCTTAATCCCGGCCTCGCCCAACGCACCAAGCACCTTCTCCGCAACCTCCTTACTCCCAACATTAGGGTACTTCTCCTTGTAGTAATGGCTCGGGAAGCCGTAGAAGCTAAACTCCACCACATCAGAATCACTTTCAGTCGACAAAAGGGGCAAACATACTCATAAATCAACTCCGTCATCTCGGCGGTATTCACAAGGATTGTATCGCGCTTCCCCTGCCAATGCGCCGAGAACACCACCACAGCGCGTGGCTTGACCTTGGTCGTGATCTCGCGCCCGATCTCGCCCAGCTTGTGGTACGCCGGGTGCTGATGATCGTACATGATATTCGGCTGTGCAGCATATTAGTCAGTATGGGGATAGCAACGGACAATGACCAGAAACTAAGAGGAAACGTACACCCCCGTGACTCAGGAAGTAGACCGGCGTTTTCGTCGACATGGCGTTGGCGTGGTGCTGCTGCTGCTGGGATGGGCCCCCGCCTCGGGTTGTCCGGTACGTGCTGTCCGCTAAAGTCGGGTTTGAGGTTGTGGACTCGACCGCTGCTCGACCTGCTAGTGAGGCGATGGGTGGTGAGCTGGAGAAGAGGCGCCGGAGACGGTGCAGCGTGGCGGTTTGAGAGCTACTAGTGTTCGGGTTTGGGTTGGGGGATGAACTCGCGAGGAAGGCGACGATGATGGCGAGGAGGAGAGCAAAGAACGATATCAGGGTGATGGGTGACGACCTTCGAATGATTGGTTGGTCTTCTGTTGTGTTGGGTGTACTTGGAGACATATAGTCATCTGGTGTGGTGGAGTCGCATAAGAACAAAATGTCGGCGTCCCACGACGGCTCTTATTTGCTTGAGAAGGGTCTATATGCAGTTTGCTGATCTCGTAAGTAGAATGCTAAGAAGCGCAAAGGCAGTCGCCAATAGGAAATGCAAGACATACAAGAAATGGTGACATGAGTGCTTTAAAAAGGAGATAGACGATGGGAGAACCGATCTTGTAATCAAATTGCATCCGATCGGGTGGTGACCAATCCCTCAGTCGGAAGTGCGGAATTGCGCCGCGCCTCCGGAATGGCTTTATGCCACACAACCAGAAACCACCCAGGGGCTCAGCTCCTCCCATTGCACATGTACAAGGATTCTATTTACAATAATATTGATTTGGTGTAGTGCTCATCGCACGTGCAAATGCATTCGGGGGAATCAACAAGGAGAACATAGATGAGGCCAAGTGCAGATGAACCAAAGCATACCCAATACATCTGCTGCAAGAAAAGTGATTAAGGTGGTAAGAGCCTGATCCGAAAGAGGCGCCATAAGCATGTGCACTGACATATCGCGTCAAATAATTAAAATTATTGTAGGTTTTCGCATAAGTGATGAAAGAATGAATCCCATAAATATATGTGGCTGAATCACATGAGAACACAGTCCCCTTCGTTTTGCTTTTGCTGGTTGACGGCAGACCGAGAGAGTCGAGTCTTTTGCATCCGCGCCCCGCCCTTTTTAAGCTCTTCGAGACGTTCGCGAGCCTTAGGGAACCCTTGTGCTAAAGTGACAAGAAATGGTTAGTGTCGATCCCTGAATTTCTGACTGGCAGAACTCACCAGCTGCGCGCCAATACCAACGTTTCGCGTCATCCAAATTTGCGACAACGCCAATACCGACTTCAGTAAAGTAGCCCATTGCATACTCAGCCTTAGCAAGACCAGCAGTGGCGGCCTTACGAGCCCAGAGATACGCTTCCGTGTCACTCTGCTGGAGGATACCCTCTCCACCCGTCAGATACCATCCACTAAGGGCCAGTTCACTTTGGTGTTCTCCCTGTGCGGCAGCATAGGTGTAGTAGATAATACTCTGCCGAGGATCCACAGGACAGCCCATCAGACCATATTCATAGGCATTGCCCAGGTAGAACTGAGAAAATTTGTATCCTAGTTCTGCGGCCTGGTGGAACAACTGGCTTGCATAGGCCTCATCACGTGCAACCACGTCATTTCCTCCATTGGCATACATCAAGGCTAACTCATGGAGAGCATGCGGATTTTCAGCGTCGGCGCGTTCTGCTGCACGCTTAAGCCAAGTAACTCCCTCACGTGGGTTTCTCGCCTGGCCTAACAGTCCCTTGAGCAGGATCATCCCCATCTTATACATCGCGGGCGGATCACCGAGACCGGCTGCGCGTTTATACCATTGAACAGCCTTGAACGGATCTCTCTTAGTACCGCCACCCTCCTCTTGACCAATCTCACAGCACACGGCAACACGGTACGCCGACTGAGCGTGTCCTTGCTTCGCGGCAGCATAATACAGACCGAAGGCTTCCTTAGGGTCTACCTGTAGACCCATCTGACCCTGACCGTAGCAGTCTGCCATGTAAAATTGCGCATCCGCATATCCTGCAGAAACCAATTTCTTGACGATTTTGTAACCGTCCATGATGTACTTCTCTCGGGCTTTGGCCTTAGTTTTGGGATCCATTCGGCTCGCATCAACCAAAACAGTCGAGGCCTCGACCAGCTTTTGCGCAAGGAGTAATTGGGTTTTGCGGTCATTCGGTTTGGCCTTGACCAACTGCTGTAGGCGTTGCAGCTCTCCTTGTGTGACCGGTCCAGGTGGAGCTGACTCAGTGGGGGGACCTTGCGGTACTGTGGGAGGAGATGTTGAGTTGTTGGCACTCTCGTACTGCCGCATAGGAGCAGGTTTGGTCGCCTGCTCAAGACCGGGACGAAACGGGACGGGGTGATGTGGAAGAGCATCTGGATTTTGCGGATCTTCGGGGATATCGGGTTGGCTGGTGGGTGGACTGTGATCATGAGCAGCTCTGTATTGTTGAGGTTGTCCACTGCCGTGGGCAAAGTTGTCCGCGGGCGCATAACCCCCCGGATTTTCCGGATAGGTTTGTCCAGGGGGGCTCCAATTGTCGTTTCGTTGCATGTATGGGTCTTCAGAAGGATCCGCGCTGTATGCATAATTTGCTCCTTCGTGGTAATGTGCACCAGGATGTCCTTGATCCGCGGGCAAATCAAATTGGAAGCCTGCATCTACAAACTGATTCGGTGCGGGTCCCCCTCGCGGATCAGGTGGAGGATAGGTGTAAGGATTATGTGTCGATTGCGGACTGAAAGCCGCGTACTGGGGCCGGTTTGAGGTAGGCGAAGCAGGAGACGGCTTGACTTGCGGCTGTTCCAACCCAGGCAGGCTTTCATCGATAATACCGCCCTTGGTAGGGTCAAGCATAGCATCGAAGTTAGGCATATCGGGCTCCTCGGCATGTTTTCGATTGTAATAGCTGTCCACCCATGCTGCGGTGTCAAATCGCTCATGGGTTCCTTGTGGGGCTGAATAGCTGGGGTCTTGGTAAGTCGCTTGTCCTGGGTATAATGGGTTAGGAGGTATGCTTTGTGTCGGCGAGGAGACTGGTATAGTTGCGCTTCCGTCGATATGAGGAATAGGTGGCGGTTCTTGGGGGTCCGTATATGGTCCATTGCGCCTCTCGAACGAGCCCGGAGATGGGCGACCTGTGCTAGCGGACCTCACCGGTGTCCCGGGGGTATTGCCCCTGCTCCGCTCGGGAGACATAGGACGAGGAGGTCGTTTAGCATGAGAAGTATGCGGACGATCCGGAACATGGGTAGGGACTGTTGAACTGCCATTGAGATCCATCGCAGCCATTCCACTTTCAAGACTTGGTCTACGCTGGTATTGGGACGGAAACGACGTATTGATTTGAGGAGGTTGCGGCGGTCGCCCGGCTGGAGTAGACAGCAATGAGCATTTGAACCGGAACAATAGACTGTAAATACTCACGTGGTCTCATACGCTCTTGTCTTGGGACCGGGATTCGATCCTCCGACCCACGACGGCCATTATGTCCTTGCGGTGGCGGGCCTCCACGATATGCTTGACCTCGATCATCCATAGGGCGGCCGTAACCACCGCGCGAAGGTCGCGGGGCGGCGCGGGGCGGCGGTCCATATGACCTCGGAACTGCACCTCCGCCATGATACCCATACCCGTGGTGGTCATGACCCCCATTCGGGAAGCCACGATAGTTGCTATCGAAGCTATCGTCAAGGTATCCATCTTGCGGCGGAGTCGGATAACCCCTCCCGCCGGGAGCAGGCTGAGGGGGGCCGTAGTTACGTACAGGAGGAGCTCTCTGTACTGGACGCTGCTGATATGCCATGACACAATTTGAGATCTAATGGCCGGGGAAGCGAATGGGAATAATGAAGGCGCGCGTTCTTTGTTCGCAAGGGATATCGAAAGTTGTATGTATCCTGCGGACCTGTGTTTGTTTCACGTCGTTCCTCTAGTTAAGCTGTAGTAGCTTGTTAGCACGGAACCGACTGACATGGATAGACCCTATATGGGCTTCAATAGTTTTAAAAACGGGCACGTGGCTTACTTGAAGCTAAGTGCACACGAAAATAAATCCAGCACGACTATTTAGGTGTTCCATGTGAGATATACAACCATCAGAGCAAATAGTTGCGCGCGATCGAGTCGGCTTCAACTAGAACAAGCAAATGTCAGTGGACAAACCATCGGCGCAAAGGCTTGCAGTGGCGGAGAGCGCAAATGCGCAAAGACAGCCAACTCACAAAAACACGAGGAATGAAAGATAACCCCCTCCAAGTATGAGGATAGGTTCAATTCCAAATTAACTTAGACCCAAGAAACAGCCAATGAAGGAAACCAAACCCTCGACGTTAAAGAGCGTGCGCGACCCCGAAGAGCGAGAGGAGGGTTGAAGGTTGGCAGCGAAGGAGAAAGAAGTAAGAAAGAAGGAGGAGGCTCAGTTGTGAGTTGCGCCGTTGAGTGGAAGGGAAAAAGGTCACCCAAAAAAGAGGGGAAGACGAGGGCGGTAATTCAGACAATTAGACTATCTTTCCGGGGGTGATCAGGAACAAAAGGTAATAGCGTCAACAAGAGAAAGAAAGAAATTGAGGGGGATTTTGCGCGACTCTTATGACCCGTCTTCTTTTTCACTCTGGATCTTTTATCTATCCCTCGTCTCCTTTAATTTACTCGACATAACGACAATCAATCCACTCTGCTTGCATAGCTGATTTGTTTCACGCTGACCGGCACCTGACGCTGGGGAAGAGTTCTGCTTCGACTGAATGACCCACGCCCGTTCCGCCAATACTTGCGCCGATGTCCCACTTATGCCTACTGGTACTGCCTATGACTGACGATTATCCCTTCCTGTCTTCATGTCAATGTCGGTCGGGGTTCTTCTCGCGCCTAAATGTGGGAGCTGTCTCGGCAGCGTCGGAGTATCGGTTGATGATGGGTCTCCTAAAACATCTTCTATGCCCATTTTGATTGTCACCGATTCCGCAACATTCTGGTGCAATGACTTCTTGGCGGGGCGCTAACCAAGGGACCGGCTTCAAATGTGACGTTTTAGTCTCCCCCTAAGAAAAAAAACATAAACCTCGACAACAGCCTCGAATGACCTTAAGTAGTACTATCATCATAAACACTACGGTCACAGAGCTCCTGATAGTCAATGCAGGGCAGTCAGGAATCTTTGATTGAAAGAGCGAACTCATCGATCGTCAGGGGTGGGAACCATCGACAATCAAGCAGATCGTGCCGAGTTTCTGGCGGCAGCAAAGCACCCAAGACTGGGCGGTGGGAAACGCCTTTGCTCCACAGCGCCTGTCCCCAGCAGAACGATTGGATTACTCTATCCAAAGCCCCGGCACAGTCTCCGTCTAAAATGTCACGTAGTATGACCCGCGGTTCTTCTATTGGTCTTCTGCTTGGTATAACAGTGGCGCCAGTATCTTCAGGTTCAGAATTATTGACGCCCGATAGATATTACCACTTGTTTATGTACCATAAGGCACAGGCACCCGTCCAACCATCTGTTGGGGCGCCTGCCGTGATTATTGATCGGAGCATGCAACATTGATGATGATCGTGAGACGATCATCAGTACTATCGGCATTAATCCCTGCTCAAATCACGCACCGCTTTCCTCGTACATACTCCGATATAGTTTTGGCTTGGTCCTTCGACTCAGGGTGTCTGCAACTCCATTACTCTATTATTCATGATGTTTGTCTCGATCAATCGAGACCAAGGGGTTTCGAAGGCACATGACATGGAAACATGAAAAAGCGTGCAATGCATGTCAATCGAATGCATGGAGTTTGGATACGGCCCATCGAATTGGAATCGCACTTCGACCGGTGGTCTTCCGCAATGTCGATCCCAAGCCAGTGGTAACTATACACAACAGAGGATTTGTTAGTGCTGGACAATCAGACACTGTGATCACGCGTGCCCGAAGCTGGCTGCTTTAAAAATAGATACATGCTGGAAAGATATGTCTAAGACAATTGAGCTGTCAAGAATGCGAATACGGGTTGCTTTCCTGCCAGGCCACCAATTTCCCAAGACTGGATTGCATTAGTACGGAAGGCGGAGCATAAGGCAATCAATCACAATGACATATCAAGTGGAGCAGCAGAAGGTTTATCTCTCCAAGTCTCCATGGGTTCAATTAGTTCGGCAGCGAATCGTGGTGAATGAAGCATGCTTCTGAGGGGTGTGTAATCCACTTCCGCGATTGGCGGAAACCTGCAAAGCCACTGACTGAGCTACTGACACTAGCCTCCAAAGCTGCGCCACATGCTCGCTATCTGCCGAAACCCGTGCGCGCGGATGACGACGATTGTGCTCAGGTTGCAAAACATCTCAGAATAATACGCAAACCAAGTTCGGCTTACTCGAAGCGCAGTTGACGCCCTCGACACTTCGGAATTCTATCAGGAAGACTGAGAATCTGACATCATCTCCCTACCCGAAGATCTGTTTCGGGAGTTTGCCATTATGTCTCGTGCAGGAACTTGGCTGAAGATGCTCGGGGTGTAAGATGTTCTCCACGCGCATGATGCTTTAGTGTCTGGATGGCCTAAATGGCTTCTAACCGGTCAATAGCGGCGTTGTCTGCTGTGTTGGCGGCCCGGCTTTCGTGCAGTATATCCGTCCTACCGACGAGGAATTGTTCAAGCGTTACAACCCCGACCTTCAAAAACGGAGTCTGGAGGAAGGCGACCGTCGAGCACGCGATTTTGACGAATATGTTACCAAGTTGAAGGAGTGGTCCAAGTCCGACAAGCATAGTGCGTTGATCCATTCCACATACTCGTTCTCATTGATAACACTCTCCCCCTACGGCTCTAACACTTCACTGTCTTCTAGTTTGGATTGCCGCCCAAGAACAACAGGAACAGAGACTCTTGGAAGCTCAGACACAGAACACACAGGCGAAGGAAGATGCTAGGACACAGAAGGAGGAGATGCGGAAGGAGCTGTTGGGTGGAAAATAAGGGGCCTATGAAGGAATACTTCTGGATTCAAGCACGCTGGCTGGCTTGTCTGGGGGAGAATTTTATTGTTGATTCTGCGGTTTGCAGATCGTGCTTGGTTGAAAGACGGGATATCTCGTTTTTTTTTTAAAGTTATCTTCCACAGTATCATGTATTTATACCCCATGCCGGAGGCTTGGGGAACTGAAAAGCAGTCTATCGGCAGATTGTGGGCAAAGGCATGTGAGGAGTTACATGGGTGATATTGTATTATATTTCGTTTCGTTAATGTGTGAATGACTCAATCGAAATCCACTCTACTTCTAATCATCCCGTTGAATGTTGAGCGGGTATCTCGGGTCAAACTTCAGAAGACCACCAGAGAGACACGTCAACGCTTGAGAGATATCCACTAATACCAATACTATCGAGAATTGCCACTATATCTCAGATTCGAAAGCTCGCTGTCATCAGGCCAGCCAGAAACTGCCTGACCATTGAGAATAATTTCTAGGACCTGGATCATGGATGAGTCAAAAACTGTCTATGTGCAAATTCCATGTAAACGTGCTTCGAGGTCAGATGTCGTTCAGACAGTCAATACAGACCCGCTTCTTATCGTGATAGCTGAGTGCATAGCTTGGCACGCAGAACCATGTTAAAAAGGACGTATCCCCGAAATGGTGCATGTGTAAATTTGTCTGCAGGATAAGTACGTGGGCTTTTGACTCGGATATATAAACATCTGGCGATGCAGAGGAATATATTGTGCTGTTGGAGGTAACTTATGTTGTGGCTTGTGCCATATCTTCACAGACTGTACCATGATTTACATTCCTGTTAAAAAATAATCGCAAAACGCTGATACGATGATGAAAGATCTCTACGGCCACATACTTAGGTAAGTGGCAGGGTCCATGGTCTATTCCGGATCCGGAGGGATCGCCACGTGAAGAAGCGGACGGCAGGCGAAACGCTGCATAGCCACTAGACTCAAAGGTGGTGCTTCCAGCCTCCTCCCGTTCCTTGAGCAACACTTGACCTGGTATGGCAATTGGTGTGCTTCTGATGCCCAATGGACCAGTTTGGCGGGAATTTGCCGATTTCGTGGTTGAATGAAGGACTGAACAGACAAATTTTCATGGTCACAGCCAGTCAGTGCCATGTCATGTAAGTACGGTAGATCTATCACAGCAGCTGTGTTGGATTATTATTGTTTGGATAGGTGGTCGGCTAGTATACTGGTCGCATATGCATGTAGTCTCTCGCAAACCCCTCGAGAGAAACACCATTCTACTGTAATACCCGCACGCACTATTACGACGACCTCTTTGTTCCATGGGCGCTGGGTCTGAGTCCATTCTAGCATAAAAATAGCTGCCTGCGAGCCGGCCTATCTTTTCTAACCACACTTGGTCACGTGTTGCGCCCGCCCCCCGACCGACCGAAACGCCTGTAGTCTCCAGACCTCCAGACAGCGGGCGGCGATTCATCACACCTTGTCAGCTTCCCTCCAACAACACTTCCCACCTTCTCCACCTCTACATCAATCACTCTGCTATCTAACCACTTTGAAGCAACACATTTGATCTTTGATTCTCATTTTACGACTGCACGATCGCCTGTTAGACCTGTCGCTGCGACTTTCGACCTCCCCCCTACGGAAGGAACAAACAACAGAGTTCGTCAACCCCAACACAGCTATCTGGTGATCCACCAGGCCCTACGTCTTGTCCATTACACAAATCGAGTGCATTGCGCATTGCAGCCATGTCTGAACAACCTTACGACCCTTATATTCCGTCTGGTTCCAACGGACCCAGCACTACTGCTGCGCAAAATGGCGACCCCCGGACAAGGGAAATCGACAAGGTGAGTTATCGAGAAACGCCCCCCTTTCATGCGATATGCTGGCGGAGGGTGTCCGAGGAGGGTCTGCATGATGCTCTGCATCGCGGAGCTTCTTCCAAATCATACAACGCTGGGTTTCCTGCCCTGACTTGGGCATACTGGCAGCCCTGGCCAGTCACTGCAAGTCGTCGGATGAGTTGTTTGACTGACGTGCTTGTCCCCTTCACAGAAAATCCAGGAAACTGTCGACACGATGCGTTCGAACATCTTCAAGGTCTCGGAGCGCGGCGAACGTCTGGACTCGCTCCAGGACAAGACCGATAATCTGGCTGTATCAGCCCAGGGCTTCCGCCGTGGCGCCAATCGCGTGAGGAAACAGATGTGGTGGAAGGACATGAAGATGCGCGTATGCTTGATTATCTGCGTCATTCTTTTGCTTGTAGTGATTATTGTGCCTACTGGTAAGATCTACATCTCCGTCGCTCCATCGCCCTTCCACCCGGCAATAGGTTCCGGATCGGATGCGCTAACCCCCGATTTCGTCTACAGTGGTCACCACCAGAAAATAAGTTACGAACGCAGCGACCGTCATGATTGTCTTGGGAATGGATGACGTTTTTCTTTTTCACTTGGTCCTGGTTTATCTGTGTTGTGCCCGTGAAGCTTTTGTTTCCAGCTACTAATACCTCTTGCGTTTTCCCGGGCGTCGAACCATCCTTGTTCTCACGAATGAAGTCTTCTCGCCTCGCTGCACCATTGACGCCATGGGCTGCTCTGGGGCGTCGAGGCTATGCCACATGAATCCATCGACTGTGAAGATGTAAATGATACTCTGGTGCTCGCTCATGTCCTAGTATATCAGTGCTCTTTGTGTTTCTCCTTTCGTTTTCCTGTGCTACCTTCGGCGGGGTATGCCTTATGTGTTGCTGCGTGTCCTTCGTTCTTTAGCCTCTCAATGAACCGCATGTATCCGAAATGTCAATGAAAGTAAAAATGTGTCACCAGGAACCTGAATCAGACGGGGACGTCGGCCCCTGTTCAACAGATTTCAACCGATCCCGAACCACACCACCCACACGTGATGCCGCAGTTACGGGAAAGAGCTTTGGCGGGGACGGAATGATGTGGACCATACAAGAAGAGGAAAGTATCCATAATGAAGGCCAGGTGGCCAGTGACCAGGCTAGGAGGAGGAGATGTTCGGTTAAGGAGGATCAGATAACGAGAGGGGAATCAGAGAGTCAGAGACATTGATGGAGTTGACACTTGAAAAAGGAAGTGCGCTGGGGCCGTGGCTCCAGCCTCCCAAGGCCAGAGTCGGCAATGATTCGCTGGGCAGAGGGTGATGGGTGGCTAGTAAGATCAGATAACGATTCCAAGAAGTTATGATTATATGATGGAAATTGATCAGGGACGTTGGACGACTCCATTTTCCAATTTTCATTACGTGTGGGGGTGGCCGGGACTCGAGGGCAAGCATTGCCAGCAGCAAAGTTGTGCTGGATCTGCTGGGAACTGCTGGGACTTTTTAATAGGAACTTTCCATGGGAACTGAATGGGGCTCTGCCGCATTCGTCGTTTGGCCTTGGATCAATCATTTCGCCTAATGTATGTAATGGTTAGTTATCAATGATGGGGTGTGTGGTGAGTCATGTTGGGGAAGAGGAGCTCCGAAAGTCGCAGTCGTAATCGCAGTCGCAGGCAGCGCAGGGCCAAGGGCAAGTTGTTCGGGCAGTTGTGCGGCGCCGCTTCCCTGCCCTTTTGCGCAATTTATTCCACTGGCTCGTTCGAATTTCCCTCATTCCGAGCTTGCCTCAACATTAGGATTCCTGCAATTGTAAAAAGTCTAGAATATAAGAGGGGGGGGGGGGGCCGCTGGAAGGAAGGGTCGCAACTTGTTGAAGTAACTTCTTGCAAGGGGGAGATCTATCATTCACCCTGGGAGTGGACACTCACTAAAACTACTTACCAACCTGCGTGAGTCAAGAGTGTAGGTTCCGGCCGGTTGCAGAAAATGGAAGACGCCCGCTCCGACAAGTAGCCGATCATCACCTTCCATCTGGACCATCAAACTCTTTGGAGCCTGCGGCAAATTCCCTGGCTTGCACCCGAATCTCCCTCCACACAACCAACCTTTTAACTTAATCTTCCTTGCTACGGCTACCCCCCTCCTCCTCCTTCTCCCTCCTCCTCAGAAACGATCTTTCCTCTCGAATCGACAGCTTCACACTCGGGTTCCTCCCCCTCTCCCCTCAGACCCTCTGTCCGAGTAGGCGCAAAAGCTGCCGCATGTTGGCTGGCAAGATGTTCTCCCTTCGCACTGCCGTGCGGAGAGCTTCCCCCAGCAAGCCCCTCCGCGCGCTCTCCGCACCGCTCACCGTCTCCTGCGCCAGGATCGGCTCCCCCTCTGCCCGCCAGTCACTCAAGGCTTCCGCCGTTCCATTGCTGCAAGGCCGTCACTATTCTCGTGCTATCGATCCCCAGCTTTCCTCCACCCGCTCGACTGTCGTTCAGTTGTTGAGCAACATCGGCTCGAAGCGGGAGGTTCAGCAGTACCTCTCCCACTTCACCTCCGTCTCTCAGCAGCAGTTCGCCGTCATCAAGGTTGGCGGTGCTATTATCACTGAGCACCTTCAGACTCTCTCGTCCGCCCTCGCTTTCCTGAACCATGTTGGACTTTATCCCATTGTCGTTCATGGTGCTGGTCCCCAGCTCAATCGCATGCTTGAGGATGCCGGTGTGGAGCCCCAATTCGAAGATGGAATCCGGGTGACGGACGGAAAGACACTGGCCCTTGCCAGAAAATTGTTCCTGGAGGAGAACCTCAAGTTGATTGAGGAGCTGGAGCGTATGGGTGTCCGTGCCCGTCCTCTCAATGCTGGCGTCTTCACCGCCGACTACTTGGACAAAGAGAAGTACAACTTGGTCGGAAAGATCAATGGCGTCAACAAGAAGCCTATTGAGTCGGCCATTGAGGCTGGCTGCCTGCCCATCCTCACCTCCATGGCCGAGACCCCCGATGGCCAGGTCCTCAACGTCAATGCTGATGTGGCGGCTGGTGAATTGGCGCGTGCCCTTCAGCCCCTCAAGATCGTGTACTTGGCGGAGAAGGGTGGTTTGTTCAATGGTGACACTGGCGAGAAGATCTCCGTGATCAACCTTGACGAGGAGTATGACCACCTGATGACCCAATGGTGGGTGCGCCACGGTACTCGTCTCAAGATCAAGGAGATGAAGGACCTGCTGAGCGATCTTCCTCGCACTTCCAGCGTGGCCATCATCCACCCTGCCGACCTGCAGAAGGAACTTTTCACCGACTCTGGAGCCGGTACCTTGATCCGCAGAGGTAACAAGGTCCACACTACGACCTCCCTGTCCGAATTCGAAGATCTGGACAAGCTCAAGGATGTTCTCGTTCGTGATCGCGAGGGCTTGGACGCTCGGGCTACTGTTGACCGCTACGTTGAGGGTCTGAAGGAGCGCGAATTCAAGGCTTACTACGATGAGCCCATGAATGCGCTGGCCGTTGTTCTGCCTCCTCAGAAGGATGCCTCTTCTTCCCTGGCACACTTGGCTACCTTCACTATCACCAAGTCTGGCTGGCTCACCAACGTCGCCGACAACGTCTTCGCCGCCATCAAGAAGGAGTTCCCCAAGCTTGTTTGGACCGTGAAGGAGGACGACGAGAACCTGACTTGGTTCTTCGACAAGGCCGATGGCAGCCTGAGTCGTGAGGGAGAGGTTCTCTTCTGGTACGGTGTTGAGAGCGGTGAGGAGGTGAAGCAGCTTGTCCAAGAATTCAACGAGCACGGCCGCCAGATGTTCGGAGACATCAACCTCGAATCGCGGCTGCACCGTGCTGCCCAGGCCGCCACCAATATTGGTAAGGGCTTTGGTGCTAGCGGCGCTTCTGTTGAGCAGAGGCGTGCTTTCTCCTCTACGAGCAACGCTCTCCGTGCTGCTCGTTCGGGTCGTCCCACCTTTCCTGTGCAGGCTTTCAGGACTTATGCTACTACCAACCCCAACCCCCCTCTTGGAGAGAAGAACATGTCCAACACCCGTCCTTCCAAGGTTGCCCTGATCGGGGCCCGCGGTTACACTGGCCAGGCTCTGATCAACCTGATCAACGCCCACCCTCACTTGGATCTGCGCCATGTCTCTTCCCGTGAGCTGGCTGGCAAGCAGCTGCAGGGTTATGACAAGCGCGAGATCATCTACGAGAACCTCAGCCCCGATGATGTCAAGCGCATGTCTGCCAACGGCGATGTTGACTGCTGGGTTATGGCCCTTCCTAACGGTGTCTGCAAGCCCTTCGTCGATGCTGTGGATCAGGGTTCCGAGACCGGCAATGTGATCATTGATCTCAGTGCCGACTACCGCTTCGACGAGAAGTGGACTTATGGTCTTCCTGAGCTGGTCAGCCGCTCCAAGATTGCCCAGGCCACCCGTATCGCCAACCCTGGGTGCTATGCCACCGCAGCTCAGATTGGAATCGCTCCTCTCGTCCCTTACCTCGGCGGACAACCCACCGTCTTCGGCGTTTCCGGCTACTCTGGTGCTGGCACCAAACCCAGCCCTAAGAACGACGTCGAAAACCTCACGAACAACATCATCCCCTACAGCTTGACTGATCACATCCACGAGAAGGAAATCAGCTCACAGCTTGGAACCAGCATTGCCTTCATCCCTCACGTTGCTGTCTGGTTCCAGGGTATCCACGTACGTATTAGCTTTTACTTCTGCACTATGTTAACATATAACTAACATTGGCCTAGCAAACCATCAGCATCCCCTTGAAGGAGGAGCTGACCTCCCGCGATATCCGTAACATCTACCAGGAGCGCTACGCTGGTGAGAAGCTTGTCAAGATTGTTGGCGAGCCTCCTCTTGTGAAGAACATTGCCAAGCGCCACGGTGTTGAGGTTGGCGGCTTTGCCGTTCACTCCAGCGGCAAGCGTGTTGTCGTGTGTGCTACCATTGATAACCTGCTCAAGGGCGCTGCCACCCAATGTCTTCGTGAGTAAATCCTAGGTCAATTGTCAGCTCCATGAGAATAAGCACACTAATAAACTCGCTTACAGAGAACATGAACCTTGCTCTCGGCTACGGCGAATACCAGGGCATCCCTCTGGATTAGGTTTCCTGGAATTGATAATCTAAGCATCATGTAATATTCATCTAGTCGAAGGGTAGGTATATACTCCCTCGAATACAGGAAATCCGTGCTTCTCAATCCTGAGGAAGTATAGTCTCATGTTCCAAGTTTTGATCTTTCTTGCATCTGCATCTCTCATACCCCACGTGCATCTTCCGGTTGCTATGGGTTGGAGATAATAGTAGACGCTCTATCTCTTTCTTCAGTATCCATAGTCAACTTCTGGTTCTTGTTTTCCCCTCTATTGTCTTCTGTTTATGAATAGAACGATCCTGGCAATTACTCTAAATTGGTTTTGTTTCTCCCTTTTATAAGCACCGAAAAGCGCTTGCCTTGTATAATATGTTCGTGTCTTGCTGGTGCTAACGCTGTACAACAGGCCAGAGAAGAGTCAAGAGTCGATTTCGTATTTCGTACCTCACAGGGGTGGGTTCAACTGTACTCGTGGATGCTGGGCACTTTATCACCTTTTACTGCTATTTGAACTGTATCTTTGGACTGTATCCTTGATAGACAGAGACGAAAGAACATTGATTCAAAGTTCGAGAAGCGTAAGGTACTGATTTCCATATCCTCTCACTTGGAGATTTAGGCATGTCGCTGCGGAAGGAGTGACTTAACCCACACCTACCCTCGTCACTAACTCTCTTGTCCAAGCAAACCAGTGCAAATGACCTAGGGGTTTGTTCGAACAATCTAGGTATTCTCTGCTCTTCTGCTAAATTATTGTCGTGTACATCATTTTAGTTCTCGAACCCAGTCGTCGATAAACGACTGGTACCTCTTCCTGGCCGTCTCCACACCTCCCTCAAGTGTCCCCAGTCTACCGGACTTACCTTTCTTGATCAACTCAATCTCCGGGCGTTTGATCGAGTCCACGATACGAAAACTTGTCCGACCGAGCTCCACGTTGTACTACTATTTTAAGCAGCATAAGTAGCAGAGAACCTTCCACCCTGACCGTTCCTTCGCGTTGTTCGACCCCAATCGCACAGTAGGCGCGTTGGGGCCGACAGCAATTAGCTCTGGCTTTCGAAAATGTTCTATAGTCATGAAAGTAAGTCAATCATCAACTTCTCGCAACCGACTGCACTGCTGACGCGTTTCCCATCCAATAGTACTTACTTCTCCTGAGTATGGTGTCGCTACAATATGGTTCGCTTCAATTCGACGTGTCGACATTCTGCTCTGGGACCTATAAGATGGCTAACATGACCTCTCTATCAAGGCTAGTCGCAACTCTGGGCTCGAAGTCTGTCACCAGACGCCTAAACAGAAAGACTATACTGGATGTCGACGTCCCAAAGGCATGCGGCGCCATCATCGATCCGGGTGCGCCAATGGCGCTGAGGCTCCAGGGGAATTTACTGTGAGGCCAATTCTCCTGGCGGGCTAAACCGGTTCGTTTGTCACTCACAATAGACTTTTAAACCCAGATATGGAGTCTCGAGGGTGTACAGTCACCAATGTGGGTATACGCTCATGGATGTCCAAGCCATGCACGACAAAATGAGAACGATGCTGAGGGCTCTACCGGGAGGCGGCCTGGATCCATCTGCCGGAAAAGCTAGGTTCGTTTCTTGACCATTTACAGATGTGACGGAGAAAACTTCGAAGGCTCTGATCGCCGCTGGATTCAGGCTAAGACTCTGTATCTAGGCCCGAGCAGCTCATCTTGCCATACGATCCCTCTTTTCTCCCTGATAGTCTACCCGGTCTTATCATGGATCTCTCGAAATTCACTGCGTTGACTGAGGTTGATCGGAACGCTCCAACGTATTTTCCTTGGGCAAAAACCACCGATCTCAGCCAGTCAGTCATCTCGCAAGCTGCGAGTTTGCATTTGAGTCTGTCTTCCGATGATGGCTACGCCGTAGGCTTGGGGGGTTTCGCCTCGGACACTGATATGGCTGCGTATGGTACAAAAAGCCTCGCTTCTGAGAGCATCAGACCTCTTCCGCTTGACGATGAGGCAGGCGTGATTCTCCAGGCCGACTTTGAGTTCGACGAGGACGGAAACATTGTCGAGCTGGGAGGAACTCCTCAGGTTGAGGCAAGAGTACAGAATATTGCTCACAGTCACCACGGACAGGCGAATGAACTTGGGACTCATGCTGAAGATGATATAGTCATGGACGATCAGGTACCTTAATTGAAATGACTGTATATCAAGCAATACTAATCTCGCGGTGTTTCTCAGCTGAACATGATCGAGCACGGACCCGAAACAGGCGAAAGACATGAGCAAACCTCACGTACTGCTGGCCATTTGCCGTCCAGACCGACCCCCTTTCCCAACCTCTTAGAGGATGAGCAGGCCGTTCCGGAAGCAAATGAAGCGTCGATGGCTCAGAGACAAAGAGTGCCGAAGGTGATACTCGCGGATGATCAGATCGGGCTTAGAAACAGTGAGCTAGCTCATTTGAATCATAATTATGTGGATCTTATGGCAGTAGCCTCAAAACAAAAACGGAAGAACAAGATCCCCACACTTTCGAAAAAGAACGGTGCTTTCTGGGTATATGGTCAAGGGATTGGCTCTGTCGGAAACGGAATAGGCAAGTCTCACGTCACGCATCCATTACACGTCTTTTCAGGCGAGCAGCTTTACAATACTCTCACAGCTACTGCTGATAGTCTGAGTCCTAAACGGGTCCACGACTCGATAGAAGATGAGGAGCAGGAGCATATCGGAAGGCGCGTGCGGGCAAGGACCGATGACGAGCCAGCAGGTCAGATGGAATATCCCAATGATAATGCTCTTTGGAATGAGGTTCGTATCATCCTGTCTACTTGCCCTCAGGAAATTTGATCGCTGAACCGCCCAACACAGGATGTCGAGGTTGGCCGCCATGCAGCATCAGCACTTCAGGATGATAGTTCCTTCCAAATGCCTTGGAACGTTACAACTTCTATACACAGCTCTCGGCAGGGATCCACTACTCGTAACATTTTCCCTGGCATTGGGAGCGTTAGTGATTTCTCATCTCACGGCTTTTCTGACATGGGTCTCTTGAGAGCGCGAAGCCGCCTCACAAGCTCGAGTCCTCTTGCCGGGCGTGGTTTTCCATTCGACGTCGAAGCACTTGACAACTTACTTATCCCTGGTCACGAGCTGGACGATGCGAACATGTTTGAGGATTTCGATGTCTCTCAATACCTACACACGGAGATAGATGCAGATCATGATGGAGTCCCTCGTGACAACACAGTTGCGCCCGTTGTGGGCGAATCCGGGCATGCTTCTGCTAGCCTTCGAACCCATGGGGACGACTCGCAGAGGTCCACCCTGGACCAGGAAAGCTTGAACTTCCTCGACTTCCTCACCGCAAAGATCGAGGCGTGGCCTTATGCAACTGAGATCAATGGCCAGGGACAGGTGCGTCCATCTTCACTTGAGCATAGTGCTATTAAGAGGATGCACTTCTCAACGCTTCTGCCCCCCGCCAAGACATCCCGGATCGTGGCTACACAGGGCCTGATGCACATACTCGCTCTGGCCACCAAGAGCCTTCTCACGGTCAGTCAAGATGAGCCACAGTACATAGGAGGTGAGGAGTATGGCGAACTCTACCTGTACGGCGAGATCTATCTCAGTTTGCCCAACGAGTGAAGGTATCTATATCCATATGCGGACCCTTTTTCCTCAAATTCATTCATTCAACGGTACTGGTCAAGTCCTGTATCACTTGTTACATTCTTCAGAAACTCTCTTATCTTATGTCGCATGTGTTTCTATGTTTCAGCTTTATTTCCTTCTATACTAATTTCCTTCGTGGTAATTTTCCTTTCTCTGGTGTCGGGTTAATTTACATACAATACGGTATTTACTGCTCATACGGTGAAGTTGTTCGCGCGCGTTTATTCGTCATGTCCGGGGTCATTCATTATTTTCTCAACTGCTTACGACTATTTCGATTTCTAGCATTTAAGTCTTAGTTAATGAAATCCTTGTTGCTATCGTACTGCAGTCCTAGTATCTCGATCTCCCCATAAGGTGCAGTTGCTAATGACTCAAGGACGGCGTCAGTGTACGTTGATGGTCTTTGTTTGATAGATGGATCGTGGTTTGGTAGCGAATCGTAACCTTCGATCCAGAGGCCAGACTTGGGCAGGAAGTATAAACTGCAAAAGAAAGTCAATGCCCCGGGGAACTGCGCCACATGTAACAAGGACAGGGGTGTGTGAGGGAATGTGACAGCTGCCGGTAGCAGTTCATTGGCTTGGCATACATCGTACATATTGGACGCAGAAAGCAGAGATACTTCAGGTATGTCTGTCTAAAGTCGATCGTCTTTTGGTTGCATCTCCACTAACTTGGAAGTGTCTCGCAGATGACGAAAGTGATTCTGTTTTCTGGCATTGTCATTTGTCGTGTTTCAGGCATGGCCGACTAACCGGTCTATATCTGATGGCACGGTGGGCACTTGACACGCTTGATGATGCAGGCTTCTACTCTGCTATAGCCTAAACTGAACGATCTCAGCACTTCGCAGACTAGAGCAGCGGTTTGAAGTAGTGTTTCTATTTTCTTTTATCTCTACATGTTCCTAGAGAGTCCAAATGCTCAGAAGCCTCGCTCCCACGACACGGAAACACGCGTTGTTGGCGGTGGCTGTGTTGAACTCCATCTACTGTACAGTACGGTGCCCTTCTTCCTGCTATATCGTCTAGCGGGTAGTAGCCTTGTGAGCTGCATGATTCTTGATGCATCTCGGATTTATTGCCGTTGGATCAAAATACAGCGAGTGTATCGATCTATAAGCAAAGAAACCAGTAGCTTGTCTGTCTATTGATTCCAAAACCGTCGACGCGGTGGTGTGGTAAGTTGGAAATTGTAAAGGTGTTTTCTTCAGTTCCGGTACCCTTACCACAGTACCATTCCAAATGGTATTCGTTCTTACCCCTAGTTTGACCAGTATGGTTCAGATGGTACCAGTACGAAGTAGTCTAGCTTGTGCAGAAAGCTATTATTGCAGGGCTAAGTTATGGTTCCTCTTTTTACCTTATCAAGTATCTAACCCCGTGGCAAAGGCTTCAGAGATCTTACTGAGCTGGTAAGATGAGCTTGTTCAGTAACTCCGAGAGTTGCTGGCAGCGCATTACTCGGCTTATTTTTAGGAGAAAGGAAGTTGACTCAGTCAGCCTGCCGCGTGATAGCCTTGGTCTTTGACTTTGCAAAGGGTTTCCACGCGGCTTCGAGGCAAATCCGATCGTGTCTGAGGAAGGGAATAGTTTGAACTCTGGTGTTCTCATATGTGGATCTTAAGGTTGGATGAAGATCGTAGATTAGATCTCGTGGTTGTAGAGAAGATTTTGCCATGAATTTTTTCACGCGCTGTTCGAAGTTAGTCAGCAGCAGCCAGGCAGCCAGGATCCAAATTACGCAGGTGGTGTGTAAGGTCTCGTCCCGTTTTTTGACGGGCTCGCGTAAATTAACCGCCACTTTCGTGTGTCTTGTCCTGTTCTCGTTCGTTCGTTCGTTCGTTCGTTCGTTCTGTTCCGGTCAGGTCAGGTCAGGTCTCCGTCTTCCCCCTGCTCACTTTCTCTCTCCTCTCACTCTCACTCTCACTCTCTCTCAGCCCCTCCACTTTTCCACCCGTCTCCGTCAAACATTCATTGATTCTTCCTTTTCACTTCTCGCTCACCCCAACTTTCTGGCTGCCTTGTTCTCGTTTGACCTCCCTCTTCTCCCCCTCCCCCTCCCCCTCCCCCTCAACTCATCCTATTGAGGTCTCTCTCGATCGTCATATAATTCAGGCGAGGTCATTTCCCCCTTAAACCCCTTCAATATCGATTCATTCACCCCTTTTGTCGTGAACATGGGTCGGACAGTCGACCAGGAAGTTCACGCGGCGTTCGTCGAGTTCCGCGCCAAGGAAGACGATAAGGTGCGTGACTTCCGTATTTCCCGTAATATTTCAGCGCCCGCCCAACACCAGAACCAAAAACACAAACCCCTCCCCCCCGTCACCGTCACTGACATGACGAACCGCTTGTTTGCTCCTCGCAGTGCCTTTCCGTCCAGTGTATCTATTGCCAGCAGATCCGCGCAAAGAACACCTCGCGTCAGAAGCAGCACCTGCTCGAATGTCCCGGCCTCCGCGGTCACACCAACCCCCAAGCTCAATCCCAGTCCGCTCAATCCGCTCCTAATGGCATCGGTCCGGCCAACGGATATCCTCCTACTCCCAACGGTGCTGCGGCCACTGCGCCGGGCGCCGGGCCAGGGCCTGGTGCCCTCGCGACCCCGAACGGGCCCATGATGTCCAACGGCGTCAACCCACATACCACCCCGATGCAGACGCCGCTGCAGAACATGCAAGGTCGCGCTTCCCTGCCGACGTCAGGCCCTGCCGGGGCCACCTCCACGGCCGCTGCCGCGCAGCAGGGCCCTCGTGCGACGCCCAAAGCCAAGCCGAAGAACTCGTCCTCCAGTCTCCCCGCCCCGCCCCTCGATGATGTGCATGCCGCATTTGTGGAGTTCCGTGCGAAGGAGGAAGACAAGGTAAGCCCTGTACCCGGGTGATTTGGCGAAAGCACACCCGCGCGCGCGGTCCGCAGCAGTTCTGACGCGAACTCTTTCTCTCTCTCTCTCTTTCTTATAGTGTCTGTCCGTCCAATGCATATACTGCCAGCAGGTCCGCGCGAAGAACACCAGTCGACAACGTCAACACTTGCTGGAATGTGCCACCTACCTCAGCGTCATGAAGGATTCGATCCCCGCCAATAACCTCCTCCACACCTTCCCCGAGGGCGATGTGGCCCGCTCGCTGCAGATCCCCGCGCCTACTCTCGAGTTGGATTTCCGCATGAGCATCAAGATGAACCCCAAGGTCGCTGTGGGTGAGAGTATCTGGGGTCAGCGTGACTGGGTGACATTTGTGGGAGGGCAATGGGCTGGTAGATGGGGCAAGGGCATCATTCTGGTAAATTCCCTTTCGTGCGGCAGGAAAGGAGGCATTGTAGCATGCTAACCTTATATCCAGCCTGGAGGACAGGACTCTCAGATCGTGACCAAGGAGGCATCCACGAGCCTTCGAGCGAGCTATATGCTTCAGACCGCCGACGATCCACCCGCGTACATAATCGTGAAGACCAACGGATGGTTGACCGGTTCCAAGGACGTCTTGGATAAGGTCAACGACCCCGGTGTCGCCGACGGTATCAACCCCAACACGTATAAATATCGCATCAACCTTTCGATGGAGACCGGAGATGAACGTTATGCATTTTTGAACACTTTGATGTGGATCGGCAGTGGTTGTCGCCGGGGCCAGGAAGGTTAGTGTGAACCCATACCGTCCTCTCGTAGAGTCTATAGCTAATACACACGGACAGTTATTTTCGATGCTTTCCGCGTCAACTGATCTGCCGTGACATCGCAGCTGTTTTGTCCGTTATTAAGCGAGTAGCAAATTTGATTTCATGGGGGAAAATCGCGTCCATCTTCTCTCTACTCTTAGGGAACTCATCTTTACTATCTGTTCCCTTTTTTTCCCTTGTCCAATTCATATCTCTCATCCCTCTCCGACGAGGTTGCGTTGAGTGGTGTTTATGAAAGTTGCGACTTTGTGTAATCCTCCTTAACCTTTCATGTCTTTCACAGATGTGGGATATAAGTGACATTATCCCCACATCAACCAACTAAATCAAGCCACAAGTCTGCTTGAGGTGTTTGTTGGCACAGCACAGCAGCATTGCAGCGGGGAATGTTTCATTATGGGGCTTTTTTTTTTCTCTTTCATTTTTGACATCTTTCAGCATCGACATCCTTTTACTTCTGTTCATGTTCATTTCAGCTCCGACGCTGTCTTCATCTTCATCTTCGATTGTGTAAGGTAATTCGGACTTCTTGTATTGTGATCTTCACCCAGGAAACCCAGATTGTCATGACCATGTGTCCGTCTACTCAGATCTGTTTTTGTATCCGTACTTGTATTGAGGTGTTGCGGACATATTATAGATTTGCAGAATCGAAAAAAGGGAGTTCGATACCTAGTTCTGGTGGATGTAGATTCGTGACTAGGTAGGTGCTGCTGTCGCATCCCTGTGCAAAACCAGAACCAATCTTGGATGTCAGTTTGTTGACAGCCAGTTGATTAGCTCGTCATGCATACATACATACATACATACTACAGGTTCAATACATACTGAAATCATGGATACCTTACCAATTATCCCCGACGATATCATTGGGTTGAGTCTATTCATATCGGTATTTCACCGATGAAGAAAGCTAGCATAAGTTTGTAGATCTAGATAGTCCTGTTCTCTTTACGCGGAAATATATTTAGAATGACAAGCTACTAGTATACTGGTTTTTCCGGCGACGTAAGAAGACTAAGTATTTCGGGGTTTGTTTGTTTCTTTGCGGTTGGTATTTACATCCGGAATTGTCCGTACTAGTACTGTCGATGGGTTATATTACCGAATATCCAGTGTCTGATGACGGCGGGTTGCTGCTGCATGCTGCCCAGTGTAAAATATATATTCTTGGTGCTTTGGTAGGTTTTTTCCCTCCTTCTTCTTTTGGGAGGAGGATGGATTGGTGGGTTTTATGTTTTTATCTCTTACTGGGGACGTTGGGTTAATTTATTTTTATTTTTGGGGTTGGGGTTTGCAAAGGGTTGGGTTTCGGTGTATGGGCGTGGTAGTTTGTGCGGTTATGTCGGAGGGATAATCCATGTGTCTGAAATGGGGTTGGGGATGGGCTTAGTGGAGTGTAGCGTGGATGGAGTCGCTGTCGTTGTATACTGGAGTGGAGTGAGATGGAGTATGTTTGCAGGCGCGGCTGTTTGCCTCCGGTGTTTGGAATTGCTCATTGCAATGTGTATTCGTTTGATGACCAGGGCATTGAGAGAGCGAAGTCATGATTGAAGATGCGTTGGCTAGATCTTAGCCATATGATAAGCATGCTACTCATGACAGACATCATAGTGGACAAATTGAGGTATGGAAGGTTTTGCGGCATTAACAGCGGCCATAGCCGAGCGGAACCTAATCTGAAAAACCAAAAGTATGTATGCAAGAAGTCATCCTAGACTCTGTGTCTCTAAGCTCTTGCTTCGTCTTTAGATAGTCAAGAATTCGAATTCCGCCTCAGACTCTCTCCTGTAAGCAGCTCGGAACTTAATCCAGACTACTTCGGAAGCTGCTTTGATAGGCTTGAGGAACGCCTGCTCAAGGGTGTTTTCGCACCAAGCAGAGTTGCACTGCTCCAAGTCTACATCGAATTGACACTCGATTACAAGTAATTCGAGGTCGGGAGACTTGCATTTCTCGTATTCGAACAGCCCCATTAGTTCTTGCAGCAGCCGGTCAGTTTGCCCAACGCAACACGCGGCAATCTGTAAGGGTGAGAGTCTCCAGACCGCTGGGAAGAACATCTTCGAGGGACATTCTCGATTCGATATTGTCAGGACGGAAGTCCAAAAGATTGACGACATGGGCTCCTAGATGTTGCAATTCAACAAAATCTGCTAATGGACCAAACCAGTTATCAGGAGGATCAAGCTGAGACTCTTGTTCACCCTCTTCATCTTCGCCGAATAAACATCTAGGCTCATTTCGTATTTTATCATTCAGAGAAACCGTTTTGAGACTATGCTTTTGCGTGGAAAGTGAAGTGTGGAATGTTCTCGGCCGAAACTGTCTGTAAGATTTCTCGTAGGCCCGTACTGGTATGTTGCCATTCAAAATGCTCGAGGGTCCGATTCCGACATGAGCTTATGAGATCCATCATACCATACCTTCCATTGCCGCATAAGCAAAGAAAGACTGTCGATAATGTCCTCGGTACAAATCTAACCCCTGGGATAGCGCTATCATTCGGGCTGTGCGATTCAATCACCCCATCCAGATCGGCGCTCTTCAAAGACTGAAGCAGAAAAAGAGGTAGGAACTCTTTCGCTTGGTACGTGGTTCGGTAGTTCGCCACAATCTTCAAAAACCCTAGTTGGTGCAGGATTGGCATACTCTCGAAAGGACCCTCGCGTAATGCAGCTCGTGAAACGATGCAACGAACGAATTTACCGCCAAATTTTGAATGAAATATCGCTATGCACTTCAGTGTCAAAAGCAGTGCGAACCACGCATCATTATTGCCTTTCTCCAATTCATCTTCCCACTCTGCAACCTCAGCTTGCGAATGGCTGATGTCCTTGATCCAGCTGCGGAATTTGGAGACGTTGTGTGTGGCTGCCTTGAAACGTGGATTATAAGACCATAATGTCAGAATATTGATACAAGATTCGTTAGATGGATTCTCTTTCAGAGCGACCACCAGAGACATGATCTGGGGGCCATCCAATCGAACCTGGGAGTAGAATGTTGGAAGGAGTACCGAGCGCCAGCGACGAGATGCAAGCAGCAAGGATATCCTGAACTTGAAGTCCCACGGCTCAAAGGTCGATTGGGCGATCATAATTAAAGCCTCGTGCGGTAGCTTGTTCATCACAAAACTGTTGTTGAAAGTAAAGACGGTGTATCTCACTGATATAGCGAAACGGCTTCGCGAGGAATGGAAAAAGACCCTTTGGCCTCAAGAGTCGAGCCGAAAGAGGTGAGTTTCTGAATCGTATACATATGTAACGAGAAAAAGACAGGATGAACGAAGATCATCGGGATAGTAAATTTCTCTGCTGGTTCAGACTAACTGATGTATAAGGTAAAGAAACGTAAAGATTGAAGTACCAGGTATGCAAATATCTGTATTACCTTAGAAAGGGTGTTCCGTTACTGAACTCTGAATTTAGTATGTTTTGTAAACGCGCCGGTACTGCCTGAGTGGTAATCGTAGGTGACCTGCAAGATCAAGATAAGCAGTCGATGCTCGTTGCGCTAGCCGTTCGAGCGCAGTGCGTCTTTAGCTTGGACTGAGACACGATTGAATAACCTGAGGTCAAAGCTTTGGAAGCGAAGTCAAGTGTATTAGAGAGAGGAGAAAGACGAACAAAGGATGAGATGGTCGTGGGTGAGGGCAGAGTGAAGGTAAGGATGGGTGCAGGAATGAGTGTTGTTTTGACAAACGACGAAGACTTGAGGTGTGGTTGATGGCCTGATGGGTGGGTGCAGGCAGCCAACGACCAAACGCAATAGGCACAACACTGACTGAGGTGCACTGTATCCGGGAACTTCAACTGTAGAAGACGAGTGCAAAAGACCTTCCCACCTCTTTTTTGTCAACTCCTCCGCCCGCAACTTCTCTTCCTGGTATGAAGTTTACCCTGCACTCACCTGCGTTTCACGCAGGTCCATATTGCTTAGTGCCCCTTCTTACGCAGTCCCTAAGTTGCCCTTTCAACTGATCCCATGCTTTCAGAGAGCCTGCTTGACATCATATCGCCCCAGTTGCTGATGCATTTTGAGGGCACTTGCCCGAGCCCAAGAATCTACCAGAGAGTCTACCGGAGTGTGATAAAACAACCTACAGCTTCAAGCTCCCACAGAAATGGTATCTTGATCTGTGGGGCTCAATGTTAAGATGACTTGACAGTAACTGCAGAACGATAACGAAGAGATGCCCTTAACGAAGCCAAACAAGCAAGACCTGAAACCGGGGCTAAATTGCACCTGTCTCTATCACACTGAAGGATAGAGCCTCGAGCCATCCTACAGAGCGAACAGCAGCATTTCGTCACACGCACATCACAAGAGAACGGGACAGGTCGCGGAGAATATGGACCTTGTCGCAAACGAGATGGGCAGGCTTCTCGGTCGAACCGCCGGCGAAAGTGTTGGTTGGATTCAGCCTCCATCACAGAACAATGAACTAGGTTTGCAAGGACGATATGAAAGCTTTCCAAAGCTCCCACTGTCCCGGTTGCAGTATGAAATCGGCTAAAAGAGGCCTCAAATGCTAAATATACAAGGTTGACATCAAGCGGACAGTAAAACTTCTTCATTGTCATATCTCATTGATTTACATGACCGGCCAGCTACCCTAGAAGCCTGCGAAATGAATTAGCCAGGACTCAGGCAACTGAGCGATGGGATCTTTACATACCCTTTTCCGTGTTACCTTCCCCCATACTCCTGCTGCTGCTACTCCCACTCTGAATAGCTCCCAGGATGCCATCCAAGTAGGGCGCTCCGCTCCAATTCTGGTGAGTAAGGACATCCACGCCCAGCTCCTTCTCCCGAGCTTGAACCATGCGCACGTACGCAAGCATACCATCTTCCTTGAAAGCCCGCGAGAGCTCCGTTGTGATAGTGGCGTTGCTATGCAACCCGGCCAGCGAGATGAGTTGAAGTACAAATCTATTCCGGTTAGTTTCCGATTCTCTCGAGAGGGCTTCTTTACTGACCCGTGTTGTGCCAGATCCCAGATAAATGATTTAAGAGACGCTTCGTCGAAGCCTTGTCCCATCCAGTTGAAGGACGGACTCAGGTTGTATACCAGCTTCTTACCGGGATGCGCCTTGCGCACCTCTCCTGCCAGTGACGCCGCCTTCGCAACATTAGGGTCACCGGTCTCAACCCAGAGAAGGTCCGCATACGGTGCGAACTCCCGTGCACGCTTTGTGGCGGCAGGGAAACCAGCACGGTAGTGATAGTAACCTTCCCGGGTGCGAGGACTATCACAAGACCAGATGACCGGCTTCTTCGCGTAATCGCTGGCCAGAACTCTGCGGCGGGAGATTGACATATCGGGATTCTCTTGCACGTGCTTTTTGTACGCATCTCGGGCGGGCTGGGGAGCCTTTTCTGCTTCGAGATGTGCGTCGACGGCTAGTATACCATTGAGTGATTAGCTACATGTGCTGAGAGGGATGAGTTAGACGACAAACCTTCATCGAACGTGACCAGTTTGTGTTTCTTGACCCAGTCTGATTCATAGGCGTCGATCTCCGAAGGAGCAGCTCCCTCCCGTTCCATAGCCTGCAAGGTCTCGGCGAGTGGCTCGACCTCCTCCGTCACCCCAAGAATGAATTCATGGTCGCGAACGTCGATCGCACTACTGATTAGCCGGCCGCTTTCTGAATCTGTGCGGGCAATGAGCAGGTTCTCGGTGCCCATAAGATCCCACTGGAAGCGAGCTGCGACCAGTCTATTGATATGCTCCCCAATTGGTACAAGGACTTTGCCGGCAAGGTGACCGCATTTCTTTCCGCCGTGGAGCTGATCTTCAAAGTGGACTGCAGCAGCACCGTTCTCAGCGAAGAGCTTGGCCAGCTTCAGCACAGCGGAGAGTCCGCCATGTCTGTGTTAAACGTCGGCAAAGTAAGTCCATGCTGAATCAAACCAAATGCAGACCACATACCCTGTATCACCGTCAGCCACGATCGGCCGCAGGTAATCAACGTAGGGAGTAGACTTCCGCTGTTTGGCGGTCAGCTTCCGCCTAGCGTCCCACTGTTTCCGATCGTGCAGTTGCTGTGCCTTGAACAATCGCTGAACCTGGTTGGGCACAGTATTGTAAGGATAGTCGCCAAAGTCGGGAGACACTTCATTGGTCGAGGTCAGGAGAGACGAGCATGCCCATCCGGAAACGTACAGCACCTCCTGGTGGGGTGCCTGCTGCGTCATCTGGACCGGATCAATAGCGCCCACTTGGATAGGTATAACTGTTAGCGCACCCGATACTCATTAGTCTGAGGGACCGTTGGATAGCTACACACTCGTGTGAACCGGCTTTCCTTCTGCCGCCTTCTCGTTCAACAGGTGGAAAAGTTTCCTGGCCATCAACGAACTCGGGTAGGTTTGTTGTAGCGAACCGCGTTTGCTGACAACATCCGCGGCGGAGTACGGCCGCTTGATGCCTGCGAAGCGGGGCGATCGCCACCATTCTTCCACATCTTTGATCTGCTGTTCGTATAGAGCATCCTCAGCTGGCCCGGTCTTGTCTACCGTCGATAGCAGTTGATATGAATCCGCAGGTAACGCTGCTGAGACGGGCGGTTCCACGGCGGAGAGCGACGATGCCGACATCCGCGGATAACCGCATGTGAAGGAGCGCACGGCGAAACGCGAGAGATTGCCCTCGGGGCGGTGTCGTAGGGGGATGGTTCGAGGGAGTCGACGAGGGATAGAGCGAAGCATTATTCAAAGCAGCTTTCAGATACCACAACGGTGTTCATTAAATGTCGAGGGAGGGGAAAGTCGAACAAATCTGGGGAGAGGGGGTCACTTTAAGGTGGAACTCGGACCGAGCACCGTTTCAAGCCGGCAGATCACCAGCCTCGGTCTGGGGGCGGGCAAATCCACAATCCGCAATACCCGCTTAATCCGGGGTGGCTGGTAGTTACTAGTTCACAGATTATAACTTACGCCATTACAGTACGCGCAAAGCTAGTTCGCTACTGGAAATTGAGAACGAAATGCAATACCAGCTGAAATTGTATTGACGTGGTTTTGATGTTTTACTTATTTCCATGAAATGGTTTAGACGCGTCTAAACGAGGAAAAGTGTATGTCACGCAACAAGAGAGGGAAAAACGTTTCGTTCAGGATCATGAAACAAGAGATGATGCAGGGATCAGACGTGTCCTCGAAATTCTCTTCATCAAAGATCATGTCCTCTCTTCACAGCCCAGCAACGCTTCACTCGCGTGCCATCTCAGTCACAAGAGAACGGAAGTTCTGATCACCGAGGATCTTGCAGAACTCTTTGTGGCTGCGAAAGTTCCAGCAGGCCACCTGACAAGCCTGACGCAGGAACGATTTAGCAAGCTCTTGTGATAGAGATGTCAAATCCATGCGGGAAAGACGAGAGGGGGGCTCCTTACCACACCACAGTATCCGACAACACCGCAGTCCAAGCAGGTCACGATAGGTTTAGGCTCGTGGCCACACCAGTGACACTTCTTGTGGGGAGCAAAGTTCAGAGGCCAGGTTTTCATCACATCACTCAGATGGAATATATCGTCCAACGGCGATGGGAGCAGCTTGACACACCGGTTAGTATGACTTTGATCGAAATAGACAGCCATCCGGGCCACGGGGCTAAACTTTCATACCTTGATGGAACGATAGTCGTGGAGACACATGCCGTAGACTTCATGTCCGAACTGATGCTTGCGGGCGTGCATGACGGCGATGGTATATCCGACCTTCAGGTGGGGCGACTCGCTCAGAGCATGGCCGTGGTCCGGTCCCTCGAACCTCAAGGTGACCATGTGGAGATCGTTGCTACGCGTTCCGATGACCAGAACGGGACGCTTCTGAATGGACAGGATCTCGAGAAGGAGACAGCCATCTGTTCCGGGTGTGGTTTCGCCGGTGTCGAGGTCTTCGATGGGGATATCCGCGAAGCCGGGGAAGTGTTCGATGTCCCGCAAATCAGGATACTGCAAAGCCATCTTCAAGGGTGGTGGTGGCTCTTGAGGGATAGCAAGTGATGATGGCAATAAGAGCGAGAAGGATGGAAGTGGGAGAAGTGGTGTTTCAAGGTGATGTCTCTGTTGTGAGGAGGGATAGGAAAAATAAAAAGGAAACACGCTGGGCGATTCAGTGCACGACTCAGCGCCGAGACCAAGAGATTTCCAAGACGCATTCACTAAGTTGTTTTAGCCTAGTCAACATCTTTGGAGCATACCCATTAAACGTTTGACTGTCTGAACACTTCTGATCGCTGTGATGCTGATCTTGTTATACTAAGCACCCACAAACAAACAGAGAAAATATACTCGACACGATCACATACATGACTCGGGAACTCCGCTCGAAGGCTTTCTTTTATGTATTATGATATCTTTGGCGTAGTAGGAACATTTTATAATTAAGATAGGTGAGTTCCAGTGAGAACCAGGATAGAGCAAAACAAGAAATGGTAGGTTAGCTATTTGGGGTATCACCAAAAGAGTGCCTGATTCAACGAACTTTGGAAAGCATATAAGCTGTAAATCCGGTATAATGAAGCATCTATGTAAATCAAGCTGAGTTGTGGTAGAACTACTATAATAAACACCATGGATCTGAATGCAGAGATTTGGATCCTAAACACCAGATGACTAGCCATTCAGCGGGGGGAGACCTATCTCATATGCTTCTGTAATAGCCTCAGAAGTGCTGGTCACAAAGATATACAGTATAAAACCCGATATAGGTCTTTTGGATATCAGCCATATAACTCAGTATGAACACGCCTGCTGTGGTGCTAGATATTTCCGCCAGAATGTCTAGCTCAGACCGGTTGCGGTAACACTGCCTCAAACTACACAGCGTTCTTCCAAAATGGATCTTGACGTCAATGAATGAAGCAAGATATACCGTTGCTTGAATATGATGTGCTTGGTTCAAGTATTCGATTGACATATCCGGCCTCTATAGGCTTGAAATTCGTACACACGGCATAGAAAAGAGTTATGTGCTGCGCTAGATAATGATGAGGAAGCCGACACTCGCAGATAGGAGTATATGCAGCGGTGAAGACACCAGCGTATTAGAGGACCTTATGATGTGTCAGAGCGTACATGTATGAAAAGCTCACTAAATTAGGCATAAGAGCAATTACCGCGATATTTTGACGAGTAGTATGTATGCTTTCTGTGCATGTCGACTAGAATGCGTACTTCAGTGCTACGTGAATGATGGAATTGCCTTACATTGCGCCAGACCATACAATCGGAATCTGACTTGATGACGTGGCAAGCCGAGATTTATTTTCTGAGGTATCCTTGCCTTCCATTCCATCCATTCGGTCCTTTACTGCCACGATGTCATTTCAAGACAAAATTCCCCGCAGGAGGCATGTAGCAATTCCTGTTATAGTCCGACAAAGAGAGACTTAGCTCTATATAACCAAGAGAGAGAGGTGGGCTGTGAAATAGCGGGATATGAGCTGTGCAACAGGGCTAACCCCATTGAAGGATTTGAAAGAGGGGCTCAGATGTCTCGTGTTGACCGATTGCACCTAATGGCGGGATATGCGCGGAATCTGGACTTAAGCCCACCGATGAACTTTCGGAGCATAAAAGCGGAAGGAAATCCTGGTAGCTTCGAGAGTGACTTTGCTTATTTCTATTCCTAAAAGTTTGACACCACAATCAAGCCAAGGAAAATGTGTGGACTGACGGCTTTCTTGGCTCTGAATGAAGTTGACACTGACCAAAGCATCTCTGCTTCCTCCCAAGCGCTAGCGTCCCAGATAAATGACAGTTTAGACTTGGTCAAGCATAGAGGTCCCGATGCGCGGGGGCAGTGGATAAGCCTCGATACTCGTGTGGGTAGGTCAGGGACATGTATTCCACTGTGTAAGCCAGCTAATATAAGTCGAAGGGCTTGGTCATGTACGCCTTTCGATTATCGATCTTAGCCCAGCCGGCAACCAGCCATTCCACGATAAGGATAACCACATTCAAGCTGTTGTGAATGGAGAGCTTTATGACTATGAGCGGATTCGGAATGAGCTCGCCGATGAGTATGAGTTCGTCAGCAAGAGCGATAGTGAAATTGTCATTGCGCTTTACCGCCGTTATGGACTTTCCTTTCTCTCCCGTTTGAGGGGAGAGTTTGCTTTGGTACTCTGGGACGTGAAACAAGAGCGATTTATAGCTGCGCGAGACAGATATGGCATCAAGTCGCTCTACTATACGGTGATCAATGGAAGGCTTCATGTCGCAACTGAAATGAAGTCTTTTTTGCCGTTCGGATGGACCCCAGAATGGGACGTTGCTAATCTCAGAGGAATGGGGTGGGTTTACGGAGCGAATATGTTCTTCAAGCACGTGCACCGCGTAGGTCCAGCCTCTGATTTGGGGAGCGCGGGTTATTTGAACCTGACTGAAAATCTAGATTGAACCTGGTCAAATGCTCGTGAGTGACCATTTCCAACCTGCGCAGCTTACGACCTACTGGGATTTGGATTATCCAGACAAGGTTAACGATATCCATCCTATAGAAGTGTACATCGCTGACAGTGAACAGAAACTGGCTTATCCGGGCACAGAGGCTGAGGTAATTGCACGAGTGCGAGAGTTGCTGCTCGAGTCAGTGCGGCTTCGGCTTCGTGCTGATGTGGGTGTTGGTGTTTTCCTAAGCGGAGGGCTCGATTCTTCAGCAGTTGCAGGCATGACAGCACACTTGATGAGGCAGGGAACAAATCTTGGAAATGAAACAACCAGCGACACCTCAAAGTTGAGCTGTTTCACGGTCCAATTCGAGAAGGATTCTGGGATCGACGAGTCTGGTATGTGTCTCCCCACCTCAAGGCACTTCTCTCGCGATAGCCGACAACCTGACAACCTGCATAGAGATTGCCCGACGGACTGCAGAGTGGCTTGGTGTCGACTTCCACGCAGTATTGCTGGATGAAGAGACCATTGCGTCTAGGCTGGAGGACACAATTTGGTACACGGAGACTCCATTCCCCGATGTGGATGGGATGGGTCGATTAGCCATTGCAGAAGCTGCTCGCGCCGCTGGAAAGAAGGTTGTGCTCACAGGTGAAGGGTCAGATGAACACTTCGCAGGATATGCTGACCTGATGTGGAGCTATCTGAGTGAGCCAGATCATTCATGGCCCGCGTCTTCAGCTATCCATGAGAAAAGAGAAGAAATAGAGACTGCCATCAACCGAGTGATGGCACAGGCAGTTTCAAGAGTAAGAGTGACCAGTAAGTCTGACGCTGTGCACAGTCCCAGTCACGCCTCTCTATTTGCCAGGATAGCTTGGTTCGGAAGACTACCTTTTCAATCATGGACGGAACAAAACACCCACGGTGACCCAGAATCGTCTTTCTTCCAAAGCTTTGGTAGGAAGATCGTCGATAATATGGAACAGAGATGGCATCCGCTCAATTCATCACAATACCAGTTCACTAAGTCAGTCCTGGCAAACTGCATTCTTCGATATATCGGCGACAACATAGACATGGTATATCAGATTGAGACGCGACCTCCATTTCTAGACCATCACCTCACAGAATACGTGAATACTATCCCGCCAAGTCTAAAAATAAGATATGACCCAGAGAGGAGGATCTTCCGCGAGAAGCATGTCCTTCGCGAAGCCATGAGACCTTTTATCACCCATGAAGTCGCGAATCGCGTGAAGCAACCTTATCTCGCTCCGACCAGATACAAGGAGAACGGACCTGTGTATCATACCTTGAGGCGGTTACTCACAAAGAGCAATATTCAGAACCTGGGTTTCATTGATTGGAACCAGGTCCAGGAGACCTTCAAGAGAGCTTTTAGTGACGACGACCCTAGTGCCTTCAGAAGTACACTAAGTGTCGCCCAGCTTGTGGTGCTGGCCCAGAGGTTTGGGGTGAAGCCGGCAAGCCCGGTCTGGTCTGTTGTAGAATCTCCTTTTGATGATATGTGAAGTCCATATTGCAAACACTCTTGTTATCTGTCTACCTGGTAATGATGTTCAGTAAAGCTAACATACCAAAACAAATAATCTAATATGGTCCAGGTTCCCTGTTTGCACGACGCGCGATATTTTGTCAAGTATGTAGAGGCTAGGGCAAGAATAGTGCTCAGAGCAATTGATCAACCGTGGACACTGAGTAAAATCATATAGAATATTTCCGTGTCAATGATTGACCATATCTAGAGCCACATGATCCATTGCTACGAGGCGTTCGTTGAATACGGTCTATTATCTCTCTCCTTTCATGTCGCAAGTAAAGAGCTTTGAATCCAAAGAATATAGTGGGAGAAGTGAGTATCCATGACCTGCAACAGAAGTCGCTGGCGCTACAGAAGTGGGAGGTTTCATTTTAGTTGGTATTATGATGGTGACTGATCCGTAGTTAGCATATGTCCCTAAAGTCAGAGACTCGGTATAATCTGCCTGGTTGTATGTACAGTACATTCATACTCTTATCTCCTAGCACTACTTTGATACCGGACAGTCCACGTACTAGGTGAACGCTATTACCTTCGTGCACTGTCGTTGTTTCAACCTGGGCTAGAACGCCTGCGTCTTCCTGTCATCTCTGTCGTAGCGTGCGGAGAACTTATCGGACCCCTCGTTGATCGACGGGCTTGCAATCTCCACACCTCACTCCCGTCTGGAATCAATAGCCAACCGCAGCCCAACGATAATGAGTGCGCGGCAGAGGCGATATCAAGCGTTTGCCGCTGACCGAGGATCCCCTGTTAAATGTTCGAGCATACGTCATGCTCCATCTTTGTTGGACTCGGAGCATACATTCACAACCTCAGCCTTATGCTGTAACATGGATCCAGGATACTACCATTCAGGCTGCAAGTGCTCGCTCAATGCCATCCAGGTAACCAGCAGTGCATATCCTCCCTCCATCGGTTAACAATCTGGATCGCATAGAAAAGCTTGATTGTCACACCTCATGTTACACGCAACTGCGAATCATACAAACGACAAGGATAATTCGGAACGCGAACTATTGTCGCTTGGGCAGAAGCTCAGGGTTCTCCGCGAACACTGCAGAGAAACACGAGGTTGACAGATGTCTCGATAACCATGTTTATCACAGGATCGTGGGTGGTTCCGAAGCTGAAAGTATTGTCCAACATCGTTCAACATGCGGTGACCCTGCAGGCTCGGTCTAGAATTGAACCATAGCACTTAGAATTCGTGGGAATCGAGTGAACGGCCTGGTCGACTGACCATATGCCTTCTTGGACTAAGCCATGTGTGGTCAAAGACCCCCTCGCATACGGCTGTGCGCCGAGGATTGGTGGTCGGCAATTAAGAAGGTTACTGCTGGCTAGACTTTCTCTTTGTCCAACCCTAGCGAGCGTGCGACCGGCCGAATCTAATTGAGGTGCGCGTAAATAGTAAGGATCAAGCGCTCATATAAATCCCCAGTCATGTTTGCATTCACTTACCCAGTGAGAGTCGCAGTAGGCGCGTTGCTTGTTGTAGGCGAAGTAAGTCTGTGAGAGACATCGACACCACGAAGAGAAGCAAGCCCACGTAGCATGAGAATTGGGAGGAGTCAAGGCTAGTATGCAGTCAACTGCAAGCTACAGAAAGTACCGAGGCGGGAGGGTCACGGGGATCTCCTCCCACCATTCCGGGTAGCCGTGACCAGTCGAACCTCGCCGATTCCTCTCGTTTCTCCAACTCACTCCTCGTGTGGCACCCCCTCATTTTCCTGCCGACTACTGGGACCTCTTGCATGCTGAATTGCATCTCCCTGCAATGGGAGTGCCGGGTTAGCTGTATCTTCTTCCGTTTCTTAATTGATAGCCCGAAGAAAGATTGGTGGATCGGTTGGGTTGTGGGATGTTGAATATGGGATGGATGTGTTTGCCTCCCACCCCTCCCCCGCCATCCACTATCATCGAGCAATGCAGGAAAGGAACAATTTCAGCTCCAATCGTTCTGGCTTTAATGCAGTCCCGGCTTTTGTCTGAGCTCCTGGCTTGAACCGACAAATCCGCCTTGTACAACTCGCACCAGCTGTCTCCGCAATCTGCTGCTCTAGTGCGACTCTTATCACCCTTATGGCGCTTTCTCCTCATCATCCGGGGCCTTGTCGGGGCACTGAGTTATCTATCATCCACCCACACCTCTCCTATCTCCACTGCATACCCTGCCATCTGGCCCATCTAAAGAGTCTTATCTCGGTGAACACAAGGATTGGGCAGATCGTGTTTTCTCGTTCCGCTGCCCATCGAGATTATACCCGGCGGTGTTATTCTTTCTAGCCGGATAAACGACCACACTTCTAGCCTTCTCTTTCTTTTCAATCGAATACCACCACGTTGTTCCTGGCGGAGTTCATGCCATCATCAGATCCATTTCGGGCATGGAAAACATAAAAATTCCTTCTCCGTCTGCTATTCTAGACATCCGCCCTTCTCATTCCTTCACTGAGGGGCCCTCTAAACCTACCACTTCTCCCTCCCAGAGACCCATCGCAGGCCAGGTTACTTCCAGGGACCCTAACAAACCGAAACAGTCAAAAAGTCGTAACGGTATGGGACCATTATTCCTAGTAAATCATAATGAAACGACCGAGGGGACGTGGGTTACGAGCGTGTGACGCTCAACTATCATGGGAGAAACAGCACGATCGCTCTCAGAGTCCGCAGTGCGCTGACATTGCTATCAATTTTTACTCAGGCTGCATCACTTGCAAGGCAAAACGACTGAAATGTGACGAGTCAAAGCCGACCTGCCTTCAATGCAAGAAGCGGAAGGTGGAGTGTGGAGGGTACAAAAAAGATTTCAAGTGGCGTCCTTTCGAAGAAACCAATATAGGCAGCAAAAGTACCTCGACGAAGGGCAAGAAAGGTATCTCACTTGTTTCGCATTTTTTGGTTCTAAACTTCGCTGACATACATATTCTTGAAGCTACCGCATCTCCACCTGGTCGGAAGTCCAGTCATGATCTGTCCACATCTCCTAGCTCACAGTCTACAGAATCCTGGTCGAGGACTCAACGTAATGTTTTGCCTCTATCTTCACCAAGGAGAGGAAGGTCTGCGCTCACTCTTGGCTCACCAGAAGAGGATGAGGCGTCTTCCAACCGTGGAGAGCCAGCTCCATTACAGCCACATCATCTCTTCGTCCCTGCAGATGAGCTTATAGGCTCACTGGATATAGAAAGTCTCGATGAAGGAATTCTTACGCCTTCGATAACAGATATTCCGCCTTTGGACATTTCCACATGCCTCTCCGATGTATCTATGTCTATAGCGGGCACACAACCGAGTAGTACCCGACATAGTGGCTCTCATCACCAAAGTCCGCAAAGACACCACAGCTTCAGCTTTGAGGCCTTGATGGAGGTTGAGGATGATGACATTGAAGAAATCATTAGGAAATCAGAGCAGCCTCTGAGATCTGGTTCCTTGGGAAGCATCGAGTGCAATGGTCCGGCACACCCCAACAGCACAATCATCACGCCCGATATCCTTTCAGAGCCCGCTTTTAGTATGGTCAGTCCAGAAATGCTGGTGCTGCAATTTGACAGGTTCACGTGTGGTATATTGTCTGTGAAAGACGGTGTCCATGAGAACCCGTGGCGGACGTTGATTTGGCCCCTAGCTAGAGAGACTCCAGCGCTGTATCATGCCGTCTTTTCACTGGCAGCATTTCATTCAACCAAGGAGCTCCCCGGCCTGAGGGTTCATGGAATGGATCATATGCGGCAGAGCATCACCTACATGGTACATGACATACAGAATATGAGAGCAGATGCAGCCTTGGCTACGAGTCTAGCCCTGGCATTTGCGGAGACCTGGGACCAGCATACGCGCACATGTATCCCGCACTTGCGGGGGGCCCAGGCTTTGGTGT
Organism: Aspergillus homomorphus CBS 101889; assembly: GCF_003184865.1. Classification (NCBI taxonomy): domain Eukaryota; kingdom Fungi; phylum Ascomycota; class Eurotiomycetes; order Eurotiales; family Aspergillaceae; genus Aspergillus; species Aspergillus homomorphus. The sequence continues at coordinate 1,175,928 of NW_020291890.1, read as the reverse complement.
CACAGGTTGTGGGATTTGGTGTTCAAAGCGATTTGTGCGGCAGTGACCGTGACAGGGTTCGGTTTCTGTATAACACTTGGCTTTACATGGATGTGATTTCTCGCCTGACTTCCCGGGAAGAATCCGGGGATCAGGAAGTAGATACCTCTGCCTTCCAGTCGCCCAAGGATGCAGTGCATGAGATCGATCCTTTGATGGGTTGCGCAACAACCCTTTTTCCGTTGATTCATCAAGTCGCACGCCTGATCCAGCGGGTTCGCAAGACAGAGTCAAATTCACTCTCTATTGTCTCGCAGGCGATAGAATTGCAACGCCTCGTCGAGCAGTGGGAGCCACCGAGCTGCTTCGAACCCCCAGATGACCCAACGTCGGAGGTACAGCATAGCATCCAGACTGCGCATGCTTACCGCTGGGCCACACTCTTGTATCTCCACCAGGCAGTCCCTGAGATGCCCTCCGAACCAGCGTCAGATTTGTCCAAGCGAGTCCTAATGCTGCTCGCCACGGTTCCGCCCAGTTCCCGCGCGACCATCGTTCAAATGTTTCCTCTTTTAGCGGCTGGATGTGAGGCGGAACAAGAGGAGGACCGCCAGTGGGTTCTTAATCGATGGAAGGCGATTCAGTCACGTCTCATGCTTGGGTCTATTGATCGTTGCATCGAGATTGTTTGTGAGGTTTGGAATCGCCGAGATGCCGTATCGAGCGGCAATCAAGTACGAGGATCTCGCGGGCTTTCTGAACATCCTGATCACTTGGCTACAACGAAGCTTGCAAACGAGAGAGCAGCATATGTAGGTCGCGGGCCAGGGGAGCATGGTTTCATCAGTGATCATGCTAGTGAGGCGTGGAGAAGATCGGTCATGGCAGGGCGGGCTCCTTTCAAGGGTCCTTCCGGCAAGCCACGACGAAGCTCAGTGATCTCTCCACTGGAGAATATAGAATTCGAGAGGACTGTTCGAGGAAGCTTGCACTGGGTCAATGTGATGGAGGAATGGGGCTGGGAAGGTAAGCTTTGTCTTTCGCATCGTGTATGATTCTGCTTGTTTGGGTCATACTCTCAAGAAACCTTTCATTCATGATATTGTGGAGAATTCCGGCTCATATATACAGTGTTTTTGGGATGAGGTTTGAGGGCAAATAGGCAAGTCTTCAGCAGGCCTGACGCGGTGGATCCCCCAGGACTGATTGCCTCGGACCAGGACGCCTGTTGTCTCTTACCCATTCCGAACTCGTCTGCTCCCGTCGCAGATCTTGCCGTTCACGAGGATGGGTAGTATTACCTGCACTGTCTTCGGGCTCTGCATCGGCTCCGTGTGGAGGTCTGCTCTGGGCTAGGTACGATCGAAGGGAAGCCAGGTACGGCTCCAGCTCGCTCGTCATGGATACAGTGGCCATTGCTGCGCGGGGCTGTGAAGCGGCGACTTTGGGCTCTGCCGAATGGGCGGCCAGGACGACGCAGTGGGTTTGTGACTTCTTGAGTGTATAGTTCATGTTCATCCTCAGATCGACCGGGCTTACAGATCTGGATTGGAATGATTAGCATGGCGTTCCGAGTTGGATTTCTTTTGTCTGGCGAATCTCAATCACATTCTATGTGGATTGGTCGGCAATCCCTGGTGTAGATTTGTTTTTGCTATGGCTCTTGCTGCGGTGGGGTCTTCTTTTGTAGTTGTTGCTAGGGTCTTTATAACGATTTGGCGCGTGGGAGTGAGATGACTGTCGCTGCGTGAAGAATTTGGACGGATCGGTTTAGGATGATGTGGACATTATCTCAAGTATGGAAGAAAAGGCAGTTGGTGCAGTGAACAGTAGTCGGTCGACTCGGGTTTGACTGTCTACTAGAATGTACCGATGGGGCCGTTCGCAGCTAGGACAGGTGAAGGACAATGTGTGCGTGTATGAGTTGTCTTGGGCCTTTCCCGATGAAAGGGCTGCACAGGACGAACGATCACTTTTTTTGCATAGGGCGGATATTCTGCGCGTAGTTAAAGATTCAAAGAATGTCGCTTGGGCTGTTTCTGTTTCTGTTGCTGCTGCTGTTGTTGCTGCTGCTGCGAGATAGTTGCGTTGCGAGTGATCGAGCTTGTCTCGCTATAAGCATCAGCTACAAAAAGAAACTGAACACAGAGGGGGCGGTCGCGGGCGACTAGCCGGCTATATAAGACAGGGATCTCTGACAACCTCGGGCTTTTCTTTTTTCTTGTGATTTTGTTCGACGTATAGGGAATAGTTGGGTTGGGGTTTTCGTGATTGGGGATTTGAGTTTCGATGGGCTGATCCGGGTGATGGGGTTGCGAGAAATACCTTAAGGTCTCTGAATGACGGTAGAGATGCATGAAGTTTCACTGGTGCTTTTCTGGGGGTTGAGTAGGGTGTAGTGAGAAGAAGTGTGGATTGTACAGTAGGGAGTCAATTATGCGGGCTGTGCAGTGAGGGCGTGGCGTGGAAGGGACCGAAAAGGGCTCTGTGCACGGGATAGGTAGGTATAAGCTTGGACTCGACTCCACTCGGACTCGAGAGAAAGAGCTGGAGGTGTTCAAATTGCCCCTCTTTGCTACACATGCAATCTTTCTTCTTGTGGTTTGCGCTACTATGGGTTGGGCAGTGCAAATGCGTAGAACTAAGGTACATTGCCTGTACTGCAGTCTTTAGGGGTATTTTGCCCTCTCTATTCTCTGTCTTTCTGGTAGACTGGCTGCATCATGCATAGGCCGTAAAGATCGGATGATGAGTGCTCAGTCTCTTCTTTTTCTTGCTGCGGTGCACCCACCCACCACTGCACTGCTCGCTGCTTACAGAATATGCCCACTCATCCAATGACCAAAAAGCGACCGCGGTGCAGTGCAATAGAGTATCTACCTAGGTTATAGGTAGGTTATGCTCGCGACCTTCCTTACCAGGCAGTAGTAACATTTCCCTGGCTTATGTGATGCGATAGTAGATAGCGAGTGAGGACGGAGCGTTTATCATGCCTGATACATGTAGATTGTAGATAAGTATGTTCTCCCCCACATTTGACTTTGACAAGCAGCGGAAGTACTAACCCATCCGGGCAAAAGTTTCCTGGCTCTCTCTCTTTCCCTCTCATGTCGGTCTATCTATCTGTGTGTCTCTATCGATACCAGGACCAAGGCCGATCGGGAGAAGCCCCGATTGCTAGTAGGCTTTTTGCCCCTCCCTTCTTCTCCTATCGATCCTCCCCCGCTTCTGTCCTGTTCTCTATGAGTATGTTGTATCTTTCCACCTGCAGGACTCCGGCGGATCTGGCTATTATCTCCCATCCAGGTCAATAGCACGCAGTCCAAAACCAAAAGATCAGGATTGACCCCGCCACCCCTCATCGAAGCAATGAATGCTTACCCCTCAGTTGGAGAAATTCCGCCGGAGAATCATGAATCTCCTACTGTAGAAGTTGAATCCGTGGATGAGAATCAATCCGGCATGGCCTTCTCATGCCCTCAGCAAAGGGCGACGAGGGGTGTTGACTATCTATGATAGAGAAGAGCTTCTCTCACTCTCGATAGCATCATCGATGGTATAAAACCATCGGATCGATCCCACCTAGTTGATGCCATCCAGACCTCGAAACCAGATTCATCGTTGTTTCATCTCGACCAGACAGACCCGATTCTCCAAGCACAGACCAACCTCTAATCACCCGCCGCAAAGATGCCCGTCGCGTTCAAGTACCACCCCCAGGCGCAGTCCACGTACAAGCCTCCGCTCATCGCAAATGAGAATGCCTTCCTCGGTGACGTGGATTCGACGTGAGTTTTTTTCTCTTGTTTTTGTTGTTGTCTTTCACCTCTTGTTTCATTTTTGTTTTTGCCTTGCTGTTGTCCAATGCAAGTGCGCGCACAGTCCTCGCATCCTTATGCAAGGATGGTGAGAGTTGTGGAGGTGATTGTTCTTGTTGACTGACCGGATGAAACCACAACCTGCAGGGACGACTACAATCCGGACAAGCCCATGTCGGCCGGCTTCTATCGATTGGAGAAGGGCACCCCGCTGGTCTACGAGTACTCTTACGATGAGATGAAGATCATCCTCGAGGGCGAGTATGAAATTGCCGACGAGACTGGGCAGAAGGTCACGGCCAAGCCCGGCGACGTCTTCCACTTCCCCAAGGGTGCCAAGATCACCTTCACGACTCCATCCTATGGGCTGGCTTTCTTCGTAAGTGCCGTTCTTTTTCTTTTTCACTATTGCCCGACCCCTTATTGCCGAGACGTCAGTGGAAAGACACAGTCGCTAACTGCAATGGGGATGGGTAGACGGGACAACGGGCCAAGGGCGTTTTGTAAGAAGCCGGAAGAAAGAAAGAAAGAAGAGGGGGAGGGGAAGATGAGAGGGTGATGTCATCCTTGGTGCCTTGGCCTTCCTTGCTAAATAAGGGCCGGGAGGGCTGAAGGATTCAGCCTAGACCAAATCATGATAAGAGGGAGCAGAAAGCTACTATCGTCGCGCATTGGAAGGAGGTTGGGCTTGTGGACGAGGATGGGTCTCATCTCGATCCATGGTTCATCGGACGGGATTTGCCCCATAACCGTTTCTTTCCAGGTTTGTTGACGGCCGTTGCCTAGAGATCAGTCAAACAAGAAAAACAGGGCAAAGGAATGACGGAGATGAGATTTTAGCTGGTATGGAAATAGAAAGCACAATGGACACGCAAGTTCAAGACCTCGAGATACTACACCACAATGAAAGTAGGTTTCATTCCTGTAGTGATCATTGCCGGGGGGACCTAGTGCACATGCAGGAGTAATCAGTATCCCTCGCAGGAAAGGTGGAATCTGTGGGGGGAGATGATAGGCACGATGTTTGGGGGAGGTGGAGAGGAAGCTGTTGGTCTAGCTCATCTCGGTCTCGGATGCGAAGTACAGTAATTAGACTATCTCTCTCTCTCTCTCGTTACTTGTTGTCAATAATCTGATTGTTGAATCCCGGTGAAATCGCGGCACAACACGAGTAGCAAGGAGAATGGGAGGGAGCCTATCAGTGCTATTTTTTCACTCACTTTACGCTGTCACCGTCCGATCGGACCCATGGATCGCGGTCGATCGGGTTAGATAGCAATTGACCCATTGAAATGCCAGCTGAAAGTCGACGGGACTTGGGATCCATGAGGGATCTGGTATCTGCTCGGTACACCTCCTCAGCCTCACGAACTCACCAATCATGTAGCCAGGAACAAGATTAGCTCGAGTCGGCCCTGGCATAGATTGCTGTGCAATATCGCAATGCTAATGAAGATCGGAACAAGGGAGTTGGCGGGGCAACCGCCAGCTCCTTCGAGGGGTACTGAAGCCATCGGGCAACTCTCGTTGGCTGATGGGCACGGAGTGGAGGAGATGAGAGTAAGAAAAAGAAAGTGGAAGCAGAGAAAGAGGATCGGGAGGAGAAGGACGAGTCCAGACAAGGCAGGTGGTACTAAGTTGTGTGTGGCTGGCTCAACTGCTGCTGCTGCTGCTCTTGCTGCTTGCTGTTCCTGTCGGTCTTGTCGGCGGGGAATTAATTGCTTACAGGCTGCTCTTGCTCTTGCTCTTGCTCTTTTGGTTCTTGCTGCTATTACCTCAAGGGTTAGAAACGGTAAAAAAAAAAAAAAAAGAAGGCATCATCGTCGTCGTAAGGTACTTCAACACCCTCAGTGCCTCTTCTCTTCTAGTCCCTCCCTTTCTTCCTCGTCCATTTTCTCCGACCTCGGTGTCTTTCTCCATCAACTTCCATTGCACACACCAGGTTTGCGCACAGTCCCAGCTCGCGCCAGCTGGCTCTAACGCAAAGACCATAATAAGAAGCTCTATTATTACATCGAGTGACTGATCGCTTTTCGCGCGTCCTCGCGTCCTCGCGTCCTCCCTTCGTACCCAACAGGAGCGATTCGAATTGTCCGATCTCGTGGCGCTTCGTTGCTCCTACAACCTGACTTCTGCTTTTTCTTTTCCCTGTTTTGAACTTCCCCCCTTCTAGCGCTCTTCTGGCTGTGACTTAACTTGCGCCTGGTTCCCTCGTGTGGTTGGGAATTCTCCTAAATCCCCGGTTTACATTTCTCCGACACTTGTGGACTTGTCACCAGCTGTCCCGGTCGGCGGAATCACACTTCGGGCAACTTACCCAGGTCCACTCTATTGCTATAGCTGATTGCGCCCGTTTTGTCCCTGAGCTTCTGCTCTTGCGCCCCTCATCATGGCTCTCAATCTTGACACAAGTGACCGGTCCGGTTTCCGCCTGCCCAACCCGCCTCCTCTCCTTCACACACGTGCCGGCAACGAACTGCTGGATCGTCCTGCGACGCCGGCCGAGACTGCTTTCACCAGCCCTGTCCAGACGCCTCAGGGAAGTCCCAGCAAAAACCGCCTGCCCCCCGGCGCAATCGATCTGCCTAATGTATTCGAAAAAGCGCTGAAGCTAAACCCCACCTCTCCGGCCAAAAACACACATAACCACTACAATCATCCGATGTTTTCGCCGCCCCGGGCGGGGGAGGATTTCAACGAAAGCGTCATCCGACAACCGCCAGCGAGCCCTACGCGCAGATCCAACAAAGAGAACACGCCGCCGAACTCTACCCGATTTGCCAAAGATTTGGGTCCGAACCCTGCCGCCGCCGCGATATCCCGAAATGAACCATATCAGACCCGTGATCTGGAGAGCATCCAGCGGCGACAGGTCCCCATGCGGGGTCTGACCCCGGAGGAACTGGAGAAGCTCCAAAATCCCCGTGTCAAGCGCCTGGTCAACGTCACCCAGCTCTGTAGGCATCCCTTCAATCGTCGTGTATCTGAAGCTTCCCCATGCATCGTACTGACTGCGTAGATTTCCTCGATCATTATTTCGACTTGTTGAGTTATGTCCACAACCGGCAGAATCGCTACTCGCAGTTTCGCGCCGCCTATCCGGAACCACCCCTGACGTCCATGGAGGAATACGAACCCGCACTCATGAAATACTTGGGTCGGGAGCGGGCCCACCTTCGCAAGCGCCGAACCAGACTTCGCCAGCATGATTTCCAAATATTGACCCAGGTCGGACAAGGAGGTTATGGACAGGTTTACTTGGCACAGAAGAAGGATACGCGGGAGGTGTGCGCATTGAAGGTCATGAGCAAGAAGCTACTCTTCAAGCTGGACGAAATCCGTCACATCCTTACGGAGCGCGATATTTTGACCGCAGCCAAGAGCGAGTGGCTAGTGAAGCTGCTCTACGCTTTTCAAGATGAAGATCAGATTTACCTGGCGATGGAATATGTACCGGGTGGTGACTTCCGCACGCTGCTGAATAACACTGGGGTGCTGCACAACCGTCATGCTCGCTTCTACATCGCGGAGATGTTCAGTTGTATCGATGCGCTCCATGCTTTGGGATATATTCACCGAGATCTGAAACCAGAAAACTTCCTGATTGATTCGACCGGTCACGTGAAGCTGACCGACTTCGGCCTGGCAGCCGGTATGCTGAATCCAGGCAAGATCGAGTCTATGCGGGTGAAGCTTGAGGAGGTAGGCAACACTCCAGTGCCGTTTGGACGTCCCATGGAACAGCGCACGGTGACAGAGCGTCGTCAAGGCTATCGGTCGCTCCGTGAGCGCCAGGTGAACTATGCCAAGTCGATTGTTGGGTCGCCAGATTACATGGCGCCCGAAGTGCTGAAGGGCGAGGAATACGACTTTACGGTGGATTACTGGAGCTTAGGGTGTATGCTGTTCGAAGCACTGGCGGGCTATCCACCGTTTGCGGGCGCGACGGTCGACGAGACTTGGCAGAACCTGAAGAACTGGCAGAAGGTGTTGCGCAAGCCCGTCTATGAGGATCCGAACTACTTCCTGTCGCGCCGGACATGGGACCTGATCACCAAGCTCGTGGCCGCCAAGGACCGACGGTTCAAGAACATCCAAGAGATCCATTCCCACGACTACTTCAGCGAGGTTGACTTTGACCGCCTGCGGGAGCAGCGTGCGCCGTTTGTGCCCGAGCTGGATTCGGAGACGGACGCGGGCTACTTCGACGACTTCACCAACGAAGCCGATATGGCCAAGTATAAGGAAGTCCACGACAAGCAACGAGCGCTGGAGGAGATGGCGGAACGGGACGAGAAGATGGGCAAGGGACTGTTTGTCGGATTTACATTCCGGTGGGTGCTCCTTTCATTTTGGTTTTCCTTTTCCTTTTCTTTTCTTTCCTTTCTTCTTCCGCCATACTGACGATGATAGACACCGCAAACCTGCCATGGACGGCATGGGACGAAGTTCTCCGCGCAAGCCGATCGCAACGGATGGCAGCTTCGGCACGATGTTCTAGTCTTTTCGGTTGCATGGTGTCATTCTAGCACGAGCTGGGTCTCGGATTTGGGTTCGTTTGAGCGCGTATGATATGATATTCTAATGGCTATGGCATGACGGGTATTTGCCAGAGGAGGGGCGAAGAGTGTATGATACAGCGTATCGTAGAATACATGAATGTGCATGAGCTTGAGGTATTATCGTGTTGTCCTCCCATGCTGATCCGGGGACAATCAATTCTCATTCAACTGCTGCACCATCTTCAGGATCTCCGACTCATTATCCCCAACGACCGCCTGTCCATTCGTCCAATCGACCGTCTAGAACAAAAGCAACAAGTTAGCATAATCTTTTCCCCATCCCCCCTCCTCCCACCAGAAAGAAAAAGGGGTAAACATACAACAGGCCTAGCAAAACTCCCCTCCGGGTCCCCCTTGAATTTTCGGATTGCGTCCTCCGCATCCCGCGCCCCGCGCACCACCTCACCCACCGCGTATCTCGCCCCCCGATCCACCGCCCCCGCCCCCGCCGGGTTCCCCGTCACGTAGTCCAGGATATTCCGCAGCTGGTCCGCCGTCGGCGGCGCCGTCGTCACCTCCAGTTGGAATTCCCCGCGTCCGCCCGCCGGCGCCGCATCCGACTCCGCTATCGTCGCTGCCCGTTGCAGGGTCTTGAGGGCGTTTTGGCTGGCTTTTGAGCTTGGTGCGTGGAAGAGGGTTATTGGATCGAGGGTTTTGGCCTTTCTTTTGGTTAATTATTGGTTCGGGGGTGGTTTGGGGGTGGTTTGGGGACGGTTTGGGGGAGAGATTAGGGGGTGCTTGGGGCTGGGGGTTAAACTGGGCTTGGGGATGGGGTGGATGGACGTACGAAGCGGAAGACCATTTTGATGGTTTTGGTGTTCTTTTCTTGATGGGCGAGGGAAGGATTGAAGTGGGAGTGGGATTGAGAGTCGGATTGTTGGTTGATTGAGGTGTTTCGATGCTGTGTTGTGGTAGTTGAGGAAGGGGTGTGAGTGATGCGTTGCGGTTGGTGTCGGGCTCTGCTTTGGGTTTGGTGGTTGGTGGTAGTGGTGGTGATTACGTCATGGGCTAGCTGCTCACTGTCATCCGCGGGATTGATTGGGGATTGCTTCACAGCACTGCAACTTTTTTTGGATGGCTGTTCTAGGTGGGTAGGTACTCTTGCTAATCATGGATAGAAGTTCGACTTGATGAATGCTTGTCGAATTGTGTTTGTGCCTCATGCCTCACCTCGTTATACCCTACGACTCTATCCAAGGAAGTCTACGAGCTAGACTTCAAATCAATCGTGGTATGTATCTACTCGTTAATCATATGTACAGCAGTCGTTGCTAATATACTACCACCCGAACTGCTCGATATGCAGGTATATCCCCTGCGCTCCAGTACCCTTGTGCACCGCCCGCTCATCGCTCAGTGACACCACGCTGCGGCGCGTATCGTCCGCCAGGCCCTGCGGCCCGCAGACGACCACCGCGCTCTCACCCTCGGCTCGTTCGAGCACCTTGCGGATAATGTTGCGGGTCTGGGGGCGACCAGACAATACCATCAGCGGGTGGGCTTGGAATGTGGGCTTTTTATCTGCTGATGCTGGCTTCTCCGCGGCTTTCTCGGAGCCGGATGATGCAGTAGCGGTTCCCGCATGTCCGGAGCAGGTACACTTGTTCGTGCAGGTCACGTCTTCATCCTCGATGGTTGCGGTGCAGCAGCAGCCTCCGCCTGGTTGACAACCAGTCTCCCGGATGGAAATGTCGTCCTTTTCGACGAGCTTCTCGGTGCGTTTCTCGTCCGTCGTTTCGATTGACGCCCTGGACTGGGCTACGACGGTGGAGGGTGTCTGGGCGCACAGAGTGGCCTGCGTCCCAGCCGGCTGCTCGAGCTTCTCGTCGCAGGTGATGTAGATGCTCAGCTCGATCTCCCGGATGATATCGGGATTGGCGCGTTGGCATTCGGCCGCGTCTGCCAGCACGGACTGCAGCTGGCTCTCGAACCAGCTGAGCTGGGTCCGCGATTTGACCACCCAGACGAAGCGGATGCGTTTGGTTGCCGCGAGGCGCTTGGCTGATGGCCCGCTCTGTGCGCAATCTATCTTCCATTTGGCCACGATGCTCCGCAGACATGGCATGGTATATGTCACACCCATTCCGCCCGCTAGCATGACCACGCTGTCGAACTGCTGGAGCGGCCTCATCTGACCGTAGGGACCTTCGAGAAACACCGTCCGCGTCTGTTTTGATGATGCAACTTCCCCGGATCCGAGCACATCGTGGCGTTTGGACGCGTAACGGAAGAAACGCCGGGTTCCACCTTTCTCGGCGCGTACGAAGATTTCGAGCTTGTTGTCTTCGGGGATGGAGGCGATCGTGAATGGATGGCTCTGTAAGGGGGCAATCGAATGGCATGTGAGAAACACATGTTGGCCCGGCTTCCAACTGACACCCGGATTTTCGATCGTGACGCGGGTGACATTCCCCGGCAGAGGGGTGAAAGTCGCCTGGTTGGCCCAGAGTGCGTGTTTCGAGGATCTCGAACGATGGAAGATAGACATATTGATGTACGTAGCCCAGAGATAGCGCGCCACTCGATCGAAAACGAGGAACCCAATCGAAATCCAGATCCAGACCTTGACCTCCGCTGGGGCGTGCAGCCAGACGGCCGCGATGAACCCAACAAACGTGACAAGGTGTTGCAGGACAAAGAACTCATATCCGAACCTACGGATCGGCGCCGCGGAGGTGACCACAATCCAGGTCAAAATGACCCATGCGGCTAGACCCCGTGCAACCAAGGGGTAGTTCTTGATTTCGTATGTGATATAGTTGTACCGACCCCAGTCACGGAACCAGAATGCCATGTGGATGGTGGCCGTCAGCCATAGCGTTCGAGCCACCCACCGATGGTACCAGTTCAAGCGTTCATAGCTCATGCCTACCAGGGCTCCGATAAGATTCTGTCTCCCGGCTAGCAGGAAGATCAGAGGCAACTGTGCGATGGCGACGAACCCGGTCCGGTAGCCCACGTTCTCCCAGCTCCATTGGTCGGTTGTGTCCAGCTTGTAGAAGCAAAAGACCAGCACGACAACAAGGTTAGCTAGGATGACGGCCACTGGGCCCAGTGGCGCGAAATGAAAGGTGTGGCTGCGAATTGATAGCGGAGGCAGCGTCGCATAGCTGGACTCGCGGACAACTGCCGTGAGGGTGGCATACGTGTTGAAGAACAGCGACTTGGGCTTGGAAGGAGTGAGGGAAGTGTCCCGAAGTCTGCACGCGTGAGCACTCTAGAAGCTCAAGCAGCAAGAAAGATCACCTACCTTTGATAGGCAAGGTAGCGATTGAGCAGGTTCACAACGGTACCCGCGGCGACAGCACTACCTATGACTGCCCAGTACATTTTCTGGAGGTAGAACAGACCAGGCACGCCATTTCCCATAGACATGTGGCCCATGCCCGACATATCCATGTCCATATCCATCTTGGCGGTGGGCAGCGGAAGTCGATTCTGAGAAGACGAATAAACGATACTATCCCTGCGGAATGCGGCGAGAGACAGCGGAAGACAATGTATATACACGAGAAGAGGGCCGGAGTTTCAAAACATCTCGCTCAAAGGCAACACCGCATCACACAACAGTAACATCAACCGAAGGAGTTATCAGGTGTTAAGCCTTCCATACCATTTGGGAGTATGTGCAGCATCACAAAGTAAGTAAGTAAACGACATGAGTTGTTGGAACTTGTAATAAAATGCGTGGTGGGGAGTGAGGGGATTATGACTAATGGAACCGGCGCATCGCAACAACCAGACAAACCAGAGAAACCAGTCAAACCAAGCAAATTAGACAAACAACAAAGAAGCTGGCGCGTCCGATCGGGGCGGAGCAAGACGGGTTGTGTTGTTCTAAGAATAGGGGGGGCAACAACGCGGCCATCTCCAGCATCTCCAGCTGTATGGTCTGCCTAAAACTTCTGGCCCACTGTCAACAAGCAGATCAACGCAAGATTCTAACTCTCTTAACCGTGCGGTTGTTGCTGTGGTTGAGACATTGAGCTCTCGTTTACTTACCACTTCTTTCTTTCCCCTCTCCCTTTCATTCCCCCTGTCTTAGCTCATATTTGCACTTCAGTCAATCGATAAATACATGCAAAATCTCTCTTATTGATTTCGCAAGTGGGGTCATTAATCTTCCCGCTGCATTATCCCTATACCCACCGTCATCTTTGGCATCAGATTGTGACCGTTCCGTGCCTGTCAATAATCCGCTTTTACTACTTTACTTATCATCGTCCTACAAGACACAGCAATTCCATAACCTTTGCTGCCTTTCTCCCTACCTCTTTGCCTAGACATACTGCAACGCTCTTCTGCATATCTTCCCTTTACAACCACATACCATATCACTCTGAGGGTGGTCTCCAACTTGCAGTACAGTCTGCACACTCACAATGCGAGGGTTGGGGCTTCTGACTCTCGCTTCTTTGGCAGCTGCAAAAGCTCTGCATTCCCGGCAGACAGCCTGCAACAACTCTCCGTCTCTGTGCTCCAAATCCTACGGTGCGATTACTCATCTAGGTGCACATGATAGTCCATTCCTCCGCGATGGATCCACGGATTACTCTACCTTTGGAGACCAGTTAGTTGATACAGCGCCACACCCGATAAGCTTGTAGCTCACTGACAGACCCGCAGGTACTACAATACTACACTACAACTTGAGGCTGGTGTGCGTCTCGTGTCGGCGCAAGTCCACAAGTCGAATTCGGAGTGGCATTTGTGCCATACCAGCTGTGACTATCTAGATGCAGGCAAGCTAAGCACATGGCTATCGGAGATCAAAACATGGCTAGACTCCAACCCGAACGACGGTACGCTCGATGACTTCCAAACTATTCAAAGTGTAGCCAAGGAGGGCAAGACAGCTGATACACCCTGCGTCATAGTGGTAACCGTCCTGTTGGTCAACTCGGACGATGCAACAGCGTCCGATCTCCATTCGGAGTATGAGACAGCCGGCATTGGGAACTATACCTACACTCCTACCTCGCAGACCTCTGCACCCAGCTCGTGGCCAACACTACAGGAGCTCATCGACGACGGCACTCGATTGATATCATTTGTCGCATCGCTAAGCGCCTCAAACAACACGGTGGCACCATACCTTATGGACGAATTCACCTATCTCTGGGAGAACCCTTACGATGTGACCACGGCCTCGAATTTCTCTTGCACGCCCGATCGTCCATCGACCGTCAAGAACGACTTGTCCGCTGCTCTTTCGTCCAATCGGCTACCGTTCATGAACCATTTTCTTTACCAGACAACGATCCTTGACATCGAGTACCCAAATGTTAGCTATGTGGACACGACTAACGCCCCATCCGGCGGTACAGGCAACCTCGGTGACGCTGCGAAGAAGTGTAAGAGTGCCTACAACGGCCGCCAGCCGACTTTCATCCTGGTGGACTTCTTCAACAAGGGCCCCGCGATCACGACTGTAGACAGCCTGAACAATGTCACCGACGCGACCGGCCGCGCCAACCTCACGTCGACCACTCAAACGAGCTCCGCCTCCACATACTCAAATGTGTTCAAGGGACTGGTCGAAGTGGTTCAGAAAGCAATGGATGGAGCAAACCCCAGTATGGGCGAGTGGATTTGGGCTGGCGGGGACTGGGGCAGCTTGCTGGGCGGTGGAATCGCCATGTAAGCCTGTCACGCTCCTTCACCTCTTCCGTTCAACTCGAAATCCCATCCCTTGATCTCTACCTTATTCGAGTCAACAGCATATCTACCGTTATTATCATTATCGGCAAATGCAAGCTTAGCGCTTCCTCATTTCTTGGAATTCTCGGATGAACCTTATGACGTTCCTTTGCTTTTACGATGGCTGGCATGCGACTGGACCTAGATACGGCGTTTTTTTTTTTTTTTTTTGGGTTGATCCTGACGGCTTGCAATCGTTGTACTTATATATATGGGTTTACCCTTCTACCATGTCTATCACTATCTTATCTGCCCAGAGAGCTAGGGCAGTACTTCAAATTGAATCCAAGATTGGACCGACCACTTATATTCTTACTCCACAATATTTACTCTTTTCCCAGCAACGACCTGACCTTGTTGACCTTATCTTCAAACGATTGCTCCTTGTCGGTTCTACGCCGCCGAGATGGAGTTGGTTAGCCAGTGAAAGCCCGATTGTGAGCCTTGACCTCGGAAAACGTTCCCTTCTCAAAAGACCAGACGACAAGACAGGTGGGAGGAAAGCACGTTGTAAAAGGAGGACATGACAAAAAACAGAAACAAAAGGGGTGGGGAGTATCTACCTCGATCCAACCCGAATATCCGTCTGAATCCTCACAATTCCCTGCTGGTGAAGAATGGTATGCGCCTGGCCAATGACTTGATGAACTTTATCCCAAGGGCCCTCTGTTATACCGCAACACAGAGAAAGGAGAAAAGGGGGGTTCCAGTCAGCCAAGATGCATTATGTGCACGAGTCGGAAAGAGAAGATAGGATTGGGGAAAAGGGGGGGGGAGGCCACTCTCTACTCACCAAGGGTTGTTCCAGCAGAGTGCATGACGAATTTGAGGCCTGATTTTTCGACCAGGCGCTGGACGTCGGCGATTTGGGCGGACACTGATGGAGACGCGGTGCCAATCTGTCCAGCCCGCCAGCCCGTCAGTCCGTCAGTCAATAGAGCTTGCAGCTTGGGGTTTGGCGGGCTATTTCCATGTGGGGTTGGGATAGATGAACGGATGAATGGGAATAGGATGCATGAACCAGTCGGGGCCGTCCGTCGACTCAGGCATGTAATGAGAGCAGTGCATGGAGATAAGCACTACTTTACTGGATAGACTGCGTATCCGGGATACTTGCTGCCAAACTAAGGGATCGCGAAAGAGGATGAACTGTTACTTACGGGAATCAAGCAGAAGTCCGCCGTGCAGTGCGGGGGCGTTGGGATGGATGCGATATTATCCATTTTCGTGTGGATTTGCTCCGGTACACTCGCAGAGAAGGGCGTATGTATGCCTTGTAGACTTGGAAATCTCCAGAAATATGCTGGTTTGGGGTTGGATGTGGACGGGGATTTTTTATCTCTCGTTGAAAGGGGGTGGTTGATGATGATGAGTGCTGTCTCTCTCAGCGCGGGGCCGAACAGCGGAGGGGCAACTGGCAAAAGATTTCCACGTTTTTGACCTCCCCGCCCAATCACCCGAGACTGGTTGTCCATACAATCAACTTGAAATCCATGATCCATCGCTGGCTCCCTCCGCCAGTGATGCCATTCTCTGGAATCAAATGGTCGGTTTACAATCTACCTACCCAATTCGAGCATTGTACATAAGACGGCAGTCACCTCCTGCTCCCGAAATGCCCATGCACTGGTCTGTGAGTTGCCGTGAACAACTCATCACGATCTCTTCTTCCTCCAAAATCATACGGTGCATCATCCAACTGGATCTGTCCAAATTGAACTCATCTGGTCGGATTCTACGGACAATTTTCTGCGCCATTACTGGGCCTCGATGGCTAGACTAGCGATTTCAGTCGCTTGTGGGGTTATCACGATTTCTCGTCCCGATTCCATTGCTTTGCCTGCTTTTCCTACCCCCCGACTTTATAATCCACCAGCTGAAGCAGAGGGAATCAATCAGTTTGGGTTCGACGATGGATGTCGTTGAATCTACAATGAACTATTCTGGGCCCGATACCAGTGCCGAAAGGGACGGCGATGGAAGAGGGTGAAAAAGCAAAAATGACAAAACAGACTCCAAAGGAGCTGGAAGGAGACTAAAGAACCGAAGCAAACATCTCAGTTGAGATGCTGATTGGAGAGGGAGCTTTTTGAGGCTTGACAAGATCAAGATGTCTCCAATATGCATTGAGGGTGAGTTGCACCTTCAGCATCAATCAATCAATTAATTGATAATGGATGGATGCCTCGAAAATCGGTCCACTCATTGCAAAAACGAACCACGGTTCGCCTTGCGACTCTAAATCCTCGCCAACTCCCTCCTTCACTTGTCTCTTGCTTTCTCATCTGTTTCTACTCGATTCTTGCGAGTCCTTATTTCGTGGAGTCACTTACACCTCCTCAGCATCATCATCATCCTCCTACCCTTTTCTTTCTTCTCTAATTGCCTGACTCTGGTGGGTTTTGCCTACTCCGCCCGGGCGTGACGCAGCCTTGTTGGTCCGACCGTTCAATCGACCACTCCTCCACTAGCCCAGCCCGATAGATCAACATTAGCCGTCTCTGGGGTATATTGCTCGCATAAGTTAGCAGACTCTGTGACTTCGCCGACCAATCCACTGGATACGAACCACCCCCTGCTATCCTTCTTTGACCGCCTGTTGCCTGTTATTGTGCAGCATCCAAGGCACGGTTTACCACCCACGTCTATGTGCCCGACGCCCTGCGCTCAGCTAGTCTTACCGGACCTGTGATAGTTCAACGTCTCCGTGATACTAGTTATTTCTATCTTCCGCCTTCAATACTGATGTTCTGCTCGGGTCGCTCCTAGTGTCAGCAGATCTGCGTCCTTGGCTAGCTGAACAAGGAATTACAGGTCTTGGGGAGGAAAGAGCTTCACCTCAGACGTGCAAGTCAAAGCGCCACGGTGGCTGAGGCGATTCCAATCCCTGCTCAAGGCTCAGGTCCTAGATCTACAAAGTAGTTGTTGCCCTTGCACTAAACGGGATCGGGTTGGGGGGCGTTTCCTGTCACTATTTGGAGGGGCTCATTTATCATCGGACGAATTAACGAACAGAGGCTTACTTCCAAGGCACCATCACATGAGCATGGTCTGAAGCGATCAGATCTCAATTTTAGCAGCTTGTTCTCCATCAGCTGCAAGTCAATTGGCCGGGTGTAACGAGGCTCAGTACTGACACAAAGACGTGAGAGGCGGGAAAAAAGCGAGTATTGCACTAGTCCATAGATCAGCTACTTCTGTCTATCCACGTTGTTAGACTTGCTGCTGTACTGAACATTCGCTCAGCAGGGTTGGGAAGGCTTCTTATCCGTTCTGAGAGGTCTGCATTTGCTTGCATCGCAGCCTGCGTCTCTTTCCAATTTTGACTGCTACTAGTTGTCGCCTGCGCCTTCCGGACTTTTTCCCTTCCTGAAGCACTGCATTGACCACGTGACTGTATACATTACGGCTGCCGAACATCCTTCATTCTTCGTTGTCATATTGATCTGCCTTGTAGGAAGGTTCGAGGTGCTGCTTATATGGAAATGATTCCCTGATCTGAGCATTATCTATGACCACACATCCGTTGAGCCTACCACAAATGACGAAGCCTAACATGCTCGAGCTCCCGGCAGGGGCCCATCTAATCTATCTTGCCGAAGGAGGAGCCAATGTCATCTACCGAATACTCGTCTCCAGCGGAAATTCCACGGGTCAGAATCACAAAGATATGCCGGTGACTGTATCCTCCGGTCCAGCGTCTGATGCGACGGATGGCTATAGTATACCCGTCGGTCTCAAAGGGAAGCTGCTTCGTCTTCGAAAAGAGACAAGCTCAGGAATACCTTATCAAGAGATAGCACGCAACTTTGATCGATGCATTCGGCCTCTTTTCAAGCCAGAAGAGCTCGTCGATCAGGAGCTAGTTTGCCTGCCTAGAGGGTTGATCCAGCTGTGCAACGAACAACTTCTAGCGGCAGAGCGAAGTGGGCAGCGCCCGAAAAGGCGACAAGGCGTATATCTCTCTGCAGCCGAACCATTCGGCCTTCTCATTACCGACATGACCACATTCGGCAGTCCTGGGACCACGCTATCAGAGCTAAAGCCCAAATGGCTCGTCCAGTCCCCGTCAGCCCCAGCCAGCTCTCGCCGGTGTCGGACCTGCGCACTCCGCGATATGAAGAATCACAAGGCGCGCAAGATTGGCAATGCAGAAGAGACGTCGTTCTGTCCGCTTGATCTGGTCACTGACAGGTTCGAGAACGTGCTTCGGGCGACCAAATTCATCAAAGGATGCAAGGACCCGGCCCGGCTGGCAAAAGTGCTGTATCGGAACAGTACCATGCAGAGACTTCTAACACATCAGAAGAGTATGCGTGATGTAGGGCTCCATGGTCCTTCCGCCACCTCCATCGAAAAGTCTCTTGGTATGACTCTGCGTGATTGTACAATGTTCATCAGGGTGAGTTCCTGTTCAATGTTCCAGTCCCCTCTGCCCTGTCCGCTAATATCCGTGCAGATACCTAAAGATGAAACCGGTCGTATCGAGGTACGCCTTGGCGATCTAGATCTCAAGACAGGTGCCGGAGGAAAGGCGAAGTACTGGCTCGACTTAGAGCATCGATTGATCGACGAAGGCTGGTACACAGGAGCCAGGAACAGCGGATCCGCGATCGAATGTGCCCTGCAGGCCACACGTAATCATTCTCAGCCGTCAATATAAGCTATGCACTTATCTTTCGGTCAAATACCATCCCATTTAAGCACGCGAGCATCATGCCGAAACTGACTGGGGAATGCGAATCTTGATATATATCACGGTGCAACTACATGCCTTTGGTCTCCTCGGCTTCGCAGTATTTGCAATGGCCCATTCCCCCCATCTCGGCTCGTCTAGAACTTCAACGAATGGCCTCGTTGTCCAGCATCTACATCACTTTTTGTCTTCACTGAATGTGGGATTGGTGTTCTTTTTTGATGGTTTTCTCTTCGTGTACAACATGAAGCATTTATTAGGAATCATGAATCAATTCATATAGCTCAGATGTTTACTCGGTGCATCTCTCAAGCCGAATGTTAATTTCCTTTCCGCCCAGATTTGATTCAGTCGCGACCATCGAGCGATACAGCTAAAACCAGTGTCTAGAAGAGACATGTGTTGTGGTTAGCAATCTCGAGAAACGCGGTCGTCCGAAAAGACTTCTTATCGTGAGAAACGGTAGTATACATATTTGAGTTCCGGCAAATGATGTCATTCGTGAACCGAACCCAACCAGCCTCAACAAAGTTATCTATACGAGCCATTTGTGTATACGCTGACCAACAGGTACAGACTCAAAACTAACAAACATATCTCCGACGGCACCACCGTAAAACTGAATCAGCCATAGCTAATAACCACTAAAACCAGCAACGAAGACAATTGGCAACAGGAATGCCGCTATCCATAAGCCTATCTCCGCAATTGCCGCAAATACGAGATCCCGTCGGAGCTTCATCTCCGCATAGATCAAGCATAAGAATAGCACGAATTCCCTTACCCAACCCAAGATAAAGACAGTACGATAGATTCCTCCACTTAGTTCATATCTCCGTGCAACGAGAATGGTTAAGCCGCGTCACCTCCTCCGCCGCTACTGCTGCACCCCAGCAGTGCGCATCACCCTCCCACGCAGCGCAACCACCCTGACTCCCACCCCGGCCCTCCGATTCTCCTTTTCCTCGTCATCCTCCTCCTTAGCCACTCCCAAAGCACTAAGCGCACAATCCCTCCCCACCCTCGCCCAGAACCGCCGCACGATCTACAAACTCGGCCGCAACCACGCCATCCCGGACAGCCAGATCGAGGAACTCGTGCAGCAGGCAATCCTGCACGTTCCGAGCGCCTTCAACACGCAGTCCACGCGGCTGGTCGTGCTTCTGCACCGCGAGCACGAGCGGCTCTGGGACCTCGCCATCGGCGTGTTCCAGGACCTGGTCAAGACGGGCGCCGTGCCGGAGCCGGTGTGGAAGAATCAGACGCTGCCGAAGTTAGAGGGGTTCAAGGCGGCTGTTGGGACGGTGCGTTCTTACTTCCTTCTCTCTCTCTCTCTCTCTCTCTCTCTCTCTTTTGAGAAGATGGGGAGTGCTTTTGGAAGGGGGGGTTTTTGTCCAAGCTGATGCTGATTTGATACCGCGTGGAATATAGGTCCTCTTCTATGAAGATCCGGCGCATATCGAGCCCATGGCGGAGAAATTTGCGCTCTTTAAGGACCGGTTTGAGCCTTGGGCGCAGCATTCGAATGCAATGCATCAGTATTTTCGTGAGTTTCTTGGGAATTGGTTTTGTGGTTAGGGGATGCGGGTTTGGTGTGGGATTTGATTGCGGTGATGGTGGCTGACTACTTATCCTTTTGATGCACAGTGTGGACGGGTCTTGAAGCGCTTGGGTTCGGGGCTAACTTGCAGCATTATAACCCCTTGATTGATGCGCCGGTGGCCGAGGCATGGAATGTGCCCAAGGAGTGGAAGCTCAGTGCGCAGTTGGTGTTTGGGAGTCCTGAGGCGGCGCCGGGGCCTAAGGAGCAGAAGCCTGTTGATGAGCGGGTCAAGATCTATGGGAAGTTGTAGGTTCGTTGCTGGTCTGTATAGCGGGCATAGATGGCTTTGGGGTTGAGAATAGAATGGCTATAAGATTAGGAAATAGTGATCTAAATCTAGACTTTTGGATGTACAAGAATACGATAATATCCCAGGACGCATGGAGGACTTTTGCATATGAGTACAGGATAGATATCACCGGACCTCTTGCTAGCTTTCGAAGATGGATTACGAGAAACGATGCGTGACCTCTATGAGTCTGTGAAGACCTTGTCAGTACTCACGCTCATCAGCGGCCGGACGACACGTAGTGCTCACCTCTGGACAGGCAGGTTGATTATCTAGACCCCCTGACCAGCCCTTCGTCCAGAAGGGAAGTTATACTGAGCGTCCAGATTGTCTTCCTTGGCCGCCATCAAGCCACGCCACTCGCGAAAGCGGAAAGGCTGCAGAGCGTGACGAATCGATTGCTTGATCTTCGTCCCAACGCCGGCCATTTTTATGTCTATCAAAGGGAGTCGCAATATAAGACAGGTGTATAGAGCGCTAAGATTGACTTTTTTGAAAAAAGAGGAGTGAGAAGAATGGAGACTGGAAATGCAATATCGAGACGATGAAGAGCAGGTTCTTATAGTACTGGGTGGCCAGATGGTGTGCTATGTAGTTGAGATCGTGACGTCAGGCGGGAGGTTGATATGGTCGTTTTCGGCCACTGTTGGGAGTGGTGGAAAGTTAGGAGAATAACTCTGTTTCGTGATGATTGGTGGTTGTATGTCGGTTTAGCTCGAGTGGAGAGGTATTTTATAGAAATGTGATGAAAGTGACTGGTAGATAATTGTATAGCCTGATAACCTCCGGTTGCTTTGCCCGCGGCTCGATTGCCTCCTTCCTGATTCGGACAGCTCTTCGACAGCTCTTCGGGGCTTCCCTTGTATACAACCTGAACAACAAAAAGAGCTCCTTCCAAAGCTACGCTGCAGGCTGCCCTACTAGCACAATGGGGTCTCACAATCAGCTCAGGCTAGGTTGAGTATTTCCCTTCTCTCTCTGGCTGGTAGGTTACCGCACACCTAAGTGATCTCTCCGCCGCATTCTTACTGATCTATCATGTCGCTCATCCCTAAAACGAAGCCACTCCTTCTCTTCGGTCTCATTCTTACCATCATTATCAGCTGCCCCGTGTGTCTCAGCTCGGCCATCACTCCACGATACTTACCCTACGGAGCCGTGATCACTCACTGCACGGTCCCAGGCACCGTGGCCCTGACCTTCGACGACGGACCCGGCATCTACACCGACCAGCTTCTCGATCTCCTCAGCGAGTACGGCGCGCGCTCCACCTTCTTCGTGAACGGCTATGAGCTCTCCGACCACCGCGACGTTCTGACTCGGACAATGAACGAAGGCCACCAGATCGGTTCTCACACGTAAGAAAGGCCTTTCTGCCCTACTTTATCCGGAGTCAATCCAAGTTCTGACGATACCCAATACGATATATAGGTACGACCACGCTCGACTCCCCACACTACGGTACGGTGAAGTCGTCGAGCAGATGGGCAGGCTGGAAGCCGCAGTGCAGAAGATCCTCGGGGTGGTCCCGACGTACATGAGGCCGCCGTATCTCGCCATCAACGGCGAAGTCCTCGCCGCCATGGGCGATCTCGGATACCACGTCATCAGCGCCAGCGTCGACACCAAGGACTTCGCGCACGATCATCCGGACTTGATCTCCCGCAGCTTCACGAGGTTCCTCGAAGGTCTGAATGCCGGCGGCTCCGTCGTGTTGGCCCACGATACCCATGAGCAGACAGTCGTGGCGTTGACCCGGGCGATGCTGGATGAGATAGTGGCCAGAGGGTTGAATCGTAAGTGTAATGGTTGGATGTAGTACCGTCCTTGGAGGCAATGCTGATATGTTGGCTTTTAGCGGTCCCGGTGGCAGATTGTTTGGGCGATGCGGAGGAGAGTTGGTATCGTTGATCCATGCCATTGACTCATGAGCGTAGGTGTCGAGTGAACACTTGTTTAGACTGCTTTTCTTTTGTGTGTGTCTAATATTCCTTGTTGAAATTTATGCCTTACCCTTTCTATGTTGTTCTGTTCCTGATCCATATTAAGGTACAGTACATCACAGGGGAAATGTTCGGAGCCAATAGGTGGTTCTATAGGATTGGATCTGGTCAGCCTGCTCCCTGCAGGCTACGCGACGACTGTCTGCGGATGGATTCCCTGGTCCACATGTTTAATATGCAGCTGCATGAACTGTTGAGGCTATATATCTGCCAAATAGAGCGTCATTGGCTCCTAACTTCGACTTTTTTTGTAGACCGCGTTTCGGAAGCTTCGTGGCATATGTAGCACGGAGAGTCCAACCTGACCAGCAGGTTAAGTTGCAAAAAGCGAGTGTTAGAGAGTCGTTAAGCAACCGTAAACTGAATCTAGGTTTGTGGTAGAGCCATGCGAGGGTACAGCATATGGACAATTACACCCTGCGATGATGCTCAGTAGTCTGGTTCGCATGGCGACCAACCTTCCGGCCTTGTCATTCAGGCCTGCTGCTCCCAACTAGCCCTATCCAATGTACATTTTCAATCAATATTCCGTAGCAAACGAACAGTATGATAGACTAAAGATACCAAGGGTATTAATCTATCCCAGAGAAACAAAATAAGAAGCACGATGCTATCTATAACGCCACCGCCATATCTATATCCCAAAACATACCAAAAGGAACTAAATGAAACACCATCCCGGCGCCCTCGCAATGCAATACCAATCATCATCCAGGAATACGTATTTAGAAAAAATCCTGGTCATCCAGCCACTGGGAGTCAATGGCGTAGGCAACCAGGTCCGCGGCGCAGCACATGTCTTCGTGTCCGTGCTCGAGGTCAAGCAGTTCCAGCACGGAGGCTAGTCTCTTCTCGAGGGTTTGTTTCAGGTCGGAGACGCGGGGTTGGTTGTGGATTATCGCTACCGCTGGTGTTGTTCTCGGTTTGGTGTCTTTTTTGGATGCGGTGGTGGTCGGTTTGACGCTCTTGTTGGGCGAGCAGGGGGCAAGGGGTTGGCGGGGCGCTGGAAGCGAGGAGGCGGGCTCTGGCTTCTTGTTCTTGAGGAGGGATTGGAGGAGGAAGAGGAGCCAGACCAGGTTGGTTCGCGGGGCGTATTCGGCCCAGATGCCCGGGATGACGGGGGATTTTTCGGTCTTGAGGGGTTCGCCGTGGTAGAGTTGGGAGCGCATGCTGATGGTTGGGGATAGTTATTAGTTTGACCGGACTTGTGTGTTTTCTTTTGGTGGGTACAGGGTGCTGCTTGTGGTGGGACTCACTATCGGTATGTGTTTCGGAGCATAATCTCGTCCTCGTCCCGGCCGATGGCATCGAAGATTTGTTTCTTGTCGAGGTCTGACGAGGCGATCTCGAAGGCCTCGGCCTCTGCGCTGAGGTGCAGTTGCGCGCGAGACAAGGAGTAGTCGATGATGGTCGTCTCGAGGGTGCTAATCCCGAAGCCACTCTTGGACGATTGGTTTGTGATCTCTGCATTGGTGGGTGGGTCCATGCACCCTCCAGGCCGTGTACTCCGTATACAGACGTTTCCGAGGTGCAGGTCGCGATGCTGAGGATGTCAGCCTTGAAATCAATGGGGACTAGTGGATCAAGAGCTTACCTCAAATAACGCGTATTCCTCTGCCCGAGCAAGCGCCATTGCGACTCCCCAGAAGATATCGTAGATCTGGAAAATGGAAGTCCAAGCGAACTTCTCCAGCTCGCAGCCAGCATCATCCATCTCCACGATCGCCCACAGCTGCGAGTCAGGATAGGCCCGCTTACTAGATGGATTCGGATTCAAGCAGTCGTCCTTGGTCTTTTTGTAGTGGTCCCAAGCCTTCTGAAACGACTCAGGAAACCGGCCCTGGACCACATGAATTTCTCTGAAGCGGGCAAAGCCCGGGATTGGATCCAGATATTTGAGCATCTTGACCTCGGACACAATCTCATTGATACTGGTGAACTTCTTCGAGCCTGGCCCACTCAGAGCCCGCAAGGGCACAACCTTGAACACGCCATCACCATAGGCCTTTAAGCGCGCGAGCTTGGATCTGGACATCTCCTTCTTGCATACCTCCTCTCGGAGACGAAGCTTGTAAACCTCTCCGTAGGAACCCTCGGCGATTTTGACCACCTCCAACAGATTACCCGCTCGAGCAGCCCATGAGTCGAACTTCTGCACGCTCTGCGCAGCAGCAGCGGACAACGCTTCGTTCAGGATCGGGCGCACATATCCATTGGCCTTCTCATCCGTGACGCATCCAGACGACACCCGAGCCGCTGGCTTGTCCTTGTTCCTTCGTGATGTTCTCGTTTCAGTCTCTGCGGTGGATTCGCACGCCTTGATCCGTCGGCGGTTTCTCTCTGCCGGGAGCTTGGGGCTGATCCGGACTTCGACCATTGTTTCGTACCGTTTCTCTAACGTCGGTGTAGTGATCGCCTCCGGTGTTTCGGTATCTTCCGTTCGACTTTGCTCCGGTTCCTCGTTTTCCGGCTCATCTGCTGGTTTCGAGTCTTGAACATGCGCCTCCTCATCTGGAGTAGGCTTCAACTCCTCCACCTCCACCGACTGCACAATCTCAACCTCCTCGTCTTTTCTCTCCTTCCTCGTCACTTTCCCAGCCCCTCCTTTCTTCCTCACATCCTTCTTCCTCGGAGCTATCGGCGTACTCTTCTCCTCGATAGCCACCTCCGCAAGTTTCACCCGCACATCCTCGACAGCTTCCTCACCGACCTCTTCGCCGCTCGTCTTCAGATCTAACCGTTCCACAACCCTGGCAGGGCTCCTCTGATCAAACACCGCCCGTGGGGCATCAGTCCTCCTCTTCCCGTAGACTTTTCTCTGGGCAACGGTGCGGGTTCTGGTTGTTGGTTTCGGGTTCCATGACCGTTCGACGCCGGTCACGGCGATGGGGGAGGAAGGCGGGAACATGGCGACTTCGTGCATTGTGTTTGGGGCTTCTGAGCGAAGTATTAGTGTGATAAAGAAAGGGCTAGCTGCCCACTAATCTGAGGAGACTGTTGGGAGGTTATCGATTGCGTTGATGCGTGGAACAACAGAACAGCTGCTGCAGCGGTAGGATTCCGCGGAGGTGGCCCGCTTATTGTTCTCTTGCCTGTTTAGGTCTAGTGGCCGGCGTTGCTGAGGGGAAAGAAAAAGAAAGGGCCCGGTTATGTAAGTGGATCGAGCATTCATACTTACGGTATGTAGTTCTATGGTGGGCTAGGGAAAAGGAGGTATACAATTTTAGGGACAGAGGGTGAGGGAATAGGATAGGAGAGAAAGTGAACGCGTGCGAGAGTAGGGAATATCTATCAATCACTTTACACTCTTGTTTTATCCTTGAGAGTTGCGTTCAGTTCCTGCATCATAGTGATGTTGCTATGCAGGTGAGCTCTACTCCTAGCATAGGACTATAGTACACTCTACACAGTTAAGTACTGAGTCCAGTGCAACAGACAGAAGCATTGAATAATGTTTTGTAGTCTCAGAGAGCAAGAACAACCCTGATTTGCCGGTCAAATCGCAAGTATTACCTACCATGGGAAGTAAACTCGCCTGTCAGTTCGCAGTTTCACACTTCTAAAATACTTCGCGGGCTACAGAACTGAAGCATCGCGGCCTGGAGTTTCCACTTCAGTCGATCAGGAGTGGCAGGGCACGTTCAGCGACGCGCTCGAGACCAGGAGAATGGCAGCGTCGCTACCCCGTACTCCGTAAATAGCGTCGGAACAGTTTCATAGGGACGGGAGGGACGGGTGGACCGGGAATGGGCAAATGCCTCTCTCCCCGGTAGGTAGATAGCACGGGCCTGTCAGTACTCAGTAGGAATGCGAAGATCCAGTCAGGAGACGGACGGAAATAAGGATCAGTGCAGACTGGACGACGGATGGAAGGATGGAAGGAAGGGTCAGCAGATGGTAGTGTAGTAAGTAGTACATGTACTAAGTAATTATGAATAGGCACAGAATAATTCGGAGCAAAACGGAAGCCAAAGAAAGTAAAAAGCCGATGTAGTTGCAGTGACGTTATCCCTTCCCCTTTTGGCCGCTGGAATTTTCTCAGCTCCCGTATCTTTCTGATGCAATAGAAACAGACATCACACAACACTGCGGTCGCAAATCATGCTGCTGGGTCGGATCTAATCGAGGTTTCGATAGCATATCAATTCAGGGGCAATCATTCATTTACAAGCACAATCAGACCCCCATCGATGGAAAGGAAAGCTATTGTGAGAGCTACAGAAGCCCGTCGCGTCGATCACGCGAGCGCCGTAGGATTACCGAATTGAGCCAACGAACCCTCGGGAATTGTTCGCCGCCCATCTTTTTTTTTCTTGCCCTTTCAACTCCGCCATCCTTTTTTTTCCCTTATTCTCACTCAGTCTTCTTGCCCTTCACACCACGGTCGGGCTTATCGGCGCATCGACCCATTTCCTCCTCCTCCTCCTCCTCCTCCACCACCACGCTCCTCCTTCTTCTCCATCGTCGACCTTTCCCCCTTCCCCTCCTTACCCCGTCTTTCTCTTGCTCTCGTCACTGGTTAGACTTGTGATGAGTCAATAAATACTATCTTTTATACTATAGCCTCCCTTGCACCTGGGTTTGCGTCTTTCCATCCCTCCCATGTCGCCCCGTTCAAACTGAATAAAAAGTGACTCCACATCCTTTTAAGGAACGGCGATGGCGTTCAACTTCAACTGGTCGCCGCTTATGGCGGACGCGAGTTTCTATACTCGTGCCCAAGACCTGCTGACGGCTGCCTTGAATAAATCGCCTAAACCGCCTATCATCGTCGACGACATCATCGTCACTGAATTGAATCTTGGTTCCATCCCCCCCGAACTGGAGATCTTGGAAATTGGGGATTTGGCGGAGGATCGCTTTCGAGGCATCTTCAAGATGTCATATACTGGAGATGCCTTCCTTACCCTGAAGACGCGCGTTCAGGCGAATCCTCTCAATACCTACCTCCTCACTCGTCCCTCCTTCGCGACTCCCATGCCCGTCGCTGCAGCGTGAGTGTGATCTACCCTACGCGAAAGCGAACCCTGATGGCCTTTGGTTAACATACTCACTCGTTGCAATACAGAACTCCTCTCACCATCCCCCTGCAAATTACCCTCTCCGATTTCAAGCTCTCCGGCTTTGTCATCTTAGTGTTTTCGAAGCAAAAAGGCATCACCGTCGTTTTCCGGAATGACCCCCTCGAATCGCTTAAAGTCTCGTCGACTTTCGACTCTATTCCGTTTGTGCGCGACTTCCTGCAAAGAGAGATAGAAGCACAGCTTCGGATTCTGTTCATGGACGAATTGCCCGCCATCATACATCGTTTATCCCTTCGACTGTGGGTCCCAGAGTATCGCGCGGGAGAGGAGCTACAGAATGAAGCTACGGACACTGCAGGCGAAGGCCCCGGCCAAGATCCGCTGGCAAGCCCGCCGCAAGACCCGGTTGATGCCTCTGGAAACGCCCTGGACGAATCGGAGATCGCATCACTTTCCCTCGATTCGACTGTCGAAACTCATTCCTTATTCTCGCAAAAGAACCTCCTCCGGCTGGCCGCCCTTACGGATTCACAGCGGACATTATCACTTTTCACCCCGTCCATTCAGGAAGTCGTCTACCGTGCATGGACTTCGCCATCCGACTCGGGCGATCTCTCGGGAGGCGTGACGTCACCTCTGAGTCCAATGCTTTCCAGGACGCATTCGCAAATTGGTGGCATGTCCTCCTCTTTCCAGGACACAGCCAGTATGGTGTCCGCACACAGCCGGTCCTCCGCAAACACACACACATTCAGCAGTTACGGCTTGAATCTGGGCTCTGGTCGTCATTCGAAGTCCAACGCGAGGAGACGGAAGAAGCGTGTCGTCGATCTGCGTCGCCCTAAGACTACGGACGACGCGGTCAGCGTCAGTGGTGAGAGTACCTACACGGAGACTACGAGCGCCGCATCGGTCTACTCAGCTCCTCTACCTGTGATGAGCGAACAGACCGATGATCCAGTGACGCCCCCGCTTTCGCCCAACAGCGACCGCCATCTTCCGACGATCCCCGAACGACATCGTATGAGTCTTTCAAGACCTGCCATGCCTCGGCGTGATATTGCAACCGAAATGTTGCAGGATGCTGGTGAATCTTCGTCGTCCGCGGCTTCCCGTCATCCTGCAGTCGGTGACGTGGATGCCACCCCTCGGGTTTCCGTACACCCCCACAGCACCTCCCGCCGGGAGAGTGAGAAACACCAGGAACCGGATGTTCCACGCAGCCTGCCTGCCACAGCCCTTCCATTCACGGATACGAAAACGTCCAACGTCGTGGATCAGGCCCTGGTTGAAAGACTCGCCGGTGAAATTGCTCGTCGCATGCGCGATGAGAAGCTGACCCCTGGCGGCACTTGCAGTGCCTTCTGGGATCGCCTCAGTCATGACGATGCGCCTCCGGCGTATGGTCAGTAATCTTACTTTTAAGGTTCTCAAACAGGTCTCTCCTCTCCTTCACCTTCCTCTATTCTCCTCGGACTTGAACCCGTGATCAATAAAGTCCTCGAAGCTCCAACAAGACCGAAGCTATTCATGACCGATACGACATTGTTTTTTATTCCTCTGCTTTGCTATCTACGTTGATTGTAATCATCTTGTGGGATGAACTTTGGAGCGGGCGCTAGAACTTTTATATCGATTGGGCTGTACTCATAAAAGAATTGGGTGTGTTTTTCTGTGATTTGTGTGATTTTCTGCTTCTGTGAGCGACCTGCTTTCTTTCAAGGATACCATCTCCCACGCTCGCCGACTCTCTTTGGTCCTGTAAATACTTCTCTCGTTTGGTTCTTTCTCGCTCTTTGCCTTGATCGTTGCTAGTTTCACTGCTGCTGCGTGTGAACCAGTTATTGGCTGGCACCGCATTTGGAGAGTCTGAGGATCTGCCTCTTTGTAAAACAAAATATCAATTGTACTGTCTGTTCCCTTCTCTCCATGAGGACTGTAAATCGCTGGTCAGGGCGCAATTGCGGCCGAGGGCGGCTCCACCAGCCGAACTCGGCAGGCTCCGATTGCGACTCGCGGACGGACTCGAACGTCAACCGAACCCCAAGCCAAACTTCCGTCGCCTTCGCTTCCTTCTTGTCTGCTTCTTCTCCCGCCGCCACGTTGCCCGATCATCGCCCGTCCCTTTCCCCCGTTCTCTCAAGTTCTCATCCTCAATCATGGCGGGCATGTTTCAGAACTTATTTGGAGGCTCGCAGCCTTCCAACCCGGCCAGACCTGACGATGGTAAGTCACGCACGCAACCTATTTCCAAAAATCCGGGGTTCAAGCTCTCCCCAGCCCCAACTGACAGCCCACCTCTTTAAACTCATCATCCTCTTTCTAACATGACTGTCCACCAGACTTCGCCGACTTCGTCGAGGCTCCGGAGCCGTCTCCAGCCTCTCTCGTCCCCGGCTCATCCACCACCCCGGCCATCAACACTCACGGCGTAGGCGCTGCTACCCCGGTCCCGTACACCAAATGGTACCGGGTGTGGGAGCGGACTTCACCGCAGGACTTCATGCAGGAAGCCATGGTGATGCCCATCATCCTGCTGATCGTCCTCTTCCACTTCTGGGGGACGCGCAAGAACCGGCGTCGGGCCCGCGACTGGGCTCAGGCGCACGGGTCCGCCCTGCAGAACGAGTTCGCCGTCGTCGGCTTCGGGGGTCCCAAGACCGACGAAACCCCATCCCCGGACGACATGCTCAAGGAGCGGTCCGCGCAGGAGTTCGCATCGTACGCGACCGGTCGCCAGAACGTGGCCTTCGTGGATTTGTCGGTCAAGCTGCCCAAGCGGTACAACCCGGTGATCTTCTGGACGGAGTCGGTGCTCAGCTTCCTCTTTGAGAGCTGGGAGGCTCCCGCCGAGACCTACGAGGCGACGGCCTACACCTTCGACGGCAAGGAGAAGGACGTGGTGCCGGTGCCCGCCAATGACACCTCGTCCCTAAAAGTCAACAACTCGACCTACGACGGCTTCATCTGGGCGATCGTGCACAAGAACCACATGCGCAAGTTCCGCCAGGACCGCTACGACGCCTCCATCACCTTCACCCGCGAGAACCCCAAGCTCCCCAGCTGGGTGACCGTCATGACCGAGAGCGCCGAGATCACCGACGTGCTCCTGACCCCCGAGCTCATCCAGGCCGTCGAGAAGGCCGGCTCCGATTTCAAGTACCTGATCGTGACCGACCAGCCGATCGATAAACCCTTGAAGTATGTCCATCCTCATCCTCCTCTCTTTCCTCTTCTATTCCCCTTACCAAACACATAACCATACTAAAAACAATGCCTCCCCAACAGAATCGAAGAAACCACCCCCCGCAAACGCATTCAACTCGCCATGACCCTACCCGCTTCGCCCGCCGGCTACGCCACCTCGCTGCCCCTCTTCTCGCAGTTCCTGCGCCTGGCCGACCGCCTCGTCGCCGTCGCCCACTTCCGCCCCGAGGTCACCCGCAAGATCCGCCACACTCGCGACGAGGAGACCAAGAAGCTGCGCCGCGCCGACGAGGACGAGAAGGCCGAGGAGCGCCGCCTCGCCGCCGAGAAGATCAAGAAGGAGGAGCGCGAGCGCCTCCTCCGCGGTATGTCCGCCGACGAGCAGCGCAAGTACCTGGATCGCGAGTCGCAGAAGGAGCAGCGACGCATGATGAAGAGAAGTACCCGTCGGGGTTAGATGGGTTGCTTTTCTCTCTTACGGCTGTCGCTGCTGGTGTTGAATGGCTAGGGAGATCTCTTTTCTTGAGACTATTGTCGGGTGACTGACGGAGGAAAGCTAAAGATGCTACTTGGCTTGTCATGTGGTGTTCCTTTCTTTTATCTCTCTACGTTGCTTCTCTTGTATCTGGTGACGACGATGTTGCATACTTTCATGTACAATGTATTCATAATTATTCGAATGAGAAGGGAGGGAGGATGGGGTTTGGGGCGGCGGTGTGGGATGTTTACGATCGACATTAATGCAGTTATGTTCTGGCGTAACTGATGTACCTGGTCCTGTCCTATATATTGTACTGTCATACGACGATCACATGAACAGTGATCAAGCAACAGACCAGAGACCCCTCCTCTCCATCTCCACCACAAGTGTAAAAACCCACACTGCCAATGCAATATGGTAATCACCAACATGATTAAGTCCTGTACCTGGAACACCAAAAGCAAATCTATCAATCTAATCAATCCGCAGAACCCCAAGCCCCCGATAAAAAAAAACAAAAAAAGAATCCTTCAACCGCCCGCAGCCAAAAAGCTCAACAAACTCCCCAACGTCAACCCAGCCACGAGCATCAAGCCCATGAACGCACCGGCCGGCTCGCGCTCATCGGCCGCCACCAGCCCGGCGCCCATCATGCAGTTACTACCCAAGTACCCGTTACTCACGCCGAAGAGCAGCTGCACGACCACCAGGTAGAAGAAGTCGCTCTGAACGACGGCGCCGCGGCCCCGGATGTTGCACAGCTGGTACAGCGGGATGAAGGCGGCGCGGGCGCAGGCGAAGACGAGCAGGGCGCCCGGCCGGTGGACCAGCGAGAGCGGCGGCCACAGGACCAGCATGCGGCCGAGGAGGTCGCCGGCGTTCCAGAAGAAGAAGGCCAGCGGGATGAAGACGGGGGCGTCGAAGAGGCGCGAGCCGCTGCCGCGGTTGACGGATTCGATTTCCGCCGTGAACACTGGGAAGGTCATTGTTATCGTGAAGCAGAGGATCATGGCTAGTGCTGTGAAGCGTAGTTTCTTGAAGAGCGTCCATAGGCTTATTGTTTTGCTGGGGGTCGCGGGATCGTCGTCTTCTTGTTCGTGGTTGTGACTGTTGGGAGGGGTGAGGTGCGAGCGGCGCTTGACGAGGGAGGTGAAGGCTAGGAGGGCGAAGCAGGACACCCCCGTCGCGGTGAGGAAGTATGCGAAGGCCGATTTGGAGGATTCCTGCGGCGGAGCGCCCGCCGCGGGGGGTCCGGGGGCTTGGTCGTGGTCTTGCTCGCTGTCGCCGGGGCTGCGCGCCACGGAGAGCACCGAGACAATCTGCACGATACACGGGAGCACGCCGGCCACGCCCTGGCCGCTCATGATCGCCTGCGTGTACTCCTCGCGGCCGAAGCCCGCGACGTAGGCGTACACGCCATTCTGGTTGATGCCCGTGGCCAGGCTGGCGCCGAAGACCATGAACATCAGGAACGCGAAGTAGGTCGCCACCGAAACATCTTTCATGAGAATCGTCGAGAAGGCCAGTAGCGTGAACACCACTATGTTGATCAGCAGCGAGATCACCGTCCGCTTGGGGTAAGATGCTCCCTTCTGGAGCTTGGCCAGGATAAATGAGGAGCCCAGGTTGGTCACCGTCGAGACGGTCAGGATGGAGGGCTGATAGTGAGTCGCTGCCCAGTCGTCCGTGTGGAATCGGTGGTAGAAGTATGGGGCTGCCGCAAGGAACATGTTCCTATAGTTATCGGAGCATGGCGGTTAGCGGGCTGGCGCCGTTGTATGTGGAGATGGTAGAGCAGAGCATTGCGCTGATGAGTTGGAGATTGCAAGTCAACGTACCATGCCCAGAGCATAGAGACTCCCAGGAGAAGAAACACGGCATATTCATAGGAGGAGAAAGGGGCCTGTTGCGGAGCTGATGAGGCCGAATCGTTGTTCTCCGACTCGTTATCCGACTCCGCAGGCTGCTGGATGGCCTCGTACGTCACTTGCGGAGCAAACAGTCTCCGAATACGGTCCATTGTTGTGGTTGCAGAAGAGGTCCCTAGATACTGGACGAAACGGGACTCGAGGAAGAGGTAAATCAGTCCATAGTAGATTTGTGAGAGGGAGAGAAGAGGTCACGATGATGAGAAGAAGCAGGGAAGGTCATGAGGGCCAGTCGGACAATTGCCAAGACACCCCGACGGACTGGTCACGTTCGGGTGACTAAGACGGCAAGAATGAGAAATGGTTCGGAGGAAAAGAAAAGGAGAGAGGAGAATGGGGTATTTCTGTACGGTCTCTATCCAGTCATCCACAAACATACCAAAAGAAGAATCACAGTCCAACCATATTAGATACATCATCAAGCGCCCACCCTTCTAAGAACAAGTATATATGAGCCACCTTCAAAGAAAAATAAGCCTGTTGGTGGTCTACACGGCTGTAAAACGTTCAACGTTCAACATATAATATAGAACGGAAGAATGCTTCAAGGTGTCCACGAACTCCTTCTATTGCTTTTGTTGAGAAGACTCCTCTCGAAGCTCTTCGACTTCATCTTCCGCATTGTCGTTTTCCAACTGCCACAATTTCTCTTCGGTCTCGGGAGTGACGGGCGCCCGAGGAGGAGTTGCGTCACCACCACTCAATTGCCATTCCATCAGCTTGGTGAAAGCACCATCAGGCCTGGCACTAAGCTCCTCATAGCTGCCTTGCTCAGCAACCTTGCCATCCGGAGCAAGAACGATGATTGTGTCGGATCGTTTGATGGTAGATAGTCGATGGGCGATACTGATAGTCGTGTTGTTGCCGCGGAGCAGGGCAGCAAGAGCACTGTTAACAAGGGTCTCGGACTCCGCATCAAGCGCAGAGGTCGCCTCGTCCAAGATCAAAATATCGGGTTCCTTAATGAGAGCACGAGCAATGGCAATGCGTTGCTTCTGTCCACCGGAGAGTTGCGCTCCGCGAGGTCCGACCTGAGTATCAAGGCCATCCGGCTAGAGGAAATGCATGTTAGTCGTAGACGCCCTTCAAAAATTGATGGAGCTACTTACGAAATCACTGATGAACTGGCAATTTGCTTTCCTGGCAGCCGCGATGATTTCTGAGCGAGTTGCATGGGGACTTCCATAGGAGATGTTTTCTGCAATCGTTCCTGAGAACAGGACAGGCTCCTGCGCGACGACACCGATCTTCCTACGGAGAGATTTCGCGTTCATCTGACCGATGTCCTTGCCGCCGACTAGAACGCGTCCGCCGGTGGGATTGTAGAACCTCAACAGAATAGAGGCAATGGTGGACTTGCCTCCGCCTGATGGCCCAACAATGGCGACATTCGTGCCCTGAGGGATCTCAAAGTTGAGATCTTGGAAGATAGGGACAGCAGGACGGGTGGGGTAGCTGAAGGATACATTCTCGAAGCGAATAGGGCCGCGGGCAGATTCAACCTTGATGCCCTTAGTAGGTGATATGGTTGGCTCCCGGTCCTGCAACTCAAACAGACGACTGGCCGCACCGACGCCTTTCATCAATTCGGAATAGAAGCTGGAGAGACCAAACATGCTGGAACCAGCGTAGGCGGTATACATCAGGAAAGATGTGAGCTCTCCAATACTAATGGCGCCTGATTTGACCATTCCTCCACCAACATAGAGAAGTGCGAGAATCGTCATGTTACCCATGAATCCGGTCTAAAAGGAAAGTTAGTAAAGAAGGATCAGAAAGTCTCAACCCGGTATATCATACAGAACTGAAAAAGGTCGCGCTAATCAGAGATTCTTTCTTGCCGAGCTCAAAGATCTTGCGAACTTGAGTGTTATAGCGGTTGACTTCCAGGATCTCACCAGCAAAGGACTGGCTAGTCTTCACGTTGCCCAACCGTTCTTCAGCAATCTTAGTCAAAGTTCCGAGGTTCCTCTGAATCTTGCGGCTCAGGTTTCTGATCGCCCTTCCGTAGAAGAAAGCTCCCAGGCCGATTGGAGGTAGCAAAAGTGCCAGAATACTCGACAGCTTGAGACTGACATAAGCCATGAGGCCGAATCCAGCCACACCGCTGACAGTCGCTCGTAAACCGTCGGAAAGATTCTGAGTGATACTTTTACCAACAATAATCGTGTCAGAGCCGAGACGGGAGATCAGATCACCAACGCGGTTCGCATCGAAGAATTCCGCGTCCTGAATGAAGGTCTTTCGGAACAAATTCGAACGGAGTCGAGCAACGATGCGCTCACCGACAATACGAAGAATCACAATGCGACCATAGTTAGCGGCAGCACCAAGGGTCATGATTCCGGCCAATGCACCATAGAACATAGGTACACTTAAGCCGAAAAGCTGATCCGGGGCGCCCTCCTCCGTATTCTCCGCGGATTGGGTGGACTTGGTGGCAGCGTCCATGATCTTGCCGATAGAGAAAGGAATAGACATCGTGATACCGGACGAAATGAGCAGGAAGAAGAAAGCGAATCCAAGCTTCTTGGCTTCGGGGCGCGCAATTGATAGCAATCGCCAGATCTCCTTAAAGCCTGCGTTCTTTCCTGAAGCGCCATCTTTGGCCAACTTTGCTCGGAGATTAACCTGAGCGGCCTGGGCTGCGCGTTCCGATAGTTCAAATCCCTTATCCAGATCCTCATCATCCTTATCTTGTGTCGTGTCCTTATTGGTTTGCGATGGGGTCGATTGACCTGTAGGTTTGGCCTCTAGTGATCTCGTCGAGGAGGAGAAAAAACGCATAAATCTGGGTAATTGCGACCGATCAACTGGGTTCTGTGAACCACGGGAGAGTAGAGATCCGGAAGGTAGAGAGGGTCCGTAGTAATTGCGTAATGAGCTCGATAGTCCTGAAAACTGTCTTTTGGGTTCAACAAAAGTTGTCCCGGGCGGGGAGGCATTGCGCTGCGCGCACACCTCGACCAGGATACTTCCATTAGTTCGAGCTGTTTGCCTCGCAGCAACTCCTGGAGCCCAGGAGGCCAGCAACCTGGCTCCGAGCATATCGGAGAATACGTAGAAAGCGGAATCAGATGGCTGCTGAAATGTATGGCGATTGAGGAAACCAGGATGCCATATCCCACTAGTTGCTCGCGAGGATCATGGGGTACATGGCCTAGACGAGCTTGACTTGCTGTTCTGAGGGCTGGATGTGTGTGTGTGTATGTGTGTGTGTGAGGTTGATGGAGGGGAGAGCCAGAACGCTTGAAGGTCAGCCGCGAAGCCGCCTTCCTAAGCTCCGGTCCCGATCATCGCCGCTTCGGCCTCGCATCGGCCACGGTTCTGCCTGCCATCACCGCCTGTTGTGATTCCGCCGCCATCGAAGCTGGTCGAGAGCATTCGATGGCTGTGGCAGCAACAAGTTTGCGCGCGTTGCTGTGGTTGCGCAAGGTTGTTCCTTAACCTGAAAAGAAACCAATCTTCTGGCTTGAGTTTTCTCCACCTCGATTACACCCATATCGCATCACACCGTGTTCCGCAGTAGTAGTAGCTTTGATCAGTTGCTGCTGTGCTCCCTACCCCACCCCCGCCTCGCCTCGACTATACTACTTTCCTGACAATCAATCACGCATTCAACTCACCATGGTGCTCGACTACAGCAAGTGGGATGCTCTCGAGCTGTCGGATGACTCCGATATTGAAGTGCACCCCAATGTCGACAAACGTTCGTTCATTCGAGCCAAACAGGCCCAGATCCACCAGCAACGTTCGCAGCGCCGTCATGAGATTGAAACCTTCAAATACGAGCGCTTAATCAACGATGGCTTGCTTACACGCATCGACAGGCTTCTTGCGCTACTGCAGCAGAATGAAGGAGCCTCGAATAATCCCGAAGAGTTCGTCTTCCAAGCTCTCATGGAGTTCGCCGGTGAACCGCGGGAGGACATGCCCCCCGCACCACCGGAGGGAGTCCACACGCATGAGACGGACCGTCCCAGGTACTCCCAGATGATGGGTGCTCTGGTAGATCAAGTCAAGAAGGAAGTTGCCGAAGTCAGTGAAGACAACCTTTACTCGGAATACATCAAAAGCGTGCAGGGACACAAGGACAAGGTGCAGGGTCTACAGAAGGAGCTGAACCAAAGACTTGAGCAACTCGAGAGGGAGGAGAGGAGCAAGATTACTAGCGACCAGCTGCATACTGGTTTTGATACTTCGCACATCGCCAAGGGAGGCGAGGCCCAGGGCCAGGGATCGTCGGCTCAGGCCGAGACGGTCGAGCTCCTGAATCCCAACGCTTCAGCTGGTTCTTCGTCCCAGCAAGCCGCCACCGCCGCCGATGATGACGATGAGGATGAGGACCCCGAAAACATGAAGGCTAGTGACCTGGCCAAGCGGTTCGCGAAGATCGACCGCAGCGATTACCGCTCTCTGCTGCAGTTCATCTCCGCGAACCCCCAGATCGTCGCCGAGAGAGAAACTGACGGTCTCCTCGTCGAGGCGTTCAACAATCAGATGGAAGGCAAGGATGAATATGCCCGTCAATGCGTTCACCAAGCATTGCTGTTGCAATATTGCCGCTCTCTCGGTCGCGACGGCATCTCTCTGTTCTTCAAGCGGTACGTATAGGAAGCTTCTTATTGAAAGGACAGAATGCTAACAATTCCAACCCACATACAGCATCACAACAGCAAACCACCAGGCAGGAACTCTCTTCCGAAACGACGTGAACGAGACCTACAACAAGATCAAGTCTCGCGCCGCAGAGCTCTCCAAGGATGGCTCTGCGTCCAACGATCCCGCGGGAGTAGAACAGATCCAATTGCATGCGGTCGACCCCAACACGAAAATCAGCATTGGCATCCCTTCGGCCGAGAGCCAAGATCCCGTTGAGGTAGAGGCGCGCAAGGTCTATGAATCCTTCTCGAAAGAAATGCAGAATGCGTTGGCATCGGAATCGCTGGACGAGGTGAATAAGGTTCTCGGGAAGTTGAGCGTCGAAGAGGCCGAGGAGGTCGTTGAAAAGCTGGGACAGTTCGGCATGCTGAGCCTCGAGGAGGGAATCGTTGATGCCACGACCGAAGAAGGTCGGAAGAAGTTGGAAGAAATTGAGGCGGAAAACAAAAGAGAGAGGGAGGAGATAGGTGAACCAGGAGGCGATATCACCGAGTTGGACTGAGTATCACTCAACGCGTAGGACATCAAATGGACAGGTTTATGTGTGATTACTTGCGAGCCGTGACCACCCAAGTATGCAAATATCCATTTTTTTTTTCTTTCAATCAATTTGACTACCTCTTTTGAACTGATCTTGTCACCGTGTCAGGTATGCAGTAGTCTCGCGGAAATGATCCGCGATGGAGCGGCCTTGGTATTACATAGCAGGAATTCAAGGAGAATATAATGTGTAGTGTTCCAATATGCATGATCTAACTACAGAAAGGGAATAAGGAAGATATGAAAACATGTAATGAGAATAAAATAAAAAGACATTGTGATTAGGAAGCCGCCATAGAATCAATTGATCCACGTAGGTATATTCAGGTCGATGAAGAACGTCTGAGCTCCTGGGGTCAATGCGGAATGACATGATGTTCATGAGAATGGCGCTGAAAGTAGAGGAAGTGAGGTATAACCTCCAGGAGACTTAAATTCTCGGGCTCAATTGCCGTCCCTGGGTATCAGGTATCGGGAAGCTTAAACACCGCCGGCGCCGGGGGCATTCTGATCCTTCTTCAAGTCGAGCAGCAACTCACGGAAGCGCTCCTTGCCAGATCCGCTCGCACCACCCTTGCTGCCCTTTCCGGATACGTCAACCAGCTTTGCAATGCGCTCCCAGCTAGTGCCACCAGACGATGTGTCTTCGCGGTTGGCGAGGAACTGCTCAGCTTCGGCACGAGTCTGGGCACGCAATTTGTCCGTCTTGTTGTTATAAGAGACATAGAAGTCGTCGATATCCTCCTGTGCCTTCTTCACGGTCGCTTGCTTCTTCTCCTCGGAGATTTCAGCACGGCGCTGAATGTCTGCGTCTCGTCTTTCACGCCATTCCCTAGAGGAGTCGCAGTGTCAGGACATGTGCAGCACGGAAGCGACGGGGCGGGGAAGGGCGGTGGCAGTGTGTAGATTCTCTTAGGGCCGAGGATGGTATTACCTGACGGGCTCGGGCTCCTCGTCGAGAGCTTGGGAACTATAGTTGGTGTATCCGGTGGGCGGGAAGGGGGCCCCCGTTCCAGTGATTGTACCACCAGGGGCAACTTGCTGTTCGACCGGCGATGAATTAATACACTGAAGACATGACCACTATAGGAATTGAGCGCAATGTATACCTCATTCTGTATGTCAAGGGCGGGGAAAGAGGATTCGAACCCGGCGATCTCCTGAGGCGAGGCGTCACCGGCGGCTGGGAAGGCGTCCGCATCACCACCCAATAGATCGTCATCGTTGTTTACGTCTTCGGGCACGGCGACATGATCTTGAGGGGTTGCGAATTGCTCAGCATCGTCGCCAAGCATGGCTCTTTCGCGAGCCAGGAAGTCGTTCTCATCGGAGCCGCCGTTGGTCTCCACGACCTCGGTCTGGCCTAGCAACGGGATTAATATCATGTAGTAGTAGTAGAAGCGGCGATGATGCGGCTTGCTCACCCGCGGAGAAGTCCTCCAATGAAGGGAAGCGATCAGCCATATTGGAGCGGAAATGTGAAGTTCGAGTATCCAAGTGATTGGCTCAAAGCGAGATACGGTAAATGCTCGATGAAGGAAACGAGGAGGGCTGGA
This sequence comes from Aspergillus homomorphus CBS 101889, assembly GCF_003184865.1. NCBI lineage: Eukaryota > Fungi > Ascomycota > Eurotiomycetes > Eurotiales > Aspergillaceae > Aspergillus > Aspergillus homomorphus. The sequence goes on along the minus strand of NW_020291890.1, from coordinate 1,135,880 downwards.
CGGGGGTGGGTTGAATTGTAAGTAAGGTACCAGCTGGCGGGTTGAGGATGCGGGCGGAGAGCACGTTGGATGGGCAATTGGAGAAACCCCCCGGATTCTGCCGGTAAGGGCGGTGAGAGAGCTGGCCTGCAGCTTGCAATCGGAGAGGAGAGAGAGTCTATTCTGCTTCAGGAGTCCCTCACCTTCACCACAGTAGTCCTTCTTTCTATACTTTCCTGCTTATCCTGGCTTCTCCTTGGCTTCGGTGCATATCTTATCCCACCCCTTAGTATTTTCAAGTGACAGTCACAGGGCCTCATATCCGCCTCACATACGTCTCTCATCTAAAAACAACTCGAGTCGCCAATCCAAACATACCAGATCAACGCACCTCCCATTACATCTATCGAACAGAAGTAGACCGCTGCAACTAAGGCTTCACGCAAACACGATGGCTTATTCGGATGACGCTGTCAAAGCCAAGCTCTCTGCACTTAATGAGACTCAAGAAGGCATTGTCACAGTCGCGCAATGGGTCATGTTCCATAGGTATATGATCTTGACAGCTATGAATAAACAATTGGCCATGACTAACCAGGTTCACGATTGATAGGCGACACGCAGACCGGACAGCGCAGCTTTGGTTGCAGAAGTTGCGCGAATCGCCCGCCCCAAAGCGATTGAATCTAATTTACCTCGCGAACGGTACGAATGGCACATGCTGCTGGCCTGACCCCCAGTGACTGACCCCCAACTCAGAGGTTGCGCAACAATCACGCGCGCGGCGCAAGGAAGATTTCCTCGTCGCGTTCTCTCCGGTTTGTGCCATCCATAAATATACCAGGGCTATGGCGGACGCTGACATGCACAAGATCATCGCAGAGGCTACGGCTACCGCCTACAAGGGTTCCTCGAACGACATCCAACAGAAGCTGCGACGGGTGATAGAGGTGTGGAGAGCACGTGCAATCTTTGAACCTTCGGTTCAGGATGCCGTGGAGGCGCGGGTAGATGGTAAGGACACCTCGGCTGAGCGGCTCGAGATAACTTTCGCTCATGTGTTCATAGAGATTGACAAATCGCGTTCTACCGGCAAGAAGCCGCCATTGGGAGGATCACTCTTCTCGACCTCGTCCGGTTCTACCCCGTCTGAGCTACAGCCGTTGGTCCCTTTGCAGGTAGCCCTTTCGAAGGCTACTATGACTTCGACTGCATCCGCTACTGCTGCCAATGCAGAGTACGATAAGCTACACGATCCCAAGAACCCGTTGCCTAGCCCTCCGGTGCATGCTGCACGCCTCAGTCAACTATTGAAGGCTTTGGCGAACGCTGAGAGCTCAGTCTCGGAAGTAATCAAGTCACGGTTGGCACTAATTGATGGTCTCGAGAAACTCTTGGAGACCAATCGCTCGGCTTTGTCGAGGGAGCAGAGGTTGGCCGCGCAGCTCGGGGAACGAAAGACCGAGACCGAGGCGACCAAGAGGGAGGTTGAGGATGGCATCATGCGAGGTCTGTCGGCGGAGAACCCCCCTGCCGTCAATCATGGGGATCTCGGACTAGGAGGGGACGCAAGTGTCCCTCGCCCTGAGGTCGAAGCTCTGACTCCTCCGCCTGTCGAGGCCCTGACACCGGTTGGCTCTCCGAAACAAGTCCCGCAGGAGACAATCCCGGGCCTCACGAACGAGCCTCAGATTTTCGGCGGTTTCACTCTCCCAGGCATCGAGCATCCCCTCGACTCATCTTACCCCACATCAGATCTGACCTCTGCGGCCTTTGATGCTTCCAATGGACTTCATGCCAAGAAGCGCAAGGTCACTCATGAAGAAGAGGACTATGCTCAATTCGCAAGTGGTGACCTGGATGCTGATGTTGCCGAGCTCTTGAAACAGGAAGGTGACGCTCACAATTAATGCTTAGTGCTACTGTATGAATAGCCAAGCAGTCAATCCGAGTCTCAACATGTTCACCACCTTCTAGTCTGCGTCCTGCGTCCTTCGACATGCATATTTTCGTACTCAGTATTTTTGTTGTTATTGGTCCCTGCATTGGCAGTGAGACTTCAAACGGTCATGTTATGGTTTTGGCGGAGTTGACTGTTGTTGCTACGGAAGGCAGTGTATCGCCCGAAACAGGCGAAACTGTATAAGTTTGTCATTGAACGAAGCCAAAGGCAAATTAATTGCATTAGGGTTACTGAGGCCATCTAGACGGAAAAAACTATCGGTATATGTCAGGGTCTACCCATTTATCCCTCGCGACCACGGACAGTGATGGTCGTTTCTTTCGGCGATAGATCGTCTCGAATGCGCGAGGATTCAATGCGGGTGTTTCTTGGCCTTGTGGTGCAGCAAGTGGCTCTGGTGCCGGTGCCGGTGCCGGTGCCGGTGCCGGCGAAGGAGGTTCGGGGGAATCATGTTTCTTGGGCTTGACGAGTAATACGATGAACAATCCTGCCACCAAGATTACAAGGAGGAGGAGGATTTTGCGTTTGACTGTGCGCCGCTGATAGTTGGTTGCCTAGGATAGAGATTCATGTTAGTTCTAATTCCTGAACATGCACCACACATAGAACGCACCACTTTGAGCTCCTTATCTGCAGCTTTCACCTCCGTTCCCATCCGTTCAATGTTGTAGTCTATTCGATCCAGCATGGTGCCCTGATCAATGACCATCGCCTGCAACTCGCGGAAGATGTCCGACAGCTCGATAATGCCTTTGGCGATATCATTGATCTCCCGTTCCCGTTGCACGATAGCGGCATCGTTCGAAGTCGACAGGCGCTGTGAGGTCTGCATAAGCGTCGATTGGGAGAAGGACTTGTCCGCATCCGATTCCATCAAGGAGGGATCCGTATAGGGGTTCTGCATCGGGGTTGGTGATCGATCGAATGAGGACGATCCACCCTCCAAGCCTCGTAGCTCTGCCGGTGTTCCTCCAGGTCAGCGCATTGAACCGGATATACCAGCCTGGAAGAGAGAAAATGCGGCCAAACTCACTCTTTAGGTAATTACTTTGCTTCTTCCTGAACCGAGCGCTGGCCTCTTGCGCGCGAGCGGCCAGTGAGATCTGTAGATTCTTCGCCATGGTCTCATCGCCGCTGCTGACTCCGCCCTGCTGTTTGGCCTCTCGCACCATTACCTCGATTCTCTGGACCGCCTTCTGGCATGCGTGGAAGGAGCGCGTGATGTCCTGGGTAAGTCGCTCGATCGCCGCTTCGTCCTGCTTCCTGATCTCTTCGTCCCCGAACCCCGGAAGGAGGTGCTTCTGATGTAGCTTGTCCAGTTGGGCGGACTTTTGCGCGATGTCGGCGAGTAGCTCCGTCACTTCGTCCTGCACGTCGACCCAGCGCGGGGGTAACACGTCCATCTCGATGATTGCGTCGCCATCCTCATCCGACCCTCCCGTTTCGGAGATCAGTCTACGGCTCTCTTCGGATTGTGAAGGGATGTCGGAGAAGCCATTGGAGGCGCCGAGATAACGTGGCTTCTTGGCCGGGTGATGCGTGAACGACTGTCGGTAGGAGATATAACTAGGGTGAATCGAGCGATCAGCGTTCCACGTCTGGAAGAGTGTGCCACTATATTGGGAGTATATAAATACAGGTTGGTGCGATCCCGCCACATCGTGAAGGAATGACTGTGGTGGGAGTGCCTTGTTCTGCGGTGTTCCGTCGACGGGGGGTTGCGCAACGCCTCTAGACTGCTGCCCTGATCATTGTCGGGCCAAACAGACCAAATATGTGGAGTCGAAACGGTGTATCAATGACCAGAGAACAGAAGCCAAGCAAGCTCTTTCAGAGGCACAGCACATTAAGTTGTCAGAGGGTATATGAGCATGCACCAATGCGTCCGATAGGACCTGTCGCTGTACTTCCATCGGTAGTTCGATCTCCCATCTTGCACATGAAGGCCAATCCGGCGCTTGGCCCCTTTGGGAAGGCACGCTTCGCTCCATAGCTATTACGTCAGCTATCAACACGCCCTGATGCATCGTTTGTGCTACGCATGGCACAGGAATGAATGATGCTGAAAGTAAAACATGGTGTTCTTGAACGATATTGGTTTTTTAATTCTTGGTTCTACGCCTGCATAGATACAGCAGACCGTGATTGAAGCAATTCACTTTGTATTGGAGCTATGCCGATACAGCTGTGGCAGCAGCTTTTCTACTGGTATCGCTGTAATGATAGCACCGACTGGGCCTGTAGTAGACCTCTCGAGTCAGTTGTAAGTGTAGGCTGTCAGATTCATGGTGGTTCAAAGCTTCGTACTGCGAGTTTTAAGGTGTCTATACATCAATCACTACCGTGTTAAGAGTGAAAGATATATAAGTAGCTCAGTCCTAATACATCACAAGCCACATCAAACCTTCATAATTCCAAGAATTGCGGTATCTGATAATGACCAGATGACCAATACCATGAGCGAAATGAACAAAGTTGGCCCTGGGACACAGCTGCGGAACTTGCTGCCTTCAAGCTTTGGAACTGTTGAGGATCCACGGGTGTCTCGTCCAGCAGCTGCTCCCCGGGCGGTGACTATAGTGATTGATGTACTGTACTCGTACGTACCTGGCGGCGCAGGCACGAGGAACTGAGGGTGAGATGCACGAGGGCACAGCCAGCCAGCACGCAGGGCTGAATGACAGGGAAAGGATAACTAAAGGAGCATGCAGCGGCGGCTGAAGCAAGCAACAGCAGGCAGTATCTGCTGCCAGGCAAAAATAGTAGCAAATAGCACAAATAGTTAGTTCAAGTTGACAGGTTGAGGACATATGGTGGCCCAGGCGGGTCACGTTTCGGGCATAAGCGACCGCCTTGCCAGGCCATCTCGCTCAATGGTCCTTTTATTATTATGATGGATTCGGGTTCCCCTTAAATCGTCTTCCACCACCACCACCACTGCTGCCGACTCCTCCCTCCCTCCCTCCCCCCACCATTACTTTCGCCCGTCCTTATCAAACCACCCGCTTCCCCTTCTCCCCTTTCATTCCCTGATTTATTACCCTCTTCCTGACCTTTTCGTGATCTTATCACTTATATTCATTAACCATGGTATGCCTATCTCTAGCCACGGTCTTGGCCAGTCGGGATGAAAATCCCCCACTTTGCGGGGCAGATCGATCTGGAATGCTGGCCACAATTGCTAACAGTTCATTCTTCAGGCCGACTCTCTGACTGAAGAGCAAGTTTCCGAATACAAGGAGGCCTTCTCCCTCTTTGTAAGTAATTCCGAAGCTTTATTGTGTGCCCTTGAAGAATGTTTACTGATGCGGTTCTCGTGATCCTCGAACAGGACAAGGATGGCGATGGTTAGTGCAGTTCCTTACCCCTCTCTCAACGATCCCACCCGGCGCCACCACAATAGCCATTATGCTGCGATTAACGGAGGACTCACACGGACACCGAACGCGCTTCTAACAGAATCCCCTTGACAGGACAAATCACCACCAAGGAGTTGGGTACCGTCATGCGTTCCCTCGGCCAGAACCCTTCCGAGTCTGAGCTTCAGGACATGATCAACGAGGTCGACGCTGACAACAACGGCACTATCGACTTCCCCGGTATGTGACGGCGATGAAGTAGGGGTTGAACATGTTGTTGACAGCTGCCAGAATTCCTTACCATGATGGCTCGTAAGATGAAGGACACCGATTCCGAGGAGGAGATCCGCGAGGCATTCAAGGTCTTCGATCGCGATAACAACGGCTTTATCTCCGCCGCGGAGCTGCGCCATGTCATGACCTCCATCGGTGAGAAGCTCACCGATGACGAGGTCGATGAGATGATCCGTGAGGCGGACCAGGACGGTGACGGCCGCATCGACTGTATGTTCCGCGTAACTCCGGCTTGAGATGTCTGTCCGATGGCTAACATATTTTGTCTAGACAATGAGTTCGTCCAGCTCATGATGCAAAAATAGACGGCTGTCAATAATCAATCTGTTAATCTTTTTGTTAGCGAAAAGGGTGGGGGCAAAGAAGTATACTCCACAGTCTCCCATCTTATTCCTTATACCGCTTTCTGTAGTCTATTTATCGATTGCAGCCACCAGTGGCTGGTCATTAGCGCGCGTTCCATTGTTATAGTCGTATCAGTTGTCATTTCTGTGAGGAATAGTAGAGTAGACAATGACATTAAACCGAGGCTGGGCGTTCCAGAATACTTCTGTCCTTGCCTGGTTGTCCTCCTTTCCTTTTGCTCCAGGGTGGGATCGGTCTGCATGCTGTTGCTCTTAGTAACGTTCTTCTGGTCTGCGTCTGGCTGCTAGCTCCGCTGCGGATCGTTGTCTTCGGCCACGGTTCTTATTATCGTGCTCAAGTGACAATTCAACGGACCAGTTTCAGGATGGTTTATGATCAGGACTTGCAATGCAACTCGGAGTCGCCAAGTATAATTGCCCGTAGAGACCGAAGCCTATAGCACGCCAAGAGATCTGAAAGGAAGCATATTACAACGACTCCGGAACGCAGCAGCACAGCTATAAAGAACAATTGAAGCAGGTGCTCAGAGGTATTCGTCACGGCCTAGACTGTCTACGAACATTACCGCGCGAGTGCCTCTAGTCGTAGCCCACACGGCATACTACGCATGCGAGATCATCTTGCATCGAGATAGTATCTAATATGGAACCGATCACCGATTGAACCTAAAGATCTCCATATACTGCCTGGCCGAATCCACTCCAGCAGCCGGGTCCGGATCTTCGTCCATCTGCAGCTCACGCTTCTCATCCGACACCGGCTGCGGTCGTTCGCCCTTGAGCTGCCGCAGTTGCTCCTTGACCTCCTTCCCCACATCTGGCACGAGGATGGCCTCGCGCGCGCCCTCGATCCCCAACCGAGCCCAGAACTCCCGAATCAGCGCCGCACTCGCCGCATACTCGGCATCAACATCAGCCTCTTCCACTGCCTCCGGGAAGAAGCCGCCCATGTCCATCCCGGCGTCATCGAGATCACCACCGTCGGCGGCCACGACCGGACTGGATGCCTTCATCTTCCTGACCAAGGTCTGCGCGGCAATCGAACCGACCAGAGACGGACCGCGCCATTCGATCTCCACCACGGTCCCGCGGACCCGTGCGGTGGGCTGGGTCTGGCGCACGTCGCCGACGCGCACGCGGAAATCGCCCACGTCGTAGACCGCGCCGCCGGGCACGGTGACGGTGTGGCGGTGGCACCAGAACGGTTGGCAGGCGTAGCCGAAGTGGTGGAAGAGGGCGTTGCTGGAGGCTAGCGGGACGGTCGTCATGACCATCGGGCCGGCGGGCTGGGCCGCTGGCGATGATGAGGATGATGCCTGGCTGCTGGAGGGCGCTGAGTTAGAGGTAGGTTCAGAGGTGTAGATGAAGCCGTGGTTGGCGTGGTAGGACAGGGAGAGGAACTGCATGTAGCGCGGCTGCGCTTGGCGCTGCTGTGATGATGCGGACGCTGTCAGGCAGGATGGGGTATCTCGCATGAGCTTGTGTTCGAGGAACCACCGGCCGACGAGGGTGGGCTCGTCGGCGAGAGCTGTGTGGAGGCGCTCGGTTACGGTTGCGAGCACCGTCGAGGCATTGGGGTTGGACGGGATGAAGTACACCCTGCAGGAGTTAGGTTAGTGGTGGTGGTAGTGGTGGTGGAGGCTTGAGATCTCCATGAAGAGATGGTCTAGGCTGTTTACCCTGTGATGGGCATTCTGATGGAGCAGATGGTGAGGTTCCCGTGATGGGACGGGTGTGAGCTGCGTAGAGCAATGGCACAACACACCCCCACAGTCTGATGGTGATGTGCCCACGGTGAGCCTAGAACTTGAAGATACAAGAGCCTTGGGACTCTGATACAAAGCTCGAACTAGGCAAGGATCACAGTTGTTGTAGACTAGTTATAGTTTGCGAATATAGCTGCTCTTGTGTTAGTACTGGTTCAAGTTGAAAGAAGAGGATGATTATTCCTGCATGCCTATCACGTACCCACTCTATATATAGACTAATGTACCAGTAAGCCTAAGGCGGCAACCTGAAGCTGCATAGAGGAGTCGTAACTGTCAGTGTGGAGATACAATAATCAAGCTTGATAGAAGAATTGACCCAAAGTGGTGAAGCAAAGCCGTCGATGCCTGGATACCGAGGCCACAGCACAAACAAGACAAACCGCCAATGGGCAGCGGAATGGATCAACACGTCTCCGGCTTCCACCCGTGCTTTTGCGCCCGCAGTCCCGCCTCCACTCCCAGTAATCAAAGCACTGGATCCCTTGGAAAGTTAGGCTCCAGTGCTCCACATTCACTATTTTATCCGATACCCATTACCCAGCCTCTACGTGTGCTTCTAGATTGTCAGTCGCTTCCAGACCCTGGCTGGCCTCAATTCATTCCCAGGAGGCCTGGGCGTGTGCTGCCGAGACGCGGGCTGATGTTCCATGGAAGAGGCTGAGGCCCTTTCGCCCCCCCTCCCCCAAAGGGGCCATTTCCGACGCGATATGTCAAAGGGTCAAAGGGTCAAAGGTTAAGAATAGAAAATCCTACCAATCTGAGTCTCGCTAACCCATTTTGTTTCTTGGGATTCAGGGCCCGCGGCCAGCCAGGGTCGAAAGCGCCACCAGCTTACGCAATGGGCAGATCCTCCCGCCGTGGGTGCTTGTTTTCCTTGTTCGTCTCTTACTTACTGTGGTAAGCTCTGTAGCTTTTCGAGCCACTCTCATGCGTTGTGTCTCCTCTTTGCGATCAGCATGCTACACATTACTGGCTACCTGACATGCTGCAATTGACCCCTCTGATACAGCATTCCACCTACGAATAAGTCACTCTTGCTCATGAGCTAGCCTGATGTAGTCAGGCAAGGCCATTTCCCCCGGCCAGGGGTGATCGATCCCTGACGGCTATATACGGGACAAGTACCTTTTCTCATCCGTGTTCCCTCAGAAAACACCTGCTTTCCAAGGGTTTCGCGAACTTGGAAACTCCCCAATTCGGTCGCTCCTTTGTACTGGCCTCGGATTTCAAAGCCGGGGGTGACTTCAAACTGAGTCTGGCATTGAGCATGCTCTGACCTCACTCGATGCTTATGCTTGTTTCTATGCTATAATTTCTGGCCGTAGTCGATACGGCCGTACCCTCTCTCAGTCAATTCTTCTTTCCATCTGTGTCCTTATTATAGTAATCAAATCATTCACCATGATATTCTCACGGAGGAGCTATCTCCTTCCGACTGTCGTTCTCATCTGTCTCACCTACAGTCTATTCTCTAGTCTACCGCCCGGTGCGGAGAGACCACATCGACATTCCCATGACGATGCGCAATATCCCACATCGACTTCGGCTTCCAAGAGTGATGACAGGATCCATTGGATGAAACAGACCGAACACCACCCAATCGACGACTACATCCCGCTCCCTACCGCTGCGCCATCCTCTATACCTAAAATACAATATGAGTTTCCCAGAGAATCGTGGGTTGCTGGATGGCGGAGAAAGAAGAGACAAAATGCAGTGAAGAAAGCGTTCCAACATGCGTGGAAAGGTTACAGGGACAATGCCTGGCTGCGGGATGAGCTGTCACCTCTTAGTGGACGTCACCGTGAGACCTTTGCGGGATGGGCAGCTACCCTGGTTGATTCCCTTGATTCACTGGTCATTATGGGCATGAAGCAGGAGTTTGAAGAAGCGCTGGAAGCTCTCGACCGCATTGATTTCTCCACCACACATGCTTTGCAGATTAACATCTTTGAAACCAACATTCGTTACCTGGGCGGGTTCCTGGGCGCCTACGATTTGACCGGCGGGAAATATCCGATCCTCCTAAAGAAGGCTACCGAGATCGCAGACATGATTTATGGGTCATTCGACACTCGTAACAGGATGCCACAATCCAGATGGGAATGGACCAGGTAAGGCAGACACCTTGACCAATACGGCTCATCAAAGTCATAGCGATAGCTGTGGCGCTAAAGCTATACTGTGGGAAAATATGTTGACAGGTCCATAGATCTGCAGGAGGTCACGGCATTATGCCCAGTCGGCAAACCATCCTGGCTGAACTTGGATCCCTTAGTCTGGAATTCACCCGAATGTCCCAACTCACCAATGATCCTAAGTACTTTGATGCGATTCAAAGAATCACGGATTTTTTCGAGGAGAACCAAGAACACACAAAATTGCCTGGTCTGTGGCCAATGATGGTGAATGCTCAAGACATGGAGTTTAGTGATCCACGATTTACCATTGGAGGGATGGCTGATTCGACGTACGAGTACCTTCCCAAGGAGCATATGCTGCTTGGGGCCCAAACGACTCAGTACCGTAAAATGTACGACTCATTCATGAAAGCTCTCAAGAGCCGTCTCCTCTTCCGTCCGATGACGAAGGACAACCAAGACATTCTTTTCGCTGGAAATGTCCAGGCCAATGTGTTCTCCCCAAGTAGAGAGAGGCTAGATCCGCAATGGGAACATCTGAAGTGCTTTCTAGGTGGCACGGTTGGTATCGGTGCTAAAGTATTCGAACGTCCCGAAGAGCTGTCTATTGCGCGGAAATTGGCTGATGGATGCATCTGGGCATACGACATTATGCCAACGGGCATCATGCCAGAGATTCTGCATCTGAGCGCATGTCGCGACCCGGAGAATTGCAAGTGGGACGAGAACAAGTGGTACCAAGATGTGCGACACCGCTTGGCGAAGAAGTCCAGCTCTCAGAGTCCTACTGAGCAGGCTGAATCACTGATCGAGACATACGGGCTGCCACCAGGAGTAGTTGACATTCCAGACCCGAAGTATCACCTGAGGTATGGTTCTCTCGCCTTTTAACATTATGATGTCCACGCCTCTGACATAGCTCACAGACCCGAGGCCATTGAGTCTGTATTTATACTGTATCGTATCACTGGAGACATCAAGTTGCAGGATGCTGCATGGCGGATGTTTCAGAATATTGAGAAGATGACCCGGACTCACTTTGCCCATGCCGCGATCGCAGATGTGCGGGATCCCAAATCGCCGCAATTGGACTACATGGAGAGTTTTTGGCTCGCAGAGACGCTGAAGTACTTCTACCTCATCTTCTCCGAACCCAATGTTGTGAACCTCGATGAATATGTGCTGTCAGTGCTGCCCTCATTGTTGTGCGAATGCTAGATGCTGACCAGAGTGCAGAAATACCGAAGCGCATCCATTTAGGCGCCCGTCTACTTGATTGTGATGACCAATGCCTAGTATTCTCATATAGATACCAAAATTTCGCTCAAAGGGCTTGGTCACCCAGGCGTTACCTTACACCCTGTTTGTGGGACCGACGGGCACTACTTAAGTCTGCAATTGCTGTTATCTGCCATTGCGGCTTAACTCCAGGCGCATTCTGCCACGGCATGTGGACGGCATGTGGAAAAGAATGCACCCCGTCCGCTCAGCCGTACATGAGCTACATAGTAAATGTAGTTATACAGGTCGATGAAGTCTTTGAGGGCTAGTATCTCAACCGGGCGCAGAGGACTTTGGGGATGCCTTAGAAATTTAAGCAAGAAAGTATTTTATTTCTCTCTTATACAACTCAGTATCTGTTAAATATTGTTAAGCTTCAAACACTGGATGATGTGATGTCATATTATCTTAGAGGGATGCGCGCAGGCGTGTCCGCAAGGAATCCGATTTGCTCTGTCGGACGGTGTGTGAGGCCCAACGGACTCTAGAGGTAGGTAGGTCATGGGCGCGTAAACAGACTTACATGCAGATAGGCCAGAAGTTGGGTCGATTTCATTCCAGAATATTATGCAATAATGTCCTTGCGTCGAAACCTACTCAGTACATCAACGGATTCTTCTCGATTAGGTCTGACAAGATCATGGATGATTTAGTTGTGTTGATTTCGGTTGACCAGAATTCCTAGAGGCTAACAGACCCTTAAACGAGCGGAGCAAGACTGCTTGGTGGGACAATTTATGCTGTTGCTGTTGCTGTTGCTGTTGCTCAGTAACAAAGCTACAGGATCGGCCTCTACAGTATGGCCACTTTCATGATAGTAGTCAACATGAAGGTTACTAGCGTGAGCACACAAAGCTGTACAGGCATTACCTATCTAAATGGTAGTTGGGCTAACCACCTGAAGTGAGCTGCGAGGTTAGCACACTGCCTGTTTTATATCACTACTACTATACAGAGAACATGTAAAGACAGATTTCAACTTAGTCAGTCAAAGACTCTTTAGATTCAAGGGTAACTAAATAGATATCAAGTTCGGAAATCAAAGTTCGAGCATCTCGTTCTGACGTGTATAGTCACCACAAAGCATTTGTTCGTCAAAGTTAGTGTTCCGGTACTTGTCGAAGCGCTTCTCAAGGGCCGCGTTGATCTGGTCGATACTCCTGCAACGAAGAATCGTATCCTCTTCGACCAGCCCTTTTACGAGATGAATAAGCCATACAAACGAACCGTTGGACATGGACGTACCATGCCATCTCGATGAGGCTCACTCCATTGAGATCATAACCGGGATACGATCCAAATGCGTCCTGAAAGATCTTCTCACCGCAGCTATAGATGCAGATCTTCACTCTTCCCGACCTTTGGCGCACCCAGTCTTTCAGAGTGCTGACCATTCTAGGAAGCTCCGCTGGGTCCAGCTCATTCAAGCCATCAAGCTTCATAACGAACTTGCGATCTGTGTGGATGGCATCCGCTGTCACCAGTGCATTCCAGGAAAAGGGTACCTCGTCATCGCTAATAAAGCATTCCGATGCGACCAATTTATCCCAGGTTTCAGGAACGCTGTCCGTAGCCCAAAGGCACATGTAATACTGTACTGCTACATCAGGATTTGCCTTCTTGGGAAAAGCAAAAAGCCGAAACAGCTCACTACCCGGCTCAGCACCCGGAAAGTGAAAGTTGTCTCTTTCATCATGAGCGTGGCGAGGATCCCCCTGATCATGGTGTTGAAGTTTAGTTTACGAAACTCTTTGTGGCAACACTTGTAGAAGAAAACGTCCGACGGGCGTATACACTTCGTGTTCCACCGGCGGCCGTCTCGTAGCGGCTTCTCCCTGCTCTAGTACTTGAGATATTCCCCCATGTGGACCGATTTCCCCGATCCGCGCTTGCCCGTGAGATGGAAGAATGGCTCGTCCTCATCCGCGAGCCAGCGATTGGAGATTTGAGCCTAAGCCCGGAGACGTCGGAAAGCTCTGTGGTTCCGTGTCGCAAATTCAAATACTGGCCGTTCGGAAAAGCGTGGATTGAAAGAATTTCGACACCATCCCATCCGTCTGTGATGAGGCTTGGGCTCGTGCCCGGGTTTGCTTCCGAAGGTCGGGCTGTCCGCTCCGACCCCGAAATACAGATACCCTAGGAATTTCCTCGAATAACGGGTCATCAATGCTACCTCATATCGATCCTGTAGCGCCAAGACGAGGTGCTGGGGGGGGGGTCACTGAAACGTCCTACCACCGCGCGGTCGTCCGAAGTGTTGGGAGCTTTCTCGCCAGACATCTCATTGCCGTCCATTCTTAACAGCACATGAGAACAAAGAGGATATAATGTTATTGTCTAAAATGCTTTCTAGTCATTGAGATGGTTTAGTTAGTACAATGGCCTATTGAACCAAGAGATCGAGCATACTTGTTGCATTAAGAATGAAAATGATAATCGTCATAGAACCTTCAAGTTCCCGCTGCGCCTGTTCAATGACTGCCAATCGCGGCATGTGATGCACAATAGGTTCCAAGATTATAGATCCATTGGGCCATGCATTCTGGCTCAGCGGAGCTTGGTAAACTACTGACTTATTAGAGGGCGATCGTCACTTCATGTCAACCAATTTGATCTCAAATACCAGACTTTGACACTGAACTTCTTCAATATGAAAACATTGCCTTGTTCATGGGAAAGCACATCCTAACCTCCCACAAGCAGAGCACAACACTATCGGTAATAGCTATAACCACCAACACTCGCGCTTTGGAGAAATGGCAGCCGGCGGGTCAATTATGACTGATACTATGCACCCTTATCTTTGAGCATCGACTCTCTTGAAGTGATGGGGCCCTTAGCCTTGTTTAACCAGCCTCACGTATTGACAGTGCTGAGCTTAGTGTTCTATGTGTCTTCTGGCTAAGACAAAGTGGTGGGAAAAAGGAGGGAAGAAAAATTTATACATAGTCAAGCTGGGAGCCTACCAGCATGTAGGCAGTATTAAATCCGCATCGCCACGTGCTAAGTCTGGGATAAGACAGGGCAGAACTGGGGTAGGTCAGGCCGGTGATACCAAGCGTCCCTGCTGTGTACTCTGTTTGGTGAAATAGGGACCCGAATTGTAGGTAGTATGGCCAGCGCCCTTCCATTTCATGCTGCTAGGATTCGTTCCCCAGCCTACTAGTGATGGTTCGGCCTCGCAGCCAAATTTCAGTGTATATCATACTCATACGCGCCACATCCCAAAAGCGACCACTTCTAGGTACGCAGAATGAGCTCAAGATCATCTACTGGGTGCTTTAAAGCTCAGTGTTGCTCTGTCCAGGTACCATATGGTGATTCAGCTGACCAGCGCGCTTCAGCTTCAGGTGGGCGGGAGTCGGGCACGTGATTGTGTATGGATGATTAGCAGAGAAAGATGCTGAACGTGTGCTGCAAGCTCTATCGTGTCTGCTGTGCACTTGTACGCTTGACTTCCGGCAAACACAATCGACGAACGCTTGAGTCATATATACAGACCCGTTGCCATCTTCAGGCCAGAAAGTCAGTCTTGTGTTCATTTCTCCAAGGGCAGGCGCGTTGTATACCATATCTAGTAGGTCTGCCGGCTACTGAGTTGGAGAATGATGTAGCTGCAGTGGGGTTTGGTTACCTCATTGCTTAGCACAAGGAGGATATGCACTAACCACTAACCGATGATGTTCGCAAGTAACGAATCATGGGGCCTGGCATTAGAAATTCATTCACCCCGCACTGGTCACCGCAAGACCGCGGAGAAACTCCGGCCAGGGCTGGAGATAACGATTGCCCAGTCCACCATGACTCAGTCTGTAGATGCGTGTATACAGTCATTCTAGAGGGGTGAAACAAATCTCGGGATTGTTGGGCACCAATACTTCCCCTCCTCCTCCTCCTCCTCCTCCTCTCCAGCTTTAATGCGGGAATAGCTCTCCGGGTGGTAATAAGCAGGCTTCAGTCGCGTGAAGGTCGGGAATAGTCTCACGTTACGTCAAGTGGTATGTATGGGTGTATGTATCGGTGTCTACCCAATACGGTGTCGGGGCATGTCACAAGTGTCATTATGATGCCAACCGATAAGGACGATGATTTTGGCACCAGTGGCAAAAGGGCATGAAGCATCTCTGTCCTTTGTTAGTGCAGTGACGATTGCTGGGCTACTTGGTTCTCCGATCATCCCTGTCGGACGCTAGTTAGTGCATGCAGGTGTAAAGTCGCCAGCCTCTCAACGAGGAAACACTATTAGTGCTTCCTTGAGTTCCGAGGTAGCCAGACCAGTGCGGGCGCAATCGCAGAATTCAAGGGTTATCCGATGGCCGCTGGTGGGGGGGGGGGGGGGTATCTGCCACCTAGTCAGCCACGACAGCCGGACCAAGGGTCCTCTTTGTCCAACCGATCAAGGAGAGGGGAGGGGGGGGGGGGGTAAGTTCTACTATCTATGTATATACAGTACAGTAAGCGGGAAGCCCCCGGCCCTGACTTAGTCTCGCTCTTTTGCTCCGCACAATCGAGTTTCAGCACGATCAGATAAGAGGTGGCTCAAAGAATCTAATTTGATTTGGCTTAGTCCTGGTCGCTGACTCTAGGGCGCAATTTTGACGTGCTCTTGGATCGGATTAACTTGGACACTTTGCCTCTCGATGTGATCCTGCTTCGCAGCGATCGAGTCGTCAACCGCCATTGCAAGGGAGCACAAAGTACGGCTGTGTGCTGCCGCCCATAAGCCCAAGAATGATTCAATAGTGTGTCTGATCCTTCCTCCCGTACATCCGACCGGAGACACAAGTCCCTTGCATTTAGATCAGCAGCCCCTGATCGATCCATTGGAGCTACGAAGTACCCATTTTCATCTATGACATTGACCTGTTTGACACGGCTGGTGCCCTGCTAGACGTTTCGAGAACGGCTTGAGTGGGCACGCTTGGGGTTCGTGATCTATGGAGTACGCGGCTGTACTCATGAGATTATGAATTTCAAGTCAGGTTGGTCGCTGGGCCCCTTGGGGCCGTTCTCCAGGAGAAAATGGAGCCTGTTCGGAGGAGACATGCGCCTTCACGGCTATCTGATTGATTGATTTGATTGATACGGACACGCCCGGTTGGCCGATGTCGGACGGCCCCACTTTTGCCTGGGTGCTTGACCTGTCATGAGTCACACACCAATGAAAGACTGAATCCCAACAGTCTGTATCTGGCAGGAGGAATGATGTACTGTACCTCGTGCCAGGGATAGACGGTTCCAGTTCAGCTTGTTCTGAAACATGCCAGAGTGATGGAAGGCCTTTTTTTGTCTGCTGTGAGTTTGTGATGGTGGGTGGGATGAACACGGAACGAAAAGTCCCGCCGACCAGTTATCTGATCCGGAAACAAGACACTCTCCTCCGGCTGGCTACACAAAGTAATTTTACTGCAAATGCACTGTTGATCATCACTCTCCACTTACTATTGCTCGCTTCAATGTTTTAGCTCACTAAGGCCCCTGAGATAAGACTCAAGTCTAGAGCTGAATTTTGAGATGTGTCCTTTTGTCCTTCTCTCGCCAAGCGTTCGGTTGGTGAAGGAAAAACCGTCGCCAACCCTGCATGGGATAACCGAGGGATAGCCGCACCCGGATCAGATTAGATCGGTAACGTAACTCGGCTGCCGCTGCTGTTGTTACTTACCGTTTCATTGCCGTTGTCAGGCCACCGGATGAATCCATCTTCCAAGGTTGGATGGATCATGCTATCCAGGAGTGCACCCTGTTCGAGTTTGATGATGACCTGGGTCTACTAAGTATGTACTTCGGTAGGAAGTGCCTCCCACTCGGGATAGCTTTTCCACTCATTTGCCTCCAATTACTACCGACTCGAGTAAAATAACCCGCTAGCTGCAGATCAGGCGAACAGCGCGGCGACTCTACCCCGCGGAGAGACTCTGGGGAGGGGGCTCACTGTCAATGTCCAGGCGTAGTACCCGAGTGCTTGGCATAATAGTGAAAGTTACTAATGGTTTACAATGTTAGCCAAGCCTGGTGCTCCTGAAATTGAAGTTGAGGCCGGGTGTCGTGGGAGAAACGTTGCCGAACGGTCGCTGGAACTAAACTGGTAAAGTTACGAAGAAACCGGGTATGACTGAATGGATGGGCTGGCTGTACGAGACATTTCCTCACCGAGTGGCGACCTCGACCCAAGGAAATGAAAGCCATGCTTTCATTCTTGAATAATTGTCTTCGCTACAATTTTTCGCCTCGCATTCTCTCTCTCTTCCTCTCCTATTTGAATCCGTCATTGGTAGCTTTTGCACGTGCCCTACCTCATCGCTTCCTTTCCTCCTCCCTTCCCCAACATATTCTCGTCCGTTCAATTTTAAAAATCCTTGATCCATCCTGTTTCATGTCTCTTTGAATAAACAATCCCATGCATGCAACAGGCGAGAGGATCCTTTGATACGTACAGACAAACTCTAGCGTCTTCGGAACCGTCCTCCCGGCGCCGTCGTGCCCCAGACACCCTTCGTCCATTTGCCTCATTCCACCTCTCCCCAAAACAGCATCGCTCTGATCCTCCGACCGTCCGGGACTGCTTTCATTTCCGATCTGCTCCCTGCGTCGTTCGTCCTTATCTGGATGCCCACCCGTTTGTGGTGTCCCACTGTTCTAGTGTAGACTGTCGTCAATTGCCACTACCTTCTCTCGTCCCCTTTTCGTCGGGCCCTGGCCTTCTTTAATTCTACCCTCGACCAGCGATTGCTCCTCTTCAATTTACCTTCAATTTCAGCTTTTCTTCTCTTCCTGCGCCTCTTTTGTTATCGCAAAGGGCGTTGACTTGGCGAGCAATCAACTCGCTTTATACGTTCCTATTCAGAGACACAATGGGTATGTCCGATGGTTTTTTTTCCCCTCCGTCGTTCCTCATGAGTTTGACGCCCATTGTCACTTGTCGTCAACGAGTCTGGTCATGGATGGACAAATGACTGACATTTCCTCGGATAGTTCACGCTGTACCACAGCCGCCTTCGTCAAGGCTGGCAACGCCACAGCCTCCCCTTGCCTCCAGTGGGAACCACAAGAGCATCCCGTTGTCCTCGACATCCCATCCCGATAACCCTGTTCCGGAAGAGCCTCGCGGAGTTCGAGCGCTATCTGTCACCGACATCAACTTCAGTGTCTCCTCGCCCTCATTGCACGAAACCGAATCCACAGGTTCCGAATCACCCTCGTCCGCCCAGACGCCCAACACAGAGATCTCGTCAGATGCAGAGGAATCCCTGCAAAAGTCTGCTGCGGAAGATGGCTCTGAGAAGCCAAGCCGAGCCTCCACAGTCCTGATCTCCCAGAACTCTGAGGATATGCGAAGAATTCTAGAGAATGTTGGCGTCGCGGGTACTCAAAAGCTTCAGCCTCTGTGCTGCGGGGGTGGTTGTTGTCGCAGCCAGCCCTTGACCAACATCCCTACTCCAGCTGCTGGAGCGAATGTCGTGGCTCCTCCGGACAACAAGGCTTACCAGAGCCTCAAGCTCAATGTCGCTTATCTCACAACCGATAGTCAATTGACGGACATTGTTCCTCTGCCCGAGAAGACCGTCTCTTTCTCTGCAATCCCGAAATCAGCAGTTGACATGCAACTGGGCTCTCCGGACCACCCGCCACCTTTTGTTCAGCCTCATCCGCCATATGACGTCTTCCGTGCCCCTCTGTACCATGCCCGAGAGTTGACCAAGTCCGGCGCAGAGAAGCGTACGTATCACTTTGACATCGATGTAACGGACTATCCCGCAGAGAGTGGTAGCGTGGACTTTGTCGTGGGTGGTGCTATCGGTGTGTGCCCTAAGAACAAGGACGAGGAGGTCGACGAAATCTTCAACCTACTGGGTGTACCTAAGTCGATTCGCGACAAGAAAATCACTGTTCGCACCGCGAAGGGCCGATGGCCCACAATCTGGGGTGATGACCAGCCCCGAGAGCTTATTACCACCCGGAGGGAGCTTTTGAATTGGTGTTCCGACATTCAGAGTTATGCACCCACCAAGGGTCTATTCCGGCTGCTTGCTGAGTACGCCAGTGAGCCAAACGAAAAGAAGATTCTTTTGTTCCTCTCTTCCGCTCAAGGACAAGGTGCTTTCTGTGATCTACGCACCAGCTCTCACATCAGCGTCTCTCAGCTGTTGCACGCCTTCCCCTCATCTCAACCTCCCTTGGATTACCTCCTTTCTGTCCTGAACACCCTCATGCCCCGTTTCTACTCCCTTTCTCAGGATCCCCTCCTCTCGTGCAAGGAGAAGGGAACTCAGACCCGTCGCCTGGTTGAAGTCGCAGTGACCGTGGCCGAATCAGACGACTGGAAGGGAGGGTTGCGTACGGGTGTCGGCTCTGGATTCCTCGAGTCGCTCGCACGTAAAGTGATCGAAGCCGAGAAGAAGGGTATCGATCCTTCCACTCTCAACATCCATGTTCCTATGTTCCGAGGCCTGATGGCCAACCCCTTGGCGAAGCAATTCACCTCCGATGGTCCCATGCTTCTGATCGGTGCCGGTGTGGGTATCGCTCCCTTCCGCGGGTTCGTCCAGCGTCGCCTCCAGTCGGCCAACTGCGCAAATAAGGTCTGGGTCTTGCAGGGTGTCCGTGACTCTCTGTTGGATGAGCTGTACTGTGGCGAATGGGGTGTCGACGAGGAGAAAGTGCGCACGGTAGTCCAAAGCCGCCGTGGCGAGAGCAAGTATGTTCAGGAGGAGGTCCGTCAACAGGCCGACCTGGTTTGGTTCGTCATCAACGCTCTGGATGGCCGAGTATTCGTCTGCGGAAGCGGCAAGGGCATGGGCGAGGGCGTTGAGGACTCCCTGGTAGATGTGGCCATGGCCAAAGGCAATCTGAATATGGAGGAAGCCAAACAATTTTGGGCCAACAAGAAGGAAGCCGGACAATACATTGCTGTAAGTTCTCTCCTCTTTGTTGAGTTATTGAGTAATTGATGGACGCTAACATCGCGGCAGGAAACTTGGTAATGTGTTCAGGATCGCAGGCTGGATTGATTCCGGTCGTATCACGGGGCTATCTAGTCAAATATGTGTACTACACTGTTTCATTTTATTTTGGATATTTCTGGTTTAATGCTGTTTTAGCGGGGTGGCATGTTCAAATATCTGTTCACGGTTGATCCGTGGATCTCTGTCATGGGAACTAAACATAGAATTAGTTCGGTAGCAATACCTAATGCACAGCTTCTTACAGCTTTTTCAAGTTCAACAGTTATCTCGCCCAAGCTAAACACTTGTGATGTCCGTTGACTCCGTTCTGCTCGGCTTATCTTTCCCATCGTTGCTTGTTATATGAATGCAGGAGCTAAATTTTGCTGCCAGAATTGTCCCTGGCAAACGAAAAACAAAAAGGCGCTAAACAAACCTTCTTCATCTTCTAATAGTGAGACGAGCGCCACTTCCACATCGGTGACTGTACTGCTATACCAAAGAAGCAGTGTCTTTATTACGAACAACCAATATGTTGCGTCCTTTCAGTATCGCATCGAACCGACTTCCGCTCACGCCACCATGGCTTGTTATATCAAGGCTTACATGGACTATTTCACCACCAGCGGTCTCCTTGGAAGTGCCACCCAGACTGTCAGTTCTAGCAATGTGGGTTGGGCTACTCCGGGGCAGCTTTCGATATCGACAACGTGCAATTTGTTGGGCCCGCTGTCACATCCTGCTCAACCCAGACCATCACTTATACCTCGGCGCCAAACCCAACACCGACTGTGATGCCGGTCACCACTTCGATTGAGACTTCTTCTTCGCAAGCTCCATACCCAATCTTGCTTTCATCATCGATGATATCTTCTCCAATGCCATCCGCCATAGCGCCCGTGGTGGTTAGCAGTACTGCACCTTCATCACAGGCCGCTGTGATTGTGCCTTCCTCCAGCGTTGCTCCCTCGTCTCGCGTCATTATCTCGTCTATTGTCGAGCCTTCGTCTAGCGCTCCTATCTTGATTAGCTCTCCGGCTGCCGCTGTCAGCTTTTTGACTCGACGGCCTTCTAGCTCTACTGCCTCGCCTTTCTTGACCATTGCCGTCTCGGTTCCTTCTTCAAGCAGGGCTATGTCGGCGTCTGGAGCGCCGATTGTGTCTGCACCCAGCTCTTCAGCCGCTATCGTTGCTTCTGGCTCTTTAGCTGCTGTCTTTCCGGTTTCTCCAGCTTCTTCTACCATCCACTCATCCTCTACTGCCATCGTGGCAGTGTCTTCAGCCACACCCCTGACCTCTTCAAGCCGCAGTGCCATTGCTTCTCATGCCAGCCAGACTCCTGGCGCTCTCTCTACAAGAAGAACAACCTACGTTACCGAAACGATGATTGTCTCTGAGACCATTTGCCCTTCCAAAGCATCCCGAACTCAGCCAACTGCTATGGCGACGACCACAGAAAACCCCTCTCAAGGCAAAAATAGCGGTACGGAGGGCCTGAGCACTACCTCGACTATTCTTAGCACTCGCACTGCAACTATCACCGCTTGTCCATCGACTATTTCTAACTGTCCTGCCTCTGTAAAGACTACCTTCGTCACAGCTGAGACTCTGGTGGTTTCTACAACCATCTGTCCCATCACGATGGCCCAATATCAAGCCACCGCTGCTGCCTCGGTCACAGGAGGCTCGAACTCTGGTCGCCCGGGTGGTGAAGAAGGCAGAAGCACTACCTCTACTGTCCTCCGTACCCGTACTGCAGGTAAATTACGGCGTGTTCCTCCACCGTCCCTGATTGCCCCGCTTCCGCAAAGAGCGCGTTCGTAACTACCGAGACTCTGGTCGTGTCAACTACTGTGTGTCCAGTGAGTGCTACTTCAACGGCCCACGACATCAGCGGCGTTTCTCCGGCGACAGTCCTCCCAGTGGCAGGCAATGGAATGAGCTCTGGGTCTAGTACGGCTGCCGGCTCCTCGTCTGAGGCTGGAGTTGCAGGGTCAGGCTCTGATTCGAACTTTAGCTCTGCAGGTTCTAGCCCTGGCTTCAGCTCCGGCACTACTTCTGGCGGTGGTTCTAGCTCCAACTCGGGCTCTGGCTCTGGCAGCAGCCCTGGTTCCACATCTGGTCCCGCTGCTGGTGATACTGGCGGCTCTACTGCTGGCGCCAGCTCCAGCTCTCCCAATAAATCTGGCTCTGGCTCTATCCCTGTTCCTGGTTCTTCTGGCAGCTCCAGTTCCAGCTCCAATTCCAGCACTGTTAACAACTCCTTTACCGGCACCAGCTGTGGCTCTGCTGCTGGCTCTGCTTCTGGCTCTGCTTCTGGCTCTGCTTCTGGCTCTGCTTCTGGCTCTGCTTCTGGCTCTGCTTCTGGCTCTGAGTCTGCCTCCGGATCTGCCTCTGGATCTGCCTCTGGATCTACCTCAAGCACTTCTTCTGGCTCCGGCCTAGCACGGGATCTGGCTCAGCTCCAATCACTGGTTCCAACTCTGGAGCTGATTCCAGCTTTGAATTTGATTCTTCCTCGAGTTCGGCCTCTAGTTCCAGCTCCAATGTTGCCCCTGCCGGTCTTAGCGGTGTCTCACCGGTCTCCGAGTCGGAATACTGGGAGCCAAACCGAGCAGGATCAAGCTACCGACAAGGCAACTGGCTCGGCCGATTTCCAAACCAAGGGTGCCACAGGAGGCAATATTTAGTCTGCTTCTGTCCCGACGAGCACTGGGTTCCAGAAATTCCATAGTTCCATAGCAGCACTCCGGTTGTTGCATCTTCCACTGCTCAGGCCAGTGCGGTCTCGTCTGCGTCTAGTGCAGCCAGCGCTCTTTCATCGGTGCTGCCCATGTTGGTCTAATGAGTGTCGTGCTTTGTTGCTAAGGGACATTTCATCTCCGATTGGCGGGGCTACGGCCATTTGTCTATACTTAATCTAATAATGTATGTACAGTACAAACAAAATGTATATTTATATCACGCAGTACAGTTTCCCAAGGACGATACCAATGATACATATCCATTTACTCTTCTTTCATCGAACCTGTTAGGATCCACGTCGAGACAATAGGGGTGGATTACGCTCGCGATGGCGAGGCTAATACCTAAACTAGCACCACCTAGTCGATCGATTGACGGTGTTCTATTTGCAAAGGAATTAAAGGCAATATAATGCGTTCTCTCGGAGAGAGAGAGAGGGACAAAAAGAGTGAACGATTCCGTCACGACCCTCGACGCATACTACCCATATCCTTCGCGCAACCGCAGCCGCAGCACGCTGACTGACTTCGTTGAAGATATATATCATCGTTCCGAAGACATTTTTAAAAGCAAACAGCAGCAAATGTATTCACAACCGGAAATGGGCGCGCATGCTCCTATAAACAACGAGAGGGGTTAGCAGTAACTCAACTTATTCTCACTATCTCTACACCGTTCATTTGTGTTTTGTACGCAATGAAAGAAAAGCCCACGAATTACCGCGAAGGTGCCCGCACCAATACGAGCATCCTTTTAAGAATTGGCGTGGTATGGGAATTCAATTGGAAGATTAAAGTGAGATATTCACTAGGTGGACCAGGTCATTTATGTCTCCTCCCCCCTTTACCATTCTTTTTGCTTTCTTCTGTTCGTTACAACAATGCTATGCAAGATAGGTAGGTACTGTACATACAGCGCTGCTGGTCCTGTGGTTAGGTCTTCTAGAAAGCAGGGTGGGACTCGTGGCTATAAGATATGGAATTCGTCAACTGGTACGACTTGTATATATTGAACAACAACTACCCCCGGTCTACATCCTTGGGATATCCAAGATTGTTCCGGACTGCTGAGCGCGATTGTATGTCCCTTGGCGATACTAGCTATCAAGGCCGTGCCACTACAGCAGAGGATATTGTCCGTTCCGCGCGGCAAATATTGATTCTATGGTTGTTGGTGAAGGCTGGACTTTCTCGGGGGGCTTCGCCCGCAGGCATACGGACTCTTTCCGGATCTGGGATGCTCGGTGTCAATTATTTTTTCTTTTTCTTTTTTAATTGGTGGTATATTTCTTTAAGAGGTTAGTGGGGAGACTGGTCATTGTATCAAGTGCTCATTGCAGTTGGCTTGGATCATCTATCCTGTTGGCGTCACCATGGGCACGGGTGTCCTATTCGGCTACGGGGTGAGGAGAGCGAGATTGGTGTCATAGTGTGTGCTAAATTGGAATATTTGGCAGCGACTGGGAAATGAGGTTTGACAACATCGATCTGCTCCGGTTTAGGTCATTGAAACGGTCCGAGGAATTTCTGATACTATGTCGTATACACATGTGTCAAGTCACGAAAGTGAGACGTAGTCGAAACGGCGTGACATCAACGCACTGGCGTCCAAGACAACTGCCGCGCCATGTCAGTCACTGAGGTATACGAAGCAAAGCGTTGCGCATGTGCATCACCCAGTGACTGAATCTGGATCTGTCACGGGGTCCCGGACGGTCACTGGACTGCCTTCCCTTTCGGAACCACTCTTTGTGCCCGACACTTATCTGATCGCCGATGGCGAATTGCTCCCCAACCTCCCCTCTCGGGGTTCAACCTCTCCAGGGAAGACAAGAAGAACAGCGCAAGGAGAACGCCGAATACAACCGGAACTAAGAATAGACTGCATGCATGTATGGAACCGATGTTCACGCATGACTGCAATGGCAATATGCAATCGTCGTGTTGGAATCACGTCTACGCCCTTGGCCCAGCCCCCGCAACTCCACTGGCTGGCTGTCAGCGACAGCATTCTGAAACAGGGTGGAGTCGCTTGTAAAGTCACATCAAACACTGGGGAGAAAAGCCATACCGATGCTGCCAATGGCCATCGTGACAGGCCAAATGGGGCAACAAAAAGCAAGGAAGCGGACGGCTGGAATTACTTAGAAACAATCCACCCGCACTTCTGAACATCCCCGTACTTGCCTTCCCATGCCATGAGTGACAGACTTGGGTAAGACGTGCACGCGGCAGTTTCAGAACAGTCTCAGAATGCATGCACAGATCAGAGAGCGATGGCAAGGAAACCTGAAGCCTGTCAGTTGGGAAGGACATTGCTATTTGTTTCGAGACCACGGCGTGGAGCCCAAGCGGGATCTGAGGCGCCTTGAAGGCAAATAAACACGCTACAGACACGAGGATCTGACGTCGTGCACATCGTCTAGGGTTCCAATTTTATCATCACCGTCTGCCAGGGGATTGAGTAACGGTTGCCTGATTAGTGGAGAAAGAGGCTTGCCAACTCTCGTGAGTACATGGTGATAATGCGATAGATGGCCGACTGTACAATACCAAGAACCCTCCCTGTAGGGTTGAGCTAATCGTTCGTAATCGCTCGTATCGAGCCACAATGGAGCTTAGAGTGTGAGCTAAACGAAAGTGGCTTTTCAGCCCAAATAATCCCCTACCGTCTATTATGGACTTGTGCAGAAGGCTGATCGACATCCATGGCACCCGGTGCACTAATGCATACAAAACCTCCGCTAAACCCTCGATGCTCACCTTGACTAAGCGGAGACCGAGAGGAGGTTAGGGGTCAATAACATTGGTCAAAACCAAGGCATAATTCAATGTGATTGCAGCGTCTCATTATTGTGGCGAACTCTGACGGTGTAAGTTCTCCGGCACCTTGCCCCTAAGCGCGACTCAAGTCCGCCGCCGCCTGACAAAATTTCGCCGTGACAGATGACAAGACAAGGTGGCAGGCCAACAAAGCGAAGCATAGTCTAATGCCTCAGACAACGGCCGTCATGTCTATTTTGGGGAAGACCTGGAAGCACAGAAGCAAGCCGAAGTTGCCGGACAATCGTCATGGCAGGCCGAGGATCCTTCATCATTACCACCTGCAGGGGCAACTCCCACCATCATCGTCCGTCGATCCTCCGCGTGCATGAAGACGAACTGCTGGGTCCGCAAGGCTTAAGGAGAGGGGAGGACGAGCATTATTGGCCAGATCTCTCATGATGCGACAGTCCGTTTTCCGCACCTGGAATGCAGTGGTCCAGCTTAGTGTGGACGCCCAGTTTCTCTGCTATGTTCTAGAAAGGTGTTGTTCTGGTGGGGAGGAGGGGGTAGTGTCCGTGATCGGTGATATGATGATGGCTGGGGAACGACGAAGATGGGGAAACGAAAGGCTTGAGTTTGAAACTAGAGATGCAATAGAGTCTCAGGCTATTGGCACGCCAGTCTCAACCAGGCAGTTGGTATCAAGCAATTGGGTTTGAGATCCAGGGGAGGGGGAAAGGGGTTGGTTGCAGACAGACTGGGAAATCTTCGGAGATTTCCCACCGTCACATCAACCCGTGGGCGGAGGAGGCTCAGGGAGGAGAGGAAGCGGGTGAGACATCCTGGAACCAGCGATGATGTCAGTTGCGTTCCAGAGGAAAGTTTCTTACCGCCCACTCTTTCGCTGGGGAATCGATCCGGACTGCTGATTGGAGGTTGAGGAAGCCATGCCAAGATATTCTCTAAGTAAGGTTGAAGTCAACTGATGATGCTTGTTCCTGTTTCTGTACAGATGGGCGGTAGGGGTGAAGGCGGGTGAGAAGTCAGCACATCGTCTCCGACTCTGACTTTCCCCTATATGGAAGGCGATGCTTTGGATTGACTCGGTAGCATGAAAAGATGCACGATGGTGACAGGCAAGATGGGCCGACCACAGCCAGAGCCAGTAGAAGTGCCACCCACCGATCCTCTCTGGCGGGCGGATCCCAAGAACCGGGAACCAGCGGACGGTGACACGACAGCAGACAAGCAGACACTAGAATGACAAATAATCCCAGACTGCTCGTGTTAACCTCATACATTTGGAATACTCCATAGTCCATCGAGGAAAGAGACGACAATGGTGGAAGTCTATTGATTGTTTCTTCTGAGAGGTGGTGCCCGTGATGAGTGCTAGGTGAGACGTTGAAATTGCCTAAAAGGGGAAGTCTCGTTTGGCGGTGAAGATGATGATGCTTCTAGAAGGATTCGAACACAACCAGAACATGAGGGAAAATTATCCAATCGAAATTCAGCTCGGACAATCCGAACTATGAGTCCCAAAGTGGGAACCCCTTCCTTGTCCGTCAACTTGATTGAGAAGTTCCTGTTTGATGATTGTTTGATTGGATACACAATGAGTATTGTTTTCTTCTTTCAATGTTCCTCACCTAATCATTCCACCTTTCTTGGTGCAAGTATGGCGAGAGCATCCGTCAGTACGGATACTTTGTAGGTAGTCTCGGGTCCGGGGTCTGTAAAGAAAGTTGCCGTTTTAGGACAAGGGGATCATTTTCTCTGCCCTGCCGCTCTGCAAGATCCAGGCTGGGATCGACACCCTTGCTCCAATCTCCATCCCTGCACGATCTGTCTGGGATCTGGTGCGACAGATGGGAAACAAAAATCAAAATAGCAGCCACCAAAGTCAGTTTTGCATGCAGCTAGACCCAATGCGGCCTCCCGCTGCAGGCTCCGCAGTGAGGTGGCGACGGCCCTGTCACTCTCGAACCATCACCAGCCCCTCCCTGTTGCCATGGCTTGCGTCATCGGTGGCTGTACCTACTACCTAAGGTACTGCACCGTAGTGACTTACTCGTAACCAGGTGCCGTTCCTCTAGCCTTTTTTCACTCTCCCCACACACCCTCCGGGGATCCTCCGTGTTGGTGGTAGGAATGCCATCCACTAGACATTCCATTCCAGATCAATTCATCGCCAATCGGACACTATACGTTGTTCAGTGTATTGCACCGACACTAGAGCAAGTTCTAATGCATCAGCGTGTGTCAAACAATTTTTTTTTTAAAGAGACTAGCCAAAATTGACAAATCATTCCCGGCAGATGAACTGATGAAACTTTGATCTAGCGAAGCCACGAGGGTCGCTCGAATTAGGCTTACACGCGAAGGATGCAACTGACGAGTGACAAGCGGGCTTACTCGGTCTAAGGGGGCCCCCATGGAATCATGGATAGCTCACACTAAACTACTTGAGTCGGAATGGGGCAGTCCCCATTCAGCACGCCAGCTAAACTTTGGCCATATCCTGGTTCGAACCGAACTCTCCTGTCAATCGACGCGGGGCAGACTGCCCTCTGAAGAAAGAGGACAATGCTCTTTTCAGATAGCCCCCCGGAGATGGCTGTCATCAAGTCCAAATTTATGCCTTCTTGCGATTGTGCTTATGTCGCGATGTGGCATCTTCCGATCACAGCAGACATTTAGAGTTATGCCTAGCCAGATCGCCCTCATGCTCTTTCGGCCGGCTCGCTGATCCCGGTGATTATAGTCCAGCAAAAAGTCTGGAACACCGAATACCCGATCAATAAACGTCTCCAAGGCCAAGGGGTCGGCACTGGCGGAGTCGGTGGCCGCAATACTACGAGTAAGAGTCAACAAGGCCTCATCGACGCACGATGGCCGTATGCGCGAGTCGGGAGGCTTCTCAAGTCCATTGCTGGTGGGAACCTTGTGACTACCCTGGCTGACTGGATAGATAGTAGATGTCTAGTCAGTCTCGGTTGTTAATCTTAGCTCGTGGACACCTCACCTCGCACGCGACCTGACCAGCCATTGAGGCAGAGAAGCAGAAAAGTGCTCAACGACTGATTGAGAGTCCAATCCATCCTCCAGCGTAAGTGAGCCCACGGAACGGCAGGCCGTATCCCTGTCGCACAAGTGACTGACTTCTCCGCCTACCAGAGAAGGACTGTCACTGATTGGAGCGAGCCTTGAACCTCATGTTCCAGGGGAAAGACCAATGAGCTGGGTCTCTTCAACTGGGTGCTTTTCCGATCGTCCTTAGTGAGTGGAGTGCACTACCATAGGCTCGTGACTGGGCACGTCGGGTCGGTCAAACCACGCTAAGCCTAAGAAGGATTGCGACCGACACTCCATTTTTCAGCTCTGCCTTGTATCCGTGGCAGCATCCCATCTCCCATCTCTAACCAATGCTAATGCCAAAAAAACCCCCACTTGATGAAGATCTTTCATGCATACCCGACCTGGGCCATCATGTGGTGTGTTCTCAATGCCTGGACTATTAGCCATTACCCATGGGTGCCTCGAGGTCCTGCCCCTGTTCCTGTCCGCCTGCCTGTCATCGACCCATTGTCGGATTGTCCTCATGCGCTTGTCACCACGAAGACTGGAGCTTAAGGTTTCGCCCATGAAGTCAGCGTCTCTCTGCCTGCCTGACTTGTCTAGTGTCCTCGACTTACCCGAATTTTGGAACGGTGTCCTTCCTCGTGGGCAGGGATCCCGGCCCATGGATAGCGAGGCGCATCCACATCCCATCCCCAAATCTGTTCAAGGTAAGAAATATGGTTAATTGGTCAATCCTCATTTCACCATTCATCCACCCTTGGGTTTTCAGATCCTTCTCTTCATCTCAACATAATCAACACGAATCATTATAGATTACATGGGCGCCAAGATAAGATCGCGACCCCCACCTCAGAGGATTCTACCTGAGTGCTCCCCCATACTCTGATATTACAGTAACCATTACGGCACGTCAGTTCCACTCCCTACCCACCTCCTAGCCGACAACCTGAGATGTCATATGCACGGGCGATGGATCTTGCATATTATATAGCGGGCCGCACCAATCAATCCTGGTCACTCCTCGCCTCATTGGCGTTAGAACGGTAGAACCTCCTTCAGTCATGTCATTCACCGTGATCACGACCGCATTCAAGGGCGAAGAAGAGGGGTAGGGGGCAGGGGGCCAGTGATAAACCGTAACGAACATGCGGCTCTTCGAGTCAGTCAGATGGGCCAGAAGCAAATCGTCTTCGTCCCGATTATTGACTGATGGATGGATACGGTACCAGCAAGGCGGCCCCCGAAGCCGATTAATAACCACCATTGACCCCTTAGGGCTGTTCCTCTTGTCCTTGTTTTGATCTTCTTTACCGGAACTCCATAATTTTTTTTTCTTCTTGATTTTTGGGGCAATCCTTGAGCGCAAGGTGGTGTTTATTCAGTGATTGATTCTGACGCTTGGAGAAAATTCAATAACATGGGCCGATTAATGTCTGACGTACAATGACGGAGATGAGAAGCGAGTGGGGGGTTTGGTCGGTCGGAAAGGAAGAACTGCTTGGACGACCCCTGTCCCGGAAGTTGGGACCTCTCTCACTAGATAGGAGGTACGGTACAGTACATGTATACATGTAGTAGGTAATAACTAGTACCGACCGACTCAACTCAACAAACTAACTAGGTACCCGTTAGTTGTTTAGTTGTTACTACTGACTGACTAACTGATTGACTGACTCTCTCCTCCAGCCTACAGCAGGCATTCGCTTTCAATGCCATCATATCCCCCAATGCCCTTCAGTTACCCCGCCGTTGAGAATGACTGACTGGCTCCCTGTGCGCCTGTCATTCCCTACTTGCTCACCGATCGATCTTGATCATTCGCTCAGAGCCTTCGATCGAAGCTGTCCCTTCAACAACCTTGCAGCGGGAGGGACGCCGTAGCCGTCACGGTTTAGAAAATGCTGCAAGGCAAGTCGCCTTGAGGGAAAACCTGGACAACACGTTGTACAGACCTCCCTTTTCGGTGTTTTTCTTTTTCTTTTTTCTTTTTTCTTTTTTTGGTAACTCGGTTTCTCTTGTCAATTTTGACTACTCCTTCTTCTTGTCTCTTTACTCTGTTCCTCAAATTATCTCGAACACTCATCCTACTAGTAACATTCAGCTGTCTGGTTCTTGCCTATCTTTGAATCTAACCTACAGTTCCTTAACATCGACTGCTTAGTACCGATCGGGATAAGCTAAGACTTGTGAATCCTTTGTCGTCTTTCTTGATGGTCCAGTGGCCGGCCTCCGCGCCTTTCCTGACACCACCGGCAATGTGGATCCAACCCGACGATCTCTTCTTCCCTTCATGTATTGTCACATCGTTTCCCTGTCCGCATGTCGAGGGAATTGATTCGAATTCGCCCTTGTTTCGAATAATTGATTGGCCTGCAACAGCAACCTCGCAGCCGAGAGAGAGCATTGATCTCAATTCAATGCAATTGCCAATATCTTCCTACTGTACTGTACAGTAGACTGTGCTGCAGCCGCGCCTCCCTCTCCGCACGAAACAAGCAAGCCTATTTGGCGAGGCTTGCAGCCATACCTGCTCCGGACCGTTCCTGAGAAAGAGGATTTGCTTCCTTGCGCCTCTGTTACTTCCTCTGTGCAGTTACTGAGCTGGTGCGGTATCGTTGGTCGGTTCGGAAATCCGCTGGTTGTTGAAGTGCTGCCTATCGTGCCCCGGGATGCCCCCCCTATCTATCCCTTCCTCCCTTCCCCCGGCTACCGCCCATTATTGCTTTGTAAGACGCAGAACGATGGGTGGGTAAGGCAGGGTCCTGGTGAAGTCTTACCTCTTTATCTCTCTAGTGTCTCTCTCGGTTTTGATCAAGACATGTGTGCAGGAAGCATTTTCCGCCGACTGAAAATTTAAGCGCGGTGGACTCTTTGGTCGTCAACCGTACCACCTCGGCGCCCTTTCCCCCCCCCCCCCCGCCCCCCTCTCCTCCCCCACCTTTCTAGGGCATTTAATCAAGCAGAGATTGCAATAATTAATCCAGACGGGGCAGCCAAATGTAAGGCAGGCCAGAATCATTAAGACCGACCAAAGGGCACCATCACAACCTCCCGCCACCGTAAGACGAAAGGGACATGTCTGCATGCCAAACGCATTACCATATCGTTCAGGCCACCCTCATCCCCCCCCCTTTCCGGCCCATCAAGCATCTTCCTGGAAAGATTACCGGTCACTAACTATACTTACTTACTAACCCCAACCCTTCAAGCCGAGGCACTCACAGACAACCCCCAAAAATTGTCTGCGACAAGTCACTAACTAGTATGTACGAGTATCTCCTGAAAACTAGGATTGAGGCTGGGACAAAAAGAACAACATAGCGAGACAGCCTGGGCCTGGATGTAGTCCACATGGTCTCTAAAAAAAGAAAACTTAGCCAGATAATTTGAAAACATGACAAACATATAAGATCAGAACTAGCCTGGTTTCTGGAAGGTTACTGAGTTAGCTGCGATCTTGAGGTATGAAGGGGGAAAGTGAGAGTTCGATCGAG
Organism: Aspergillus homomorphus CBS 101889; assembly: GCF_003184865.1. Taxonomy (NCBI): domain Eukaryota; kingdom Fungi; phylum Ascomycota; class Eurotiomycetes; order Eurotiales; family Aspergillaceae; genus Aspergillus; species Aspergillus homomorphus. The sequence goes on along the minus strand of NW_020291890.1, from coordinate 1,103,703 downwards.
TTCCAGTTCCAGTTCCAGTTCTGGATTGACGGGTTTGGGTTGCCCTTAGTTTCAGCTTCGTTTTGCCCTGGATGGGCTGGTGCTAACCTAGTCTGGCGAACCGGCAAAGAAGAACTGAAGAAAAGAGGAGGAATTAGAGGCAAACTGGGTGAGTGAAGGGTGTTATGTGAGCGTGACTGCCTGTGTGTGGATGGTGAACCCATGCTGTCATCGATTCCATTTTCAGTTAACCACCCCAGTTCCAGAAACCCATCCAGCAACGATAATGAAACGGGCTTGAAGACGTTCACGGATGACACGGGTCATTCACCCATCATTTTGGTACGAGATGTTTGGCATGAACCACTCAAAAAGCAAAAAACTAGCCAATCTGAAAACACAAAAAGAGGGGAGAAAGAGCAGACAGCAGAGGGTACAGTAAAAAAAGGAAAATGGTTAAGACCAGAATGGCTCTGGTGAGGAATGGCATCGCAAACACGCAACGGGGGTAAGCAAGCCATCCATTGCTCCCCTCTAACTACTGTATGGCCGAGTATACAAACTACGATGTGGCATCTTGAACCAGGATCTCCTCGTCTCCTCGCTAGGTAACTTTGGGGGCTAGCGCAGCGATGGTTTCCTCATGGAAGAGGAACCCCATCCCTCTTTGCACCCCATCAAGCTATGAACTTACGTCGCGCAGCCGGACAGATATAGTTACAATCCCATCCCCCTTCACCCCCCAGGCTCCTCCATCTCCATACACACGAGCCGATACGGAGTACGCCCGGAGTACATCCAGGCAGGAGCTCCAGAAAACAGACACTTCGACTCAAAAGCACTGACTGACTGACTGAATCTGGTCTGGTCGCTTCCAAAGACGCCACTACCCAGGAGGTGAGCGAAATTCCTCTTGTTCAGCCCCCCTCGTCCCCCTCCCCGAGGTTATTACGGGTAACATAGCAAACTAGCCATCCTTTTCGAGATCCCTTGGCATCTGTCAGGACCCCAACCCTAAAGATGAGTCGGGTAGGGCCCGAAAAGAGGAACAGGAAAGACGAGCAATGAATAATGGATGATGAAGAAGAAAGGAGACCACGATCGTAGATGATGATCTTCAAATCTGAATGAGGATCAAAGTAAGAATGGCATTGATTGATATCCCAACCATAATATGGACTATACCTCGTTGTTCAGTCTGGATTTTATAGTTTGGGATCACTAAAATACCCCAGTGGTTCCTCTTTTTTCTCTCTTTGGCGCTTCACCAACCTCGTTCGTTCTCGTTCCTGGTCTGGTCCCTATTTCTTTATCGCTCGCTCTTCTTCCCCATCCCACCCCCTTCTTCGCTGCTGCTGCTGCTGCTACTGCTGCTGCATAGTTGTGGGATACCGAGGCAAAAAACGAATGACCTGACCGATCCGTTCGTTCGTAGTGTATCCACTTCCTTCACCTCAATCCATCCCACACGATCGTCGGCTTCTTCGCTGGGCTATAGAACAGCCCCCCCCCCCTGTCCTTAACTTCTTAACAAATCGTCCATGGTTGGTGGGCTTGACTTGGCTTTGGATGGAACAGCTGACGGGCGAGGGGCTGCGCGCGGATGATGCGCGTGTGTAGTCTTCTTAATCAAATATAAATTTACTGAGATTTGTAGTGTGTGTGTGTTGTGAGTTGACATTTACTTTTCTTTTATGTTTTACTTCTTGTCAAATGACATGGTTTATAGTATTGGAGAGGGATGGGAGGGGGGAGGGGGGGGGGGTTTACCGTACAGGTGGTTTCTGCAGGACCTCGGAGAATCGACGTGCATGACTCTGGGAATGGAAGTGGAAATGGGATAGTAAGGCAGTAACTAAGAAGTGGAGGAGGGGATCGAATTGAAAATAAGGAAAAATATAAAATAAAAACGCGATTCAAAAGAGTCAAGACACTGAAGGGTAAAAAAGGAAAAAGGGAGAGAGAAAGGGCAAAAGAAAAGAAAAGGAAAGGAAAAGAGGGAAGGAGGTGGATATCGAAGGGGAGAAAAAAAATTAAATTGAAATAAAAGAAAATCAAAAGTCAAGTCCCCCCAAGAGAAGAAAAAGAAAAAAAGGAAAAAAAAAAAAAAAAAAACACAAATCGAAAATCAGCATTGTCTGAACCCCGACAACCTTGAGAAAAGAGATCTGGTGTCCACCCAGCCCAGATCCAATTGTTGAGCTGCCTCACTCCTTCACCTTGCATAACCTTGGTTCAGCTGTCTCCATCGTCATCGTGTGCGGCAATGTCAAGGTACTTTTAGACTCAGGCCCTGGTAACTATATTATTATTCTATCTCGCCCATATCTTTCTCACATCGACTATCTTTCCACCAGAGCAGTCGCATTCATACCAACATCCCTATCCTACCTACTAATCCTCACGATCCTCCCTTCCCCTTCAATTCTTTATCTATCCTTCTTAATCCACTCCCCCTCTCTTCCCCTCCACATTTCCATCCTTTTCATACCAATCTACCAATCCGCCCCCCCACCACTACCACCACCCACCACTCAATACAATACAATCCACCCAGGCTAGATTCAGCCCTCTCCCTCCTTCACTTCTCTCACTCAGCATAAGAGAGACTTGACGCGCAAGATCCTCGTCATTCGAATCCGATTGATCACCCCCGCCAGGATAGTCTGAAGAGCCGCAGGTCGGCTGTATTTACCCTGTCTGTGTCTGCGCTAGTGGAGAGTCACATCGTGTTTCAACGTCGCCACACCACTGTTTTCGAGTACTTTGCAGTCTATGTCCCAGTACCGTGATCTGGGCGAGGGTTCATCTGGAAAAATGGCTATTTCATACGCAAGTGGAATGACAGCCGATCACACTCCAGCCCTCCCTTCCTTTCGATAGGTGAGTTTCGGGTCGCTCCCCATGGTCGAAACCACCAGTATCATAGAGACTGATTAGCCTCATTTCGGTTGTAGCTTCTCCCTCCTCATCTTCACGATGAGATCGAATCGACTTCCTATTTCTCCTCCCGCCAGCATCCCCACACCCGCGAGAGACCCCTTTCAGCCAGCTTTGATCTGACGCCGACTTCCCGCTCTCTGTCCGATCGCCTGCCATATGCCACCCCTTCGAAGATACCATTGGCCGATGACTTTCGGCCTAGCGAATCCCTGCCACGAGACAGCAGCCCCCTTCATAGCCGCCTAGCCGGGAATCCCCCTCAGCCCGCTTCAGCCTCGACTCGATTTGTGTCCCGGGGTCCGAGTCCCATTTTGCCGTCGATCCGCGATCTTCAGTCCCTTCCTGAACGGGGGATGTCCCCTTCAGCGGCTGCATTCTCGGAATCCAGGGGGCTATCGCGACCCGAGTATGCGGCACCCGACTTTCGCGCTGGACCTATGAGCGGCCACGGATTTCCCGCGACCAGTCTTTCAGGGCCTTTGGGTGATCGGAGGAGCGCAGATTCGTTTATGGGAGGCCCTGGTGGTCCGCAACCGCTGCCCAACCAAGTCGCATACCCGTACCCCACGATGGCCTACCAGAGCGACTCCGAGCAAGTCACCCCGCAATCGCTATCGCACGCGCAGCAATCCAACTTTGGCATTCTTGGCGATCCGAACGATTCCAAGAAAACGCGCAGACGGGGCAATCTGCCGAAGCCGGTCACGGACATCCTACGCGCCTGGTTTCACGAGCACCTTGACCACCCATACCCCAGCGAGGAGGACAAGCAGATGTTTATGACTCGCACTGGTCTCACGATCAGTCAGGTAAGCCGATCTCATCCGCTTTCTTGTCTGTTAAACACGTTTGGCTCATTCTTTCCATAGATTAGCAACTGGTTCATTAACGCGAGGCGGCGACAACTCCCCGCTCTCCGAAACCAGATGCGGAACGGTGGCAATGACATCGATTCTCAACGGCAGTCTCCTTTTAGCGACGTAGAGCACACGTCTCCCGAGTCAATGCCATCTCCCCACATGGGCACGAAGCCCTGAACGTTGCGACCCAATCGATCCCGACAAAAGTCTATCGTTCGACCACTGGTCACATTTGCCACGAATCACATCCACTACGTCATGAGTTATGGAGTCCCTGGGACATTGACAACCGAATAGACATGAGATTTTTGCCGACAGTTGTTCTCTTCCGCTTTTTTACTTTCTGGATGGATTGTCACACAATCTACGAACCGAGCCGAGTGAGGTTGACAAGACCACTCTTGATACCCTTTATCGTTTTTCTAATCGACTTTAAATTACTTTGCATGGTTTCGATACACGGGGGGGTTACGCGCTTGGGAGCACATCCGGATCGACGTTCACGAAGCATTGGCGTCACCTCGCTTCCTTAATCTTATTCATCGATTACAATCTCGCATTTGCGGCGTTTTGTTGGTTTGCGCTTATCATGTTCAGGTCGGCTTTCTGAGTTATTTTTGAACCTCCAACATATATTAGACGACCTTTTTCCTCTCCGATACACCATACGGGTTTCTGGACTGTGATGGGTCTTTACCTTCGATGAGCATCTAAATGATCTTGTACAGTACATGGGCGACGCGATCATGTCAAGCTAGACTGGTTTTCTTTTATCTGTGCTTTTCTTTTGTTGTCATCTTTCCTACGGTTGCTTTTCCTATGTCACGATTCCTCTCTACAAGATTCCCGTTCTAGACCAAAAATCTCAAGAAGCATTAATGATAAACCACTTATAAGAGTATTCCCGAAGAATCTTATGAAGTGGTGTGAGCAAGCGATCGAAAACAAATTGACCTCCTTGCATCTAGTGAGAGCTGATCTCATCCTTGATTCGTCGGACGAGCCTTACCGTTTTGTTTCTCTCCACCAAAGATTGAGATGTGTGAGGGTTGGTCGAGTATGTTTTCGGCTTTCTTTTCCCTCTCTCCGTGTGGCTTGTCCCTCTGAACCACGGTTTCTGTTCTTGTCCCAAATCTCACACCCGACGGCGACACACGGCGTGTTGCATCCATCTCTTCGAGCCCAACATTCCAATCTTCTCCCCCCCTCCCCCTCAATCGACCGGAAACTATTCCGAACGGGGCTTGTGTGCCACAAGTGGCTTGCTGCTGCTGCGATGCATGGGAAAAGGGGCCCGATTATTGGCGGTTACACGGCCCTCCCTTTGCCCGTACCACGGGTGCAGGAGAGCGACAGAGTCGGAACGAGGATGACAAATTCCTGCGCGTGGAGCTTTTTTTTTCTTTTTCTACAAACCCTGAGAACCCACGGATGACATGCCATCACGTCAGGAGCCACCAGGAAAGAAATTTCAGATGCGGAGTATGATCAAGATCGACCCATTCTTTGTCCTTTGGAATCACTTTCTATTAGGAAAAGGAACAAGAATACCTACTTAACTACCAGAGAGAGGGAGATGTCTGGTGCCAGCACCAGCCAGGGGGGATGGCGGCGGCGGCGGCGGCGGCCGGGACCACCATCCATGCTGTCACACGTCATGATAACTAACCAACCACTAAGTAGTAACGCCCCCAATAGGTGCGTGCGGTCCCAGGGTGCCTCATTACCAAAAACAGAATTCTTCCTGGTTTTTTTTTTTCTTTTATGCTTTTGTTTGCGTCTAATCGAGTGAGCAAATCGACTCGGGATCAAATCGCAGCCTTAAATTTGGTTCCAGCCAGTCGGGACGGATAAGATCGGCCGATCGCACCGCGATGGATGACTCAATTGGGAACACTTGCCAGTACACCTCAGCAACTTAAGTACTGCCCTTATAGTCAAGTCTAGCCATGCAAAGCGGCTTACTATCTCTAGGTAGTCTAATTTGCTTTGTGTATGTATGTACAGTACACTTACGAGATATGATGGAGACTACTTTACATAGTTCCGTTGGGGATTTAGGGACTGGCTCGCTAGTTTCTTTCTTTGCTTTCTTGCTCCAGGGATGGACCTATTTGCGTGGACAGCTCAGATAGACAGACGGTAGTTCAAGTAAATAATCAAGTGAAGTGATATGTTCGATGTATGTACGTACGTAAGTCAGTAAGTTGAGTACGTGCTGGTTTTACCTGGTTTGGTGGTTAAACACCAGTGTGTACTGTATGTACTTACTGTATGTACTACTACTACCTACCTACCTAGGTACCTATGCTCTAATTCGAATCATGGTCCGATACCCAAGTACTTACCGTTTTAGGGTTCCTACATAAGTGCACTGCAGTGCTCAGGGCTACTCCGTATGAGATAGCCTGTTGGTTAGGTACAGATGGGAGAGAGGGAAGAGAGGGGGTTGGTTGGCAGGAAGGGGAGGGACCGAGCGGAACCTTGAACCTTACTAACTTACCTAACCTTACCCTCCCCTTCCCTCTATCCTCTTTCCTGTTGGCTGTTTGTCTGCTCCTGATTTTTCCGGTAGGGCGTGAAGGGAGGTTGTTTACCTGCGTTTGGTGGTCCGTTTGGGCCCTTTTTATTTTCTTCTCTCGTTGCTTCGCTTCTTTGGGTTGGGTGTCACCTGAGGAGTGTAGGTAGGTAGTCAGGCAATAGGTTGAGCGCGTGAAAGGTAGAGAGAGGTGTAAGCTCGTCTTGTCTATCTGTCTGTGTATTGACTTTGCTTTTGCTTCAACTGCCATTTAGTCCCTGTCATGTATTACTTTGACCATCTCAGGTGTCTTCCGTCGGAGGTTTGGATAGACAGATTGGGAACGTATAGTGCCTCATTAGGGTTGACTAGGTACTGGGTTTACTTTTGATTCTTAGACTTCTATCTTCACGTTCTTTTCCATTTTGTTGTTTGCTGTCCCGTGCTTTTTCTTGAAAAGCATATTTGGGAACAGTTCGGATTTTCGATCGCAACGGTCGCTAAAGAAGCCAAAGCGGGATGCAGGAATATACACCATTCAAAGTGCCTCTTCCTTCCCGGACCGGGCGGAATGAAGCTCCGGGTGGCATGTATGGAAGGGACACTAGAGGTGATACGGAAAGAGTCTGTCCTGTTCAAAGTCATCGTTGTTATGGCGGAACAGAACGCCGACAGGAAAGAGTGAAAGAGAGGGGACCGACCGACCGAGTTGCTGCATAAAGCACGGGGGAGTGAAATAACAGCAGGTGAGGGACTGCCTGCCTGTCTGTCTGATTGACTGACTGACTGGCATGCTCAAGGTGAAAACCGGGATTTGAACCGATCTATCACATGGCGGTGAATCTGACCGATGTGCATAGCATCCCAGGCTGCTCAAATGTCACCTTCAATGCGAGGGGGGAGGTTGTGGGTGGGTGATCGGACCTCAAGGGCAAAGGGAAACGTAAATGTGGAGAGAGACTGTAGGTGAGTACAGTAAGTATGTGTTATCGATCGGAGAAGAGGGTGTGTGGTGACAGGAATGTACTGTATTTACTGCTTTGACATGCCAGCTCAACGGCGCTGATGCAGTCAAATCCCGTCCCGGAGAGGGGGTGATGAAGAAAATACGAAGTGGTATTGCATGGCAGTAGCCTCAACATGTGTCTATGGAATTGTTTCCTGTCGTATCATCCTTCCTCCCATGATCTGAAAAGGGAGGTCACTTACAGACCAGATGCATGTATGTCTGTCGGTCGGTCGGTCGGTCTGGTTCGTACAGTACATACGGCCGACAAACAGACAGACAACCGAATCCGTCAGGGCACTATAACTCCTACTCCCTCCCCGGTGCGACCAGGGAAAACCTGGAAACCAACCCATCTGCACTCCACTTTGATGCAGTAGATCTCCCTTCCTCGGGGTGGAGACGTGTTGTTTGTACCGTACATGTACTTGTAGCAAAGGGATCGGCGTCGCTCGGCTGTTCGTGACGGATCTTGACAGAGCAAAATCACCGAGCATGTCCGCCAGGCGTCATCCCTGGCTATCACTTTCACATACTCTCTCGCTAGAAGCTGCAAGGTAGAGGGAGTCGGTAAAGATCTCCTTCCAATCCCTATGACCTATCATGCATGCTCTTCAGTCAGTTGGATCGTTCTAAAAACGCCACCACAACTCTTCACAGGAACCGAGTTGCAGCTAATACTTAGCAGAATGAGAAGCTGCATTGCCTCGCCACAATTCTAGCCACATGCCAGTCGTTCTCTTGCCCCTCATCATCCTTAGATCCTTTGATCCTCAAAGAGGGTATTGGCGGGGCTCCTTTCCGAGTCATTCCCTCAATTGCAGGGAGACTATGCGCGGAAGATTTGTACATGTGGTCGTTTGCTGCAAGCGATCCTTGTTTTGATTACGGCTTGAAGTCATCCTTCCTTTTCCCTTTCCAGGCCGATCGCACAGCCTGACATCCTGTCAGAGCATATGCATATCCAGTTGCCTAAATGCTTAAATTGAAGCACAAGATCTTATTCGTCATGGCTCGCCCCAACAATCTCCCCAATTACCCCTTCCGTCGCGATTGACTGTACTGTAGGTGGAAGCGGGGGGGAGGGGATGGGAGCAACAGAGGGACCGAGCGCTTGCATGACATGAGGTTCATCTCCACTCTTGCATCTGCCTCTGGAAATGGAATCCATTCCCTCCAACCAGGGAAATCCAAACAGCTTACTGACAGGAGAGCACCAAAAAAAGCTTATGCATGTCAAATGAGTGATCATCCTTATCTGCCCAACCCCCCCCCCCGACTCTAACGTGTGTCCTTGAATCCTTGGTTCCGGACTCTTATTGCCTTCTAGCCACTGGTTCATCAATTGACTGACGCCTTGACAACAGAAGAGATTAACCTTTGTATGTGTTTCTCATTCAATGGACGGTTGTGCAGACACGCTCATATGTGTATGTGTGCATGTATATACTATGTATGTATGTGTGCCGCAAAGCACGGAGCTCTCTTACAATGCTACCCAGCGAACCTGTGATACACCTTTCTGATGGGATTAGCTTACGTCGCATCATGTAGTAATGCCGTCTTTTCTTCTTCTTTTCTTTGCTTCGTGCATGTCAGTTCAGGGTCAGTGTCGAACCTTGTCCAACGTTCGAATAAAAAGAAAGGTAAAGGAAACTATGTAGCACAACATAATAGGTTCGAGTGTGACAACATGATGCCAGGTTTCTCTGTCGCACTCGCCGGACTGGAGTGAATTACAATTGGTGTACTCGTTACCTCATTGCCCCCCTTCTTCTTAGCCCTACGGGACAAAAGCAACGAAAGCGGTACGACCTGCAATTGTGGAGGGGATTTTTCCCGATCCTAGGAATGCGAATCGATGGGGCGGGCCTTGCTGAGCGAGATCCCGGAATATGTATGTACTGTACTATGTACAGTACAATAAATATCCGCCTGCCTAAACACCTGTGGGGCACTGCTTGCCTCTCTTTCTCCCTCTCTCCCTCTCTCTCTCTTGGCCATTTCTGATATGCAGGGAGAGGAAGGAGGGGGCAAATGCATGGGACTTTTTGGCTGCTGTTTTAGTACTTTGGGGATGGCGGGGTGGGGGATCGTGATACAAAGCACGTTGGCTTTCTTTTTAGGTTTCTGAGATGAACCCTTTTCTGGGACTAAGGGTCTGTTGTTTTGCTTAGTTGGGTATATGCTTCGCCGGCGGGATTTTGAGTTTCGGTTTAAGTTTGATTATGTTGAAGGGGAATGGAAAGGGATGGTGTGTTTGGAGGTGGGAGGAGATGCACTTGGAGATGCTCTGCACATTCTGGGGGTTGTTGTTGTCGAGCTTGGTGTGGCGTTGATGTTGCTATTATTGTTGTTGTGTTTGTGATTTTATGTCGAGGGGAGTGCTTAGCAGAGAACACTGTACACTTGTAGCGATGCTAGATGGCTTGAGCTATAGAATTGTATGGCTGTGTCTGTCAGACCGCGTGTTCACGATCATTTTTGATCTATGTGTGGACGGAGGGCGATTGCTTGGGTGTACATATCTTGTGTCTGCTCAGCTATTCGTGTAGTTTGCCATGGATGATTGTATATCAGACCTGCCCAGAAGGAGAAGCTCGTACTATACGTAAAGCTTCCCATGGAAACTACCAAACTACTAAAACGTGGTGTAGCCTTCGCTACACCACTACAATAGCTGCACAAGTGTGCGTCTTTCGAGGTTCCGATACACTGCGCAGATTACTCAAGGTGTGTTCTATGGTCCCTCACGAGAACGATCTTAACTAGTTTTGAATAGCAATTGCTACATCCATATTCAATGTTCAAAGTTAAGCCCATATCTCGTCGAGCTAGACTTAGGGGCGAGAGCGGGCTCTCACTAACCGTACGCCTTCCCGATGGCCTAGTGAGAGACGCCGCGATGACGGATTCAGAATAGCTGTTTGAAATGCCAGTTCACAGCGAGTTTCTCGGCCTGTTTTGTGTTTCCTTGAGTGAAAGGGCGCGTGACGACTCAAAGGAATCTCAAGCAGTTCCAGCAGGAAGTCTGAACAACCGCCATGAATGTCTGTTTTCTGAATTATTTGCGTCACTCTCAGAATGATGCTGCGAGAGGGATCGAAGATGTTCGTTGAAACGCGGTCTACTGGAATGAATGCAGCGGTTGATTATGAATGCCAGGGTGCTTGTGCATCCTGGTGCTAAGAAGTTGAACTGCACGGATGCTTTGGGAAAGAAGGAAGGCAGTCCAAGTGTGGTCCATGGTCACTGAGGATGCTTGGACTAATCATCGGCCAACAGGCCTACGTTTGAACCGACGGATGAGATGGAAGCATTAGTCTGTTGATGTATGGTTGATTGCAGAGCCTGGCAAAGCATAGCAAAGGACAGGGTCAAGTGCGTCTTGGACAAAGATGCTCAGCTGAGCATAGGGCCTGTAATGACTACACCTGTACTAAGTCCCTATCTCATGCAATCACCGCAGCAATTCCGTCCTTCCTCTCTTCGGTAATTGACTACTCCGAAGTCGGAGGCCGGGGGCCTAAAGGACCCTGGATTAACAGAACGGCTCTGAAGGTGCTGGCTGGGAGAAGTCTAGATCCGTGTTATCGGGGGTGGAGGGGTCTTAATGCAGGCTTCTTCATCTGATGATAGGATGGATAGACTCCGCCTACTGTTTGAATCACTACATGAGAATACTCTCGCCTCTTGTAGGTGATGCGAGTCGCTGAACTAGCGCTTCAATCCATCGCCCCTCAGCTATAGCCATAAGCTGTCTACATGCAACTCCTGACAGGCGTCGCGAGCGTGAGCATCCTATCCTCGAATACCTTGGGTCAGATGCTAGCAAAATGATTCTTTGTCGAAATGGTATGAAACGCTCGATTACAACATGATGTGGCAGTCATCAGCTTTGCTGCCTGCTGATGGCCGATAAGCGCTGAGAGTATGATTACACACTAGCCGGAGGTCGTGGCTACATCAACAGGCTCGTGACGAAGCGCGGTGAGTCGGCACATGTCGGCATCCTTGTTGCTTTGAATCTTATTATCACTAGGGCCGGTGGCTAGCTAGGATTGCGCTGACTATTCTGAATGATCCAGGCAATATCGCATTAACACCAGACAAAGGCGGAACGGTATAGCCAGAAAGAAGTTTTCAGAGAGTGCGAAAAGCTTCCGTCGACAGAACAGTGACACTTTGTGTTGTGTCTTTGAGCTATCATCTCCGGTAAAGGCCTCGAGCTCACGAACGACTCACAAGAGTTAAGGCGAGTCGGTGATCCACGGGGTAGACATAACCAGGGCGAGATACAGGATCCCTGCTTATGCATAATCTCATAAGCAAGTGTTCTTGACTCGATGTAACGCAGCTGGTTGGTGTTTCCAATGAACGCTACACACTTTCTGGTTCTTGTTCATGATCGCTGCCAGTTTTACCTATCACCACATTAGCGAAGCAACGTATATGTCTCGAAAAGGTTTGATTCGCGGGCGCAGAGGATTCGAAATATGATGCAAGCTGGACAGTGAGGCGGCTAGTCATCTTATACAACGGCTAGACCCCTGTTGTTCAGGTGATGGGTCTGAGACCCTCTTATCAGAGCACGGCCGCACAGATCCCTGACTGCATCTGTGGGTACGGGTCAGCAGGAGACAGGGAGACCAGGTGCAATACCTGATCTCAAGACCGATTTCCGTCCTGGGCTCTTGTATGACTAGTATGTCTAGTGAATCATGGCATGTCAACTCAATATCTTGAATTGAACACCAAAGACCGACTACGATCCTCCACATCTCCGCTATATCGGACGAACCGGGCATAATGCGGACGTCCGAATTATGAACCAGGTTGCCCTAACACCGGAGTTTAGGCCGATGGCCAAAGTTTATAGGACAAGAAAACTGATGCCGTCGATCCGCCTTCGCTGTAGTGCGTGTGGCCATGGCCACATGATCAGGCATAGAGGCCAACCGTTGGACGTCCGACTCCTTGACCGCACGGAGAGCCGGTAGACTCGCTCGGGAGTCTAAGACTAAGCAGTAGGACTGAACCAATGAGACTGGAGAGGAACGAAGTAGTTTTCTGCAAGCAAGCCGTGTTCCCGCCTGCTATTGGAGCCACCTAATCTCGGGACGTCCGGCATCGGCGCTGTTGGGGTGCAAATGCCTGTCGTGGTGGACCGTCTTGGGTTTGGCTCGATATTATAAATTCTTCTTCCTTCGCATTTGCTTCTGACGATGATGTCTCCTTCATGGTTTTTGATGTTGTTGAAGAGGAGTAGTGATAGTCGAGAGATTCCCTTTTAAGTCCCATCGGAGGGATGATCCCGAGCCCTAGTCCCTCGACTTGCAGGGTCATAACTCTATCGCCAAGTGAGTATAGATGTGCAATTGTGCAGAGGCTGTTATTGGCTGCATCAACTATCTATCTGACCCATCGAGTAGATGCCTCAATCCTCCACCAGACTGGCAGCTGGAGAAGAGAAGTGGAGGCCAGCGTTCGAAGACACATCGTGCACCCTGGCATCATTTGAGACGAGTCTCGGACTACGGACCTTCACCCACGTGGAGCATAACCCCTGATGGGACTGGACATGGGCTGCTACTTTATAGAGGGTTGCATCTGAAGGTGTGGACTTTACACACATCGTTCCACTCAGGGCAACCGAATCCCGCTGCTTGCCGCTGCGCCGACGCTTGCCGCGCCCTTGAGCCAGAAACCATTACATGAGTGTTTCAATTGCTGGGGCCAGGCTTTGGAGCAGCTCTATTCAAGCGCATGAATATAAATAATGGACACTGCGCCAATTGCTTTTGTGGCAGAGGACAGTGGAATGACAAGAAAGTCTTCTGGATGGAAGGGTTTTTTTTTTGTTCCTCCTTCGGGACCTGCGATAAAGCAAAACAAACAAACAAACACGGTGTCAATCACCTTGTGCTTTCTACAGCCCGTTTAGGAAGGTGCTTTTCTGGCCGCAGACCGCAGACTCAACTCTCCAGCAATTTTCGTCCACAATCACATCATTTCATCTCAAATCTCCATACAGTCTCTGCGACTGGCTCTTCTACGGGCTTTTCTTCTCCGGCTTTGATTGTCCTCGCATTGGCGGTGTCCGCCCGGTTCTCAGCTTCTGTCTCCATGATTCTTGGTCCTTCGCCCGGTATGTCGGTTGAGTGACCACCTGCTGGTGCCGATCAGCCGTATGCACTTCGCACAACCCGGCCTTTGTCCGCTGCCATTGGCGGATTTCACCTTCGAGCTGAGAATGGATTTGGGCCGTCTGGACTGCGGACGCTCAGCTAGCAGCTGACTTTTTAGCATGAGCGATTGGTCATGGGAATTGTCGGCAATGGCCGAAGCCTGCCGAAAGTGGCGACGGTTAATTTATCACCCTCGATGGACCATATCATCCCAGCCGCCGACAGCTACGGTTCGATAAGCTCAAGATGCTATGCCTTGAGGACCTGAGTCCGCGGATCTGGCCGATACAATAACCTGGGAGATTAAATGCCTCATATCTCGAGGAATCAGGATCGGTTTCGATTTCGACCATTTTTAACGTTAAACTATTGACACATCGTCATTTATTTGCTCGAATCGAATGATAGCATGTGAGACATGGAGTCGGATGCAACCACATTATCAAGCCAGTGGGGAACGCTTAGTTCCATCCAATCTTGGTCTAGCCGACCAACAGTGATGGAATTCCTCGGGCTTTCTTACTGGATCATCTGGTTCGACTTGGAGAAAAAGAAGGGCAAAAGATGTCGCTCGGCATATACCCCACGTTATTGTTTGCTGCTCTTTTTTGTGAGTTTTTCACACGAAACTGCTGTTCCTATTCTTTTTTCATCCCGTCCCCGCTTTTCGTTCTCTGCCAGTGCCAATTGACCTTTCTCGGGGTCAGGAAGCGAGATGGGTCTTAGAACAACCGGGAGTTTGTGGTAGCGGCAGTGGTTGGTTGAATTGCGCCTTTCGCTCTAGAATTGGCGCTGCAAGCCGAAGCGCTCCATTCCAAAAGGGGTCTACGGTCCGTGAGGCCGAGGCACAATTGTCACTAGCTGATGCTTGACAGCGCGCAAAGCACGGAAGGAGATTGAATCGATGGGCTCCCCCTTCTCCCTCCGATGCACAGCTTTCAATTTTCATGGTGTTGACTGAGAAAAAGACGGGTACTCATACTAGACGCGAATGCCAACCCCTATCCTGGGCTGGTAAAGCCTCCAATATGAAGTTAGATTGTCATGGTGCCTGATTGCCACCAGTCCTATTGTCACGGGCTCACTCCAAGACAAGCCTTGAACAGACAACACAAGCTCCACCACACTTAGAGCACCGGACTCGGACCCACACAGCTGGTGGCTTTAACTCGGGTGCCTGTCGATTACAGCCAAATTATGTCTCTGCCTCACTCCGAATCGTCAACTCAGGACCAGAGATGATGTGATAAGGGTAGCACATAGTATGATCTTTTGACATTGACACGGCTTACAGGGGCTCGAGTGGGCCATAGAGGATTCCCGCCATGCTCCTGGTGGCTCGAATCAATACTGAGAATCCCCCACGGGATACGCTACCAGGGAACGAAAATGGGCGCCCTGGCACCACAAACGATGAACCTGCGTCGGATATACTTTGTTGGCTGAAAACCTAGTCATGGATAGGATGACGCTAGCCCTATAGCCTTGCAATTGCCATAGACCATTTCCGCTGGTAGCCGCTTTGGCAGGTGCTCAACGTTGCATTGCAGGGAGGCCTGCTTGAAGTCGGAGAAATTATCGCTGGTGAGATATCCCTCGTGCGAGCTAACCAGGCCGACGCATGGCTTCGATTCTCGACAAGATATCTTGGATGATCCGCTGGCCCCGCGATCTACATCAGTGGCTTGGCTTTCACTAGCATCGAGCATCCTATGGTCTTTGAGCACGGGTCAAACGGCAGAAGAGACCATGGAAATTAAACAGGGCAAACAATGGGGGAAGATAATCAGGAGACTGCACTAACAAGAGGAGAAAGAATGCAAGGCTGTGGTTATCCAAGGCGTTCGACTCCAAAAGATACTTACACACCTTCTTATCCTGGAACTCCGCCCGATACCGAATCTGAGTACATGATAAGGATTACCGCCGAACAAATCATTGGACCTAGTAGGGCCTGTCTTAATTTCCCACTGGCGCCAACAAGCCCAGGCCAACCCCCTCTCTCCCCCCTTCCCTTGGGAGGCGAGTTTTACTTTCGATCCGGTTTACGTCGGAAGTGCACGGTAAGAGCCTGAGAGTATCATAGCGCTTGCCAATCAACCCCTCTTCCTCGGTCTGCTGAGAATCATCGCGACCCATCGGATCGTTCATTTTTCTAGAAGACATGCAGGGTCTTGGATTGGCCGGTCGCACTTACTTCCGCCACTTAGCGTTTACCCCAGGTCAAGAACGGACTGGAGCGGGACCCATAGTCAATCTAACAATTCATCTGTCGCCAATTCGCAGCAAGCGAGAACAATCGCATTCCCAGTCTTGGTTTGCCGACTGTTAAAAAGGCCGATCGCTCTCCCTCCCTCTCTCCACCAGCCCTGCTATTGCTGGCCCGCGCGTAATTCCCTCCCTCCTTCTGCAATTGTCTTTACACGCAATCAATTTCACTGTCATTCAAGTGATTAACCACGCCGCATCTTTGAAGGCCATGACTAGAACCACCGATGAGATCAAGTATGAGGCTACCCCATGGGAGCACAAAGGCGTCACCGTTTCCGATGACGGCCGGCGATTGGCGTCGAATCCTGATGCCGTCCGTCCCAAAGGACGGATACGCCGATCGATGACAGCCTGTCATACCTGTCGCAAGCTTAAAACACGATGCGATTTAGATCCGCGCGGCCATGCATGCCGCCGCTGTCTATCACTAAGGTTAGAGCCAAATCACCACCCGGTGGATGACCCTGGTCTTATCCTGTGCTTGTAATCCAGTTGAAGAGCTTCCGACGTCTGACAGTTGTCAAATTCTACAGAATCGACTGCAAATTACCGGAAACGACTGATCGCTTTCAAGACAATACCCCAACGTGGTCGGATGCGACATCCGCGATTCCTTCAATCGAAGAGCGCCTAACTTCGCTTGAAAGAAGCATGAGAGAGATGACAAGTATGATGCGCCAGATGCTGGACCAGTCTCCGACTACCCCCCATGGCATCGCCTCATATTGGAACAGAGGCCCCAATGCCGATGACGGTACTTCATCCGATGGGAGTCCGTCGTCTCCTTTCCTGCCCAAGCCTGTTCGGCTCATCCAGGACCTACAATCTGAATTCTTTGGCGAGACAGAAAGCTCGTCATACTCGGAAGAAAACGTTCCAAAGGGTGGCTTAGACTCTAAACTATCACTCAAATTGCTTCAGATGTATAGTTCATGCATCCACCTTTTCGGTTCTTGGACGAATACTGATGCTCCCAATAAAGATTTGTGGACAACTTTGGTCCTTATGTCTCTATTTATAGTCTATCCGATATCCAGAACGAGGCGCGACACTCCGATTCCCTATTATATAATACTGCCTGTCTCCTGGCGTCTCGCTATGTTCCTGGTGTTCCCACATCTATGATACATACGATGTATCTTCAAGTACGGCATGCAACGGTAAACTTGTTGTGGAATAAGCCTCCCCTTCGCTATGAGTCACTCCAAGCGCTGGCACTGCTTTGCCTTTGGCCTCCGACCGTACAGAAGGAGCCCCCAATGGACAGCTGGCTGTTGAGTGGGGTGTCGATCAATCATGCGATTATCTCCTTTGAGTGCCTCAATTATGGGCCCACGGAGACCATGATTGATAACGAAACCGCCGCCCAGCTGCGGCTATGGAATACTTACTGCCTGACGCAGCTTCAGTATGGTCCACCGATTCCGCTGCGTGGGTTAGATGCTAATATGGCATAGTTTTGCGGTCGGCAACGCCCGTCCTTTTCACATTCAGCAACGCTATCTCGATCACTGCCCTCGAATTCTGGAGCACCCAGCTGCGACTCTCGACGATGCAAAGGTGGTGGCAGAGATACAGTTGTATTTGATGACCCTACGGCTTCAGAGTAATGGCAGTCGGATGCGAGTCGCCGATACCAAGTTCGAGGAAATCGAGCGGTGGAAGGCAGAATGGGCTCATCTCCTCGGTAAGTCCAGCATATCTCGAGCGAGTGGCTGGTCAATAAGAAGCTAACAAGATACCAAACTTAGCTGGTGAACAGTCCACCCTCGAACTAAGCCTCTGGTTTTGTCAGATCCTCCTCCACCGCACGGCTATGCGCTTCAATCCCGGCTCTGACACTCTCGCCTCGGAGGTCTTGCAGACCTCTCGTGTCATGTTGTCCAAATTTCTTCAGATCCGATATTCCTCCGCCCTCAGCCTCGTCGACCAGGTATACTTCATGGCCGGCTACGCCGCCCTCAACCTCTGTGACTTCAACCTCATGGACCCGCTCATCGAGCAGGTGCAGATGTTCCTGCTCCATCTGTCCCCCAATGAGGACCACATCGCCTACCGATTTTCCTGTATGATCGTCGAGTTCAGGCGGCGATGCGCCGAAGGCAGCGATCCAACGGCAGCGGCAGCGGCGTCTGCAGCCAAGAGCTCCTCGCCGTTGTCCTCCTTTGGGGAACCCCGGAAGATGAGTCTGGAACAGGCAGCGCCGTTCTTACCGCCAATGATAGATAATATGATGGAGGGATACGGGTTTGAGCAATTGATGCCAGAAGTGCTTCCACAATCCTTCCCCGACGGTATGCTCAATGAGATGGCTGTCGCGGGGATACCAGAGTATCGGTCGGCGACTCTATGAACAAAGTCGCCGACGCTTTGTCTGCCCGCCCGCCAGTAGTCCGAAGAGTGGGCGGGGTCGAGGAAGAACGGACTGCAGTGGCAAGGGGAAGACTAAACAACCAACCAATCTAACGACGCACAATGAACATAATAAAAACATGGTCTGCATTGCCGCTACTCTTAATCTGCTCTTCACACTTGTATGTACTGTACTTATGATTAATCATAATAAAAATAGCAAACCCGCTCACCCCCTCCGAGGGGAAAGATAAGGAAGAGGTTCGAGCGTGAGTTTGGAGACTAGTTAGTTAGTCAGTTAGTTAGTTAGCCAGTTAACCAGCTGAGTGTGAGCCAGGTCAAGCTGCATTTTGTCACATGTGATCCAAAGGAGGAGAAAAGTCTCCAATAAGGCAACTTCGAAGGCTCATTGTTGGGATCGATTCCGGGGCTCAGACAAGAAAGAACCTTGCAACCCAGGAACATGACGCCATATCGTATTCCCCTGGTTCAATTCGCCTCTTCAAGAGGATCTCGATTCTGGTTCGTCTGTGGTGCCTTGCACAGACACCTGGAGTCCGAACCTCCCCCTCTCCCTCCCTCTCTCTCGCCTCTTCCTTCCTTGGCTTGCGGTCCGTTCCGTGATATCCGTGGTGTGTAGCTAGACACCTGCATCCTCCCTACTCTCGATACTCGTGGATGTGATGCGAAGATGGATTGATACCAGCAGGAAAGCAGGGATGACAAGTCTAGGTAGTTAGTTCGCCCGGGGGGGGGGGGGGGGGGGGGGAGGTTTCTTTTCGCGCTCCTGCCTTTCTGTATTCAGAGCAGGGCAGAGGACCAAGTTTGCCTTACGGTAGTCTCACTAGGGTGTTATCTCGTCATTTAGGCAGACGGCTATTCCTGGCTGGTTGGTTGATTTCGAGTCCCCTCCCACCCCGGGACCTGATTCTTAGAATTATTATACAATATACAGTGCACGGTTGCTCGAATAGCCGACTCTTATTTTTCACTACACAACAACGTACAGAGGATGAAAGAGTTAAGATAGAATGAATCACCCACAGATTGAGCTCCCGCCCAACTTTGCCGTCGGAAACAAGGCTCGAGGTAACCCATTCGCCATTGGCACGGGGACCGATCCATCCGCATTGACGGTCAGAGTCGTGCAGGTGAAGATTTCCGTGACCCTGAGGCCGGCCTGGTAGCCCGTTCCCGTCAAAGAGAGCGTGTAAGATTTACCCGCGCTGCCGAGGTTGGAGAGCACGGTGATGATCTGTGCGCCATTGAAACCTTTGCGCATGGCGATCGTGGTGGTATCTTTGTAGATTGGGTAGTTCTGATGGGGCCGAAAAAAGGTTAGCGAGCGGCGGGTTTGTGAATTGATGCGGCGGCACTGTTGATGGGAGATGACAAGGGAGGAAAATGCGCCGTGAGCGCCGATACGCACCTTATACATCAAGTATTTTGCATCTTGTTTGATTGCGTGGCTGCGGATCTTGTTGGCCTCTGCGATTAAGGTATAGAGTGGGCTGGTGGTGGAGTAGCCCGATAGCCAGGTGGCTTCGCGTTTGGAAGGGTCGTTGCCCCCGCTGTAGTGCTGTTCCTGGCCGGCATAGATGATGGGGATCCCGTCCGCGAGTATGGAAAACGCGGCCACGTTTTTCGCCAGAGACAGGTCTTTTGTGTAGCTTTGGAGGCACTATGATTAGCTGGGTTGAGGGTATGTGTTGTGGTATGGAGAGCTTGTATGGGAAGAGGACATGTTGTAGAAAAGGTGTGTTCCACAGGCCGAGTTAACTTACGAGGCGAACCGTGGATTATCGTGGTTCTCGATGAATGTTCCCATGAGCGTTGAGTCAGGACAGTTGTCTTTGACTGTGTTGATCATGTTATACAAGTCGCTGATGCTACCGCTCGTCGACTTGAATGCGCGAAGAAGAGGAAAATACCTTCGGCAGTTTAGCTTGGCTTGTAAGCTTCAAAACAAAACTGATAGAGGTGCGTACATGGGATAATTCAAAACGCCGTCGAGATACTTCTGGTAGGGACAGGTATATGAAGTATCGCCGTCGCATACCTCTTCGATGCAGTACACGCCGGCGGCTTTGTTGTAGCCTGGCCAGAACTCTTTCTGTACGTGCTTGACGGTATCAATGCGAAGGCCATCAACTTGGAAAGTCAGTATCGACGGTACGAACCATAAAGGAGAGAAGATAAAACAAACTGGAGTAGTTTGACACAAGGGACTTTACCCAGTCATACCACATGGTCTGGACATCACTGCGCGTTGTATCTAGGTCAGGGAGTGAGACCTTGTTATCGCCCAGCCAGCAGTCCTGAACATTAGTTTGATTGTCGTAATTGGTGATGGAACAGTAGGAATGAAAGTATTCTTTCTTGTTGAACGGCTTGAAGACGCTGTAGTCAACAGAGTCAGCTGCCCCATCATAGCCCTGGGTTTGGAGTTTGTCAGCACTATTGGACGTTGAAGCAAGTGCGGGAATCACACGACTGGGACGGGGTTTGACGAACTATGTGGTTGGCGACGACATCAACCATGAGATACATTCCACACGCGTGCAGAGCCGATGCCAGATCCTTGAGGGACTTGGGCCGTCACTGGCGTGATCCAGATAGCCGAGAAGCCCATGCCCTGAATGTAATCAAGCTGATCAATGCCATCAGTATTGTGAACAGTACCTTAGGGTCAGCCGATCAGTGGTAGAGTAGGAGACCTACCTGGTTGATGATACCACGCCATGATCCACCGCAGTATTTCTAGACATGTTAGCACACCATCGCATGCTACAACAGAGACACTCGTCAAGCATACCCCAATACTCGATTCAGCCTGAGTCGTTTCACAATGGCCCATTCCGGCACTGCAATTCTCCCGGGCTACAAAAGTGGGCACGCAGTAGCTTACCTTCCTTTGAACCTTCATCTCCTGCAGAATCCTGAGATGAGGGGGCAAAAGATTAGTGCAGCGCTCAAGGACCCTTGAGGGTTGGGGTCCAAATAGCTTAGTTCGACGGAGATGGCAGGGGATGGAGAAGATGGAAAGGATGGAGGAGTGGATGGTCAAGGGTCTCTCGTGACGCGCCCTGCTGCTCCTTACCCATTCGGAGGATTTCTTCGCTGGCAATCCAAAAAAATTAAAATTGCATTCTTTTCATTATCATTCGGGATTCTCAAAATGGGCAGCTTTCACAAGTCCCAGTGAGAAGACTGTCTACGAGTGACCCGTTCAACCGCAGATTGTTTCACATCTTAGTCTTTTCTGCAGACAATTCAATGAACAGCTGTTATTCTGTCGCTACGCAAGCCCCAAGTCATGGTGAACCACTACTACCACTCTAGAACCCAATCCTTAGCCCAGGCACCGCTGCCTGTCACTCTCTGCAAACCACTGACCAACAAGATACGCGACGTCGAATTATATTCGACCGTCGAGACCTTCTTCCCGTTCAGCTTGACCGACGAAGGTGCTTTATCAACCCCAAGGACCGTCACATTCGCCAGGGGGTTTTTCTCCTCCCATTTCCCCTTGGCCGAAACATGCAGACTCGAGTGAGATGCCGAGAAATCCACATTCAGCGTGGCGTTGGGGTAAATGCTAACCCCATCATCAAGATAGAGCTGCCCCGATGCAGTGCCGTCGCTTCCGAGTGCGGCCAGCAAAGACCAAGGAGTTTTGCGAGCCTCACGAGTGGTCAAAGCCGGCTCTTGCAAGGGAAGAATACTTCCACCACGTACATAGACAGGGATATGGCCTAGTGGTGCCGAGATGGTCGTGTTCACGCCCGCCTTCACATCAACAACTGTCTGCGTATACCAGTCATACCACACTTCGCCACCTGCGATTCCGGGGAAGACCCCCTTGACAGTATCGACTTGAGGCTCGAGAACAGGGATGGCCATTATCGAAGAACCAACAAGGAACTGGTTATCGACGCCAGCCAGAGTGGGGTCATTGGGGAATTCCCATGCGAGTGCACGCATCACCGTGGATCCAGTGGTGTGGGCGAGATGGAACAACGTATAGTAGTAAGGCAGTAAAGCATAACGAACTTGCATGGCAGTCTTGGATGCTTCGATGACCGATGCCCATTGATATGGTTCCTGGGGGATAGCAGAAAGCACATTATGGTTTCGATAGAATGGGAAGAAGGCTGACAGCTGCATCCAGCGATTGCAAAGCTCTTCGTCCGTATTTCCGTTGAAACCACAAGTGTCCACTCCAAACATTGGAATGCCAAAGAGTGAGAAGGATAGCGCCTGTGCGATTGAGAAATACATGGATCCCCACTTTGAGATGTTGTCTCCACCCCAGTGTCCGGCCCATTTGCCCGACCCAGCAAAGGTCGAGCGTCCAATGATGAAGGGACGCCGCTTATCGGACCAGACCTTGAGCAGGCCGTGGTAGGTAGCATTCAGGCCTTGGTGGCCGTACAGACTGTGCACGTCGTATTCTTGGAACCCATCAGAGTGAGTCGAATTTGGTGAGATGGCATGGACGCTCAAATCGTGCCCAGTTTGGACGTGGTTGATCACATATGGAGGGTAGTTAACGTCCCGAACTCCAGGTGTAGGTGTTGTACGCAGGTAGGAGGTAGAGGAGGATGGCGAGGACCCAGCCTCTGCAGCCTGACTGGCGGCCCCGGCCGAGGCGGCCGCCGCTTCAGTGGCATTGGTGATATTGAAAGACTCCGGGTAGTCGTAAACGATGTTTCCAGGCTCGCCAGGCAGCAAGAACGGCGGATGCACCGGGTTCAGGGTGAGGTTACCAGTCCCACAGCTTCCCACACAGAAGGAAGAGACCTCGGTCATATCGTACCACAACCCATCGAAAGCCACATTCTCAGCCCAAGTCACCAGCTCGTTGATCCAGAAGTCGGCCGTTTTCGGATGGTGCCAATCGGGAAACACAGTATATCCCGGCCAAACGGCACCGATGTATAGGCTGCCATCGGGATTCTTGATAAAAACGTCATCTGCAGCGCCACGAGTATACGTGTCATAACTTATTCTCTGGTCAGCAAGGATCGACCTGTCACATAATCCGGCGAGCAACTCACGCGTCGGAGGCATTCTCGGGATTTGGGATATACAAAGCTCCGTCGATGATTGGCACATAGTAACGGCCACCCTCATGAAGCTCGCTGAGGAATTCTGCCCCCTCGCTATAGGAAAAGCGATGTTGATCATTGTCAAAGTTACGGTAGCCATGCATGTAATCAATATCAGTCCTGGACACATATATTAGTAAATGGCTCAAGAGACAAAGGATGGTTCACATCAGACCATATGTATTCCAGAGGTATCTCGAACTTCTCGAAGTTAGCAACGACTTCGGCGACTTCAGACCAGTTATTGTAGCCCCAGCGACATTGGTGAAAGCCGAGGGTGCTGTACTGCTGCATGGCTGGCAAGCCCACCGTGCTGACTTGATACTGCTTGGTCACATCGGCCTGGGTTGGACCCGAGTAGAACGTCAGGTCAATACCTCCACCTAGAGATCGCCATGTCAATCTCTCAGATCTCAGAAGCACCTCTTGTCCATGAGCATTTCTTAAGAACACGCCATGGGAGTAGGAAGTGTATTCTTCAGACGCATTGACTTCGCTTCTCTTAACGTGCTTGGGAGATCCATCCGCTTTGAAGTATCTCGTTTCAAGATAGAAGGGGTGCTGCCCATAAATATTGCTAGAAGAAGACAATTTAGCGACATCCGAGCTTCTGATCTTGAGGGACTCACCTATCAATGGGATCACCAACATCTGCAGCATACATGGTGACGTTTGCATTCTGGAGCAGACGGAGCTGGTTGAAATGCTCTCCAAGACCGTACACGTTGTAGTCCTCGGGTAAAGAAGTGGAAAATTCAATGAATTGGTTTTCATAAACCAGAACGGTGCTCTCAGTGTCAAAAAGAATGTCCCCAGTAGCCTTGCGAACAACCTTGAAATTGAACGACGGCTCATTGGACCAGGAGAAGGTGAGATCGTTTTGGGTGTGAGCCTTGTCGTCACCTGGCTTGGGTCTAGGTACAAGTCCCTCTGGCAAAATAAACCACGAGGAATTGGAAGCATCGACGTAGGTAGGAAGAATCTGTATATTCAGCCGATCTGACGCCTGGTATTCCACCGTCAGAGTCAACGTATCGACGTCTGTTCCATAGACATTGCATGCGTCGCCGGCCAAATCCAAGCGTGCTGTGAAGCCATGGAAGTTTTGTTGCACGTCCGTTGCCTTGTAGCCCGGACACACTGACTGTGCATTGACTGCCTCAGGATCATCGATGTTGGCAATTAATTGAGCTCCGATATCCGCTTCAGCCGGGATGGTGAATTGCGCAAACGAGGCGGAGGTGGATGTGCTAGACAATGTCACTTGGCTCAGCCCAGAGACTAGTGGCATGAGCCCTGCACTGACCAGCAATTTCGTCAGATTGGCCATGGCGTTCAGGTTGAGGCCAAGAGCGCAGCCGTGTGATGGTTGGTACCCTCGGATTGCTCCTTCACGAGATCGGGCTAACAAAAAGTATTTAACTTCTCGTGATGAGAGCACAGTAAAGCCAGTCACTAATTATTCAAGATAAGGTGCTGTGCGACAATGCGTTGTCCCCTCGTAGACAGGCCATTATTGCTCCGTTGAATTCCCGTTGCGCAAGGGCGGATAGGGCCCGCATTCTGAGTTGGCTGGAGGCAATCCGGCAGGCTTGATTGATGCGGGGAAAACAGACTAGAGCAAGACTAGGTTTGAATGATTGGAAAATGATGCCAGGCCCGCAAAAGCAAGCAAAAGCAAGGCTGGGATAGCTTGAGAAAGCTGAGGAGTCCGGCCTTGGCAGTCCCTCGGTTAGAGATCGGGGATCTTTATTCGAGTGCCTGATATTCCTGGCATCGGGATCATCACCTGATGCTCGTGCTCCTATTGGCCATCTTCCCGATAATTGCCCGAGGGCGTGGAGATTCGTTTCCATTGCGGAGTAAACAAGCCATCGGATCCTTTCCTATTCTCGCATTCCTTCACTAATCCTCAAGTCTCAACTAAAGGCCTAATAACTGTTGCTTGAGACCCCGCCATGCATCACTAATCCCGACTGAGCTCCGGTCCGTCCGGTCAATATCTTCAGCACGGCTGCCACTTCCCAAAAAGCACCCGGTGAAGAGGCTGATCTTCATGCCAGAGTATCAACTCATACTCTGCAAAAGGACTCAGTCCAGCCTAGGCAAACCTCAAGCGAGATCTTGCAAGAAGTGAAGAATGGTGCTTAACAGAGAAAAGCATCAACTGACCTGAGATTTATTGATATTCTCACAACGTCTTTCTCGGCTTCCCGAGTGGATTTTACAGGTCACTATCAACAACTGCGGAGAAGCACCCGGACCGTCAAAACATCAGCCAGCACCAACGCGTTGTGAATCTCGATCACATGAAAGAAGAATCCTACGGTATACAAGCGGTCCTATTATATGCAGGGGCTGAAAGGTCAGGAATAAAAATGACGCACCCAGACTCTTGGTGTGCCAACATCGTAATGCATACAATTTCTCAAACACTTCTCTGGTCGATTATCCCAACGAGCGGATTCCATGGCAGACCATCCGTCATTCAAGTGGCAAGAAGCAAGTCTGGCTTCAGCGATGGCCTATCCCTCATTCGATCAAGTTGGATGAAGGACAAAATTTAAAGTCAACCCAAATGGGCAGCAGAGACATCCGTACTCGTTCTGGCTCGGTTGAAGGGGCCGTGTTTCGGTACCCTCGAGGCCTGAGGGGCGAATCTTGAGACTAGGGAACTAGCTCGCCAGGGCCGTTGAGTAGACAAAGCGCAAAAACAAAAAAGGAGAAATGAAATTAACACGACTGACTAGCAGGAATCCAACAGGGTTCGCTACCGCGGGGTCCCGGCTGCCTGGAGGACGTGCCAATCTTATGCCTCGCGCTATGTTTCCCTTCCCCCGCTTGTTGCCCCCCCGGATTTCCTTCTTCACTGCTTTCCCCTCCACCGGCAATCGCATGATCCTTATGTATTCCTAGATCCGCGTGGCCGTCGAGATCAAAAATACTCTCGCTCTCGGAAATATCACTTCCCCCCAACATGCAATGATGTCCACGGGCTGTCATCGTCCCAGCTGATCTTTTACCGCGAACCGATCATAGTTTCCACAAACCAATGGACTCGCATCCCTCCCCCACTAAGCCCAAATCCTCTAAGCAAGCCTGCGATAATTGTCGCCGTCGAAAGATCAAATGCTCTAGAGAGCTTCCTTGCGACAAGTGCCAGCGTCTCCTGCTCTCTTGCTCCTACAGTGACGTTCTCCGGCGCAAGGGTCCCAAGTTTCGCACCATCTATCCACTTGCGCCTATTCACCCACTAGTATCCCGCCAACAATCGGGTTCTTTTCACCAGCACCCGCAACAGTACCCTCCGGAAAAGCAATGGACGGCTGATACTGTGGTATATCCCTTGGCAAGATCGCCAACATCACCACCCTTCACATTGACGGACTCTCAATACCTGTCCCAAGATGTTTTGGAGCCGTTCACCCAGCTTCCTCCCCCGGAGCTTGTCTCGTCCCCGGACTCAACAAACTCTCTCTCGGACTCTACGATTGGTACAATTCGACCCTATAAAGGGCGTCTTTCGGCCCCGCTGCTTTTAGCTCATGTCAATGTTTACCTGAAATACTTGTTCCCCATCATGCCAGTAGTGCGGAAGCAGGAGCTCCAGCGAGATTGTCACCAACCGGAGCTGCTATCATCGCAGAGGTATGCATTTCTGGCATCTCTGTGCGCAGCCACACATATTCAGCTCAAGCTGGACGGTTCGTCCCCAGTTCCTGATCCCTCGTATCTTACGACTGGGTCCGATGGGCACTCGTGCATGTCTGGGGAGGAGCTGCTGGCCGAAGCGGTACGAGCAAGGAAAGAATGTGACGTGGTAGAAGACTTGACTATAGACAGTCTCCTCACCTCGTTTTTTCTCTTCGCTTCTTATGGCAATCTAGACAGACAAGACCATGCTTGGTTTTACTTATGCCAGGCCACCTCCATGATCTTCACTCTCGGTCTCAACCGCGAGTCAACTTACGCTGAACTGAGTGTCGAAGAGGCTGAAGAAAGGCGAAGAGTTTTCTGGTTGTTGTTTGTGACAGAAAGGTAAGCCTATCATGATAATGCAGCGGAATTGGAACGCGGATCTGATTACGAGCAGGGGCTATGCACTCCAGCAAGCGAAACCGGTAATGCTACGCAACTCTATCCACAAACCACAGGTCCTCTGCTCCGAAGACCCGATCCTCGCTTACGGATTCATCAACCTTATCAGCATATTCGAAAAACTGACCGTCAATCTTTATGACTGGATTTCAGCGGGCGGCGTAGACAGCTCTTCCGAGATTCCACCTACCTCTGCCATCCAATCCAGCCTCTGCAAAGCGATATCCCTCGATGGAGTATCGGAGATCCAGAAAGTCGACATCCTCATCACCCAACAGTGGCTGCAAGCCATGATGTGGAAGCTCTCTATGACCCGCCCCACCCAGCCTGGTTCTCGCGACGACGCAGTCCTCCCTTTTCATCTTCCTGTCATGGTCGGAAAGGCCGTAATGAACGTCATCAGCGCTGCATCTCAAGACGCTGTTGACGCTCACGGCATCGGCATGGTCAGTAAAGCCCCAGCATCCATCCTTACCTGTTCTTTGTCCTCTTCTCGCCGTTCAGTACTCACCGTCCACCAGGAACAAAAGCTCTTCGACTTAGGAACCGCCGTCGCCGACGTCGCTCGGTCTCTGGGGTCCAAAGCTGCCCGCCGTCTCTCCGAATCGACCATCGAACCCCGCGAGCTTCTATGGGGAATCCTCACCACCCTCTCCCGCAGCCGCGGCTCCCAGTCCCACCTCTTCCCTACATTGCTGGAGCGCTGCAACGGCGCCCTCGACTTCACCTCTCCCCTCTCCATGGGCGAGTTTCTCGCCTTACCTGCGCCGCCACCGCCTACCAATTCCTCTGAGGCGTGGAATGCAGAGAGCAATGGGCTGGAAATGGTCGCCTCCTTACCAGACAGTCTCCATAACCATCAAGATCCCGACGACGTCGACACGCTATCGCGGATCCTGACCCTGTCTTCACATATAGAGTTTCCGGTCGGAGTTGGTGGTGGTGGTAGTAGTAGTAATCATAAGTGACCACGATGATGGGCGTTGGGTTTTTAAGAAAGGTAGATATGGTTTGTTGGCGATTCGGACGGTACGTTGCTCGTTACATTGGGACTAGTGAACTATCTGTGATACCAATTTCAAGTATTTATGTAGTGGACAAAAAAAGGTCTGGAGGGCCTGAACATACAATCGATGATATATATCCAGGGAAAATAGTAGAGGAATATGATGATTTGATGCCAATAGACATGAAGCTGCATATCCCAATGGACTCATCACTCGAAAGATAACAGATGGTTTTAGAAATGGTTTTGATTACTCTGTAATTGATGTTTATCGTACATCAGAAAACCCGATTCTAACACAAGAATAGGAAACGACTACTCGCACTGTCGATGAAGTAGAAACAATTTTGGGCACCTCTAGAGGAAAAGGAAAACAGAGAGATAATGGCCAGCGTAACCAAATCAGAACCCATTCATGGCAAAAAAAAAAAAAAAAAAGAAAAAAAAAAGGCCATAAAAAAAGCCAGCTGCTATACAGAGTATGTAGGGCTAAGCCGTCAACACAAAAAACTATGCAAAGGGTATGTGCCAGATCCAGCTTTTAGATGTGGATATGCACGAAGTCACTTGGGACATGGGCAAGTAAGAACAAAACCGTCGTGATCTATGCGCCGTTATAAATGATTATAAGTGTACCGCGTTGATGTGCGGGAGTGGGTCCACGTATCGTCCCTGTGAAGCATGGGATGTGATCCGTCCGTCGAGAAAAGCAGCAGACCGGTGCTGGGTATTTGACGACAAGATCGGTATTGTGGGGGATGAAGTGTTGGGAAGTCGAAAAGAATACGACAGGCTGTCTCTACTCCTTGCGCCAAATCAACTCCAGGACCTTGTCGCCGAGCTCAGGGTCCCGACGAATGTACCATTGTCGAATCTGGTTGCCGTCGATGATGGCATCCTCGTGGATGTAGCTGATTTTGCCTTCGTCCCTCGGTCGGAGTGGGCCGAGTTCGTGCAAGAACGACTCGAAGACTGCACCATTGTCGCCTGACCACGTTATCTCCATCGACTTGTCATTTGTGGGGATGTCATTGCTGTACTTGACGATGGAGAAGCCGTTGGTGAGGACCCAGCCGTCGCCGAAGTGCCATTTCCGCAACAGACAAGAATCGCCGCAGACCTCGCTGACAACGCCGAGCTTGGCCATGTCAGCATTGAACCATGACTTCCAGTGATGAACGGAAAGCGGCGGGGGCCGAGCCGCCTCAAAGAAACCAGATACATCTCCCCTCATGTCAATCTGACGCAGGCGGTGGTCAATGGTCAAATGGGCATCTGAATATTGGTAGATGCAGAGAGAGATCTTGCGATCACCGGTGGATTCCATTTTTTGGCAATCTTCGTAGACTTCTTTGCGGCCTATCTGCTCAATCAGAGGTCTAGACATGAAGACGCCAGCGCCTCCGAAGCCCATTAGACCAAAGATCCCAACTTGGGGCATCGCTTCCGATAGCCCTCCAACGTATGTTTGTACTGTATCATCATATTTCGCAAGAGCATGTACCAGCGCCGTCATTGAGGGGAAGAAGGTATCGTCATCAATGACGCAGGTCCACTTCGTCTGCGGCCGCAAATTCTTGGCCAAATGTGGCACCAACGAGAAGTAGCGGTGCTGATATTCTTCGCTCGACTCTGTCACCGAGAGATTGACGCCTAGGTGCTCAGCCTTAGTCAGGACTTCATTGATTCGGGCATCCGGCTCAATAAGTGCCAAGATGCGGGTGTTCGTATGTCCAGCCCAGTGAGTGAATGCATCTAATGACTCGTTCAGGCGCTCCAGCGTTGTGGCGACGCCGAAGTCGATGTGGGATGCGTCCGCTCTTGGTAAGATTGGAGGTACAGTGACAGAAACCGGACGAGGCATCAAGCAGTCATCCTGGTGCTGGCTGTCCTCCGCAAACCGATGGTCTTTGTGAATCTTCTCAAATAAAGGCACTTCCAGTCGCTGTGCGATTGGGACAGCGTCACTCGCAGAAGGCGAAACCACGATTTCACGGCGCACATATTGAGAAACCTTGCGGACGTCGAGGCGTTGGAGGGCGTCGAAATCGGGTTCGCATTCAACTTCGGAGGTAACGGTAATATTTGAGATAGTTTGCGTCGTGATCTCATGGGGGTGTTCGATCTTAGGCCATAGGAAGACCGTGAAGCTGGACACAAGGCAAGCTGCGACCACAAAGCGCAGCAACTTTCTCCTCCACATGTACGAGGCGCCCATCGCGGTCCGCGGCTTCTCCTCAGCCTTATTCCACATCTGGCTCGAGTGATTTCTTATTTCATCAATTGGAGGAAGTAATGAACCTATACGCCGCACTGAGGCTCCAAGACCATCGCGATGCTCCAACACGGCGACGGTAGGAGGAAGGAGAGAGGAGAGTGCAGATTATGGCAGGAGAGGCCTGGTCCGGGGAGGAAGGGCGGGAAGCGGGCGGCGAGAGGAGGAAGGCGAGGGCGGAGACACAGGATATAACAATCGAGACAAGGAGAAAAGCAGACGATCCTTGGAAACCGCAAAAGAAGGAGAGAAGTGACGGGCAACGTCGGAGGCAGAGGCAGGCGAGGACGGCAGAGAGGATGACGAAGGTCAGAAGGGAAGCGACAGCGACAACGTCAATCCTGGGCCCAGTTGACGGTTAGGTTAGTGGAAGAAGATATGGAGAGGGAAGGTTGATAGCCGATCAACGGGGCTCCAAAATACCATTGCAGCGAGAAGAAGCACCGCACGGCTCGAAAATGGCCGGATCTGACTTGGGGACGAAGCGAATCATGACCGGGCGGAGAATGAGCGACCAACCCAGGGATCGGCCATGGGCCAGTCTGGTTTCCTTGAGGGTCCTAGAGAGCAGCGGATGGAGCCCGATCCATCCACTGTTTAGTGGTTGATCGAATAAGAGACCGTCGAGCCATCAGGGCACACCTGCTGGACGGAGCAGCCACACCATGTCCCACTTCACCGTCAACAGGGGCCGATCGGTCCAGAGACCAGTACTAGGAGACTTCCTTAAGGTGACAGTCTCCCCAGGGTTACGTTCTTGAATTAGAGGTCCTGCTGCGCTTCCCCGAGCGTCCTACTCCATTGCATATTTGCACGGTGCACATCTCAACAGTGGGATGAAATAGATGATCAGTGTCTGCCCTGTTTCGAAGAGGATCCATGGATGGGAGGCAACTGGGACAGGCGCAGGAGCCAAAAGTAACAGCTCTCTCCCACCTCCCACTTTTCAAACCCAACCCTCCATGCCCAGTGGATGCGGCCGTACCTTTCCAGTACAACCCCTGGGTACGACCATGCATTTGACGCGCATTCCGTTTGGGGCGACGGGCCTAGCGGACGGCGGGGGCGACGGATTGCTGATGACGAATCGCCGGCGCATAGCGATTAGATAGCGTTCCGGAAAAGGAATTTATTATTGACTCTCATTAGCGTCAGCAGTGTCAAGTGATGGCAGACTACTTCGTACACACTGTTCTATGAAAGAAAGAACACATCTCTACAATACCTGAGTGCAGGGTGCCTTTGAATAATTTGCACCTCCTTGTGAAGAAAGATTGGTAGCTGCCCCTTGTGTTGCCTGCAAGTCGAGGTAGGATCAACGCGAACGGCGCCACGGGGGGAACCATGTAAGTAATTGCACCCGGACAATGTCTTCTTCCGGCCTCCTGGCCTGATGCGCTTATGTCAGTCGATCAGGCGCCTCCTCATCTCCTGCTGTCTCGATCATGTGATAACCACAGGCTTTTCGCTTAGTGAATAGAAGACTAAAGAGTACAGAGTAGTTACACTCTTATGGTGTATGACGGCGACCGTTGATTGAGTCTTGTTGTCTGTGCACGACGGCACGCGGTGACCAGATAACCTCGCTCTAATAGTCTCAATGTAAACAGAGTAAGTATATGGTAGAAACCATAGGCTGGATAAGCACATCGGTTTGTCTGACATTCGGTGACCCTGAAAAGTAAGGGGCATCTGGTCTAGAATCTCATCGGGAGCAATGGCCGACTATCGGCGAGCCACAGAGCTCATTGAAATCAAAGAGTATTGTTGCTATTTCAGGATACTTGGACTTGAACGTGGTTGTGTCTGACATGGATCAGAGAGGCTTCCCCCTATAGATTGTGAAGGCAAGGGCTCGTTGTGTATGCCCAAAATCTGGATTGGTAGTCGTTCTTGTTCTGGTGTCCAGACCGATAGTACCTACAGTAACCTGAAAGTATATCATGAACTCGGATGTGATGGCGGAGGGGGGAGATTAGGCTACGGTCACCGGAACAGCCATCATGTGCAGAATTCCCCAATGGGGAAATATCGCACTCCCGCACAGATGGTTCACAAGCTCGGACTGGCCACTTGGAAGACCAAGCATAACATTCAGCTCCTTCTCTAAAGCTTTCTGCCTTTCATTAGAGAAGTGCCTGGGTGTCATACCTCAACTTCACCTCGCTCAAATCCACGCCCGCCTCGGGCCTGCGCAAATCTCACACCAGGTGTCTCGAGTGTGAACTTGACACGGCGTCGCCATGGCTGCTCAGTCGTTGAGCTCGTTGCTGCAACGAGCCTCCATTGATGATCACGACGAAGTTCTCCAGTCCGCCAACGACGCATTGGCGAAGTCGAAAATAGATCAGCATGCACAGCACATCAAGATCGTTGCTTTGTTGAAATTGGACCGCTACGACGACTGCCTGCGCGTATTCGAGGAAGCCGGTGACGGTTTGAAGAAGCGGGCTGCTCTGGAATATGCCTACGTTCTTTACAAGTCCGGCCAGCTGGAGCAGGCCATAGAAGTGGTGTCTGGAGTAACTGGCGACCGTGGTGCTCTTCACTTGGAAGCCCAAGCTGTATGTGATGCTTCCTACCTGCCATCCCAAGTGTTGTCATACCCCGCCTTCAACAACAAATACTAACCTATATTTCGCATATCTTAGAGCTACCGTGCTGAGAAGTTCCGACGTGCGGCCGAGCTATACGAAGACCTGTCAAAAGATGGTGCATCATTGTCCAACGAGGAAAACGACCTGCGCATCAACGCCTGGGCCACGGATGCCCAGCTGCAGTGGAAGGGATACCCAGAGTTTGTCCGCCATAACAGACCAACTCGCGACGATTTGGAAGCATTCGAAACCGTCTACAACGCTGCATGCTTGAGCATAGCCAAGGGCGAATTCGAGCAGGGAGAATTGCTCTTGAAGCGAGCAAAGGGTTGGTCCTTGGAACGCATACACAAAAACAACGTCAGCTAACACCCTCTCTCTACACAGAATTGTGCCGCACGTCAGAAGATCTCACGCCAGAGGACAGGGATGCTGAATTGCTCCCCATTGCCGTGCAGCAGTTGTACGTCTTGCTCCGCCAAGGCAAGTCCGAGGAAGCTCAATCCATCCTAGAGGAGATCTCTGTCAAAGAGTATGTATAAATCCCCTGATCACAGTTGCCAAGCCGAAGCTCACCCAGCCGCAGCATCCCCGAAGCCTCGACCAAGAAAATCGCACAGACCAATGCCACCCTCGCTCGCGGCGCCTCGGTCAACCCTTACGCCTTCTACAAGGCCCTCAATGAGACCCCCGACTCGACAGATAGCGACAAGCTCTTCGACTTCCAGAGCAACTTGACGGTCGGAAACTCGCACGCCGCCGACCTCCTCGTCCGCAAGTACGACGGAATCATCCGCTCTACCTCCAAAGCTCTCTCCCGTGCCGCCTATCCCTCCACAGAACCCAGCGTGAACCTCCTCTCTGTGTACAACGCCGCCGCCCACGCCCACGGCGAGTCCGGCACAAAAGCGCTCAAGCCCGTCGTGGCGGCGCTCGACAAACGGCCTAAAGACCTGGGTCTGGCTCTGACTGCCGTGCAACTCTACGTCAGCGCCGGCAACACCACCTCCGCGATCACCACCCTGGAGTCCACCCTCCAACTCCTGGACGAGTCCATCTCCGAGCAAGACAAGGCAGTCCGCTTCAACCCGGGCGTCCTAAGCGTACTCATCTCCCTCTACAAGCTCGAGGGCCGCAAGGTCCAGATCCGCTCCGAACTCGCCAAGGCCGCAGCCTACTGGCAACAACAGAGCAGCAGCGACGAATCGCCCATTCCTCTCCTCCGAGCCGCCGGAGCCTCCCTGTTGCACTCGTCCGACCCCGCGGACCTCACCACGGCCGGCGAGCTCTTCAAGTCCCTCTACCAGTCCAACACAGCCGACCACTTCGCCGTCGCCGGCTACGTCGCCGCCCAGGCCCCCATCGACTACACCAAGGTTGAGTCGCTAGTCAACCAGCTCCCGTCCGTCGCGGACCTGGTCGCCGATGTTGACGTGGCTGCGCTCGAATCAGCCGGTATCGCGCCTTCTTCCGCTGCGAACGCCGCGGCCGCGGCCGCCATCGCAGGGGCCCGGAAGAGGTCGGCCGCCGCCGGCAAGGACGACGGCGGCGCGGCGAAGAAACGTGTCCGGAAGTCGCGGTTGCCCAAGGATTACGATCCGAGCAAGACCCCGGACCCGGAACGCTGGCTGCCTCTGCGCGATCGCTCGAACTACCGGCCCAAGGGTCGCAAGGGCAAGCAGCGCGCGGCGGACAGGACGCAGGGTGGTGTGGTGAGTGACAAGGCGGAGGAATCTGCTGCGGCCACGAATCAAACTAAGCCTCAAGGTGGTGGTGGCGGTGGTGGCGCTAACAAGAAGAAGAAGAAGGGTAAGCGGTAGTGGTACACATCGGTAATCTACTGTTGCTATATCTTTTCTTCTTAACTTCTATTCATGAGACATGTCTTGCATTGGCTGGCAGAGGAAAAAGAAGTCTTTTGATTCCATCATGGGAGCATGTAAATAGAAATTCGAACAATCTGCTGTTCTGATACAACTCCCCCTTTTCGCCTTCGAAGCAAATTCAAATATGCAAATTATTCCTCACATTTGAGGCCATTCTCTTCCTGCTAAAATAGTAACCACCCCCGAACGTCGTCAGCCTGAAAGCACGTACGACTCAGAAATACAGTACATCTTTTCGTCAATTTCAAAGCGAAGCAAAGCTGTTGAAGCATCATCGTTCGTTCAGATGAGGACCACACTACTTAGCCAAGAGGAGTTCGGATGGTGCCGCACTGCCGATCGTACTGCTCGAAGATCTGGTAGAACAGCTTGAGGTCCTGAAGCCCATCGCGGGCAGTCGTCTTGGCCATCTGATCCTCAGTCAAGTAGGCATGCAGTGCCTTGAGTTCTCCCTTGTAGGTTTCCTCACACCCGCTCACGGATTCAGTCCTCTTCATCTCCCCATTCTCATCCGCCGTTTCTACCACAACCTTCACGGGCTCGTCACGGGCGTACGGCAGACCATATTGAATGCTGACCGTCTTGGTATCACCATAGATTGCTAGGTGTGCATCACAGCGCGGCACGGCATCCGTACCGGTCTCATACATCAGGGTGAATGGGTGCTCGCCCCTCCGGCCACTGTAGTAGTGAAACAAGGCGGAATAGTAAGGCTCGTTCACAGAGATATTGGAGATAGCATCTGGAAACCCAAGCGTGTCACGCATCAAGCCCAGGTCATGGCAGCCGAGGGATGCGAGAAACTTACAGAGCGCGATGCGTTCTTTGGTCAGTTCCTCGCCCGAGAACATCTCTTGCAGTAATCCGTCCATGAGCTGCGGACCGTCATCCTGCTTATTATTCTTCTGGGATGCAAACCCATACATTGCACCGGTCAAGGCACTCCAGACCTTCTTCCGCGGTGCGGTAGCCGTATGCGCCAGGCTGGGGCCCGCGATGTTGCGGCAACGAGCGTAATAGATGCGGTCCAGGGACGCGACCTCCTTCGTGAAGACCTCCTCGATGCAGGGGGCGTAGCGGCGCGCACATGCCACGAACACCTTGGCACCCTTGGGAGCGCGCTTCTCGGCGTCGATTATGCGTCTCGCGCTTTGGATACTCAGGCTTACGGGAGTCTCGACCATGACGTGCTTGCCGGCGTTCAAGGCTGCGACGGTGTAGACCTCGTGGTATTCGTTGGGCATGAAGTTGAGGATCAGCTCGATGGTTGGGTCGGAGATGACCTCCTCCACGGAAGATGCACGCGGGATGTTGTTGGTTTGACCTTCATGGCCGTTGGCCTTGGCTGTGTCATACGTGTGGTGGCCATTACTGTAACTGTTTCTGGCGCTGGTTGTGGTCTGCTTGGTTTTCTTTGAAGCGTTATGGATGACTGCTACTTCGTAGTTGCTGGTGAGAGCAGTGAGGACTGGAAGGTATATCTCCTGGATGGCCTGGGCGCCTTCGTCTGCAGTGATAATACCGACTCGGAGGACTTTCTGTGTCATCGTGCCTCTCTCTCTCTCTTTTTGGCCGTTTGCTTTGGTTGTCTCTGGGTCGGTGTGGGCTGTGGTTTGTGTATCGATGATGTTAGCTCTGGAACTTCAAGTTCAGTGAGAATGCAGCCATGGCTTACGCAAGTAGGTTAATGTTTTAACCAGTTCGCACGTGGGGTAGACAGAGAGAGCTCTGAAGATGAGGTGAAAGAGAGGAAGAAAGGCGCATTTTCTGAAGTGTCGATAAGAGCAGAAATGTGGAAGGGATCAAGCCAACGGCTTCGTGGTAAAATATGCTGGATGCAAGGGATAACTGAAGGGAAGTCCTCCTGCCTGTTGCAGTATCAGGACCTACAAATCCGGCAAGAAGTGTTGGCACTGTGAACTGAAAATTCAGAATCGAGCTCGAGGAAGTGACAGCTGTGAGCTTGTGTTACGATAATATTTTTCCTGGGCAAACTTGTGATCATGAAGCTTTTCTTTTTTTTCAGCAGGTCTTTGTTTGGGTCTGGGCATTCCATGACATCAGTGGCACTCAATCTGGATATTGCTTAAATGTGTTTTGTTTCCTTTGATGAGAATGCTTCTAATCGAGTTTTATTTCTTTCTATACATGGTTTGCAATGTAGTAGAAGTACAACATGTCGAAAAGATCCATGGAGGTTGTTGCTATAGATCTGGAAGGTAATAAGCATAAAATACTAAGTAGGACTGCAGGCCGATCGGTGGGGCCATACAAATTACCTACAGGATAAGAGATCAGATAAATTTCCACATGCAGCCTTAGACATTATACTGAGTAAAGTACATACAAAACCTGAACAGGTAAGACTCCTGGCCAATGTCAGTCAGCTGGTATAGCCATTCTACTTGATTTGATATCTTGGCAGGATTCTGTGAGATCACAGGCTGTGCTCATCGCCAGCCAGTCATGTGCTTGTTATTATGCTTGAAGAGTTGGTATCTTCAGCAGGCTTTATGTAGATGGATGCAGTGCAGCCTTATGTCTCGGTGGGAGATCAGCCTTGTGAGGCACTAATGACCGACTGCCTTTACTACCTTGAGAGGTTAATCTAACAGACTTTAAATGAGTCTAAATGATAAAGAACGTACTAAGTAGATACATATACCTCCCCAGGAGACTAAGCCTTGGACGAGCATCGTTACTTCGTATAGAATTGTCCAACTCAACGTGGGTCTCCGAACGAGATCAGTCGGTCGTCATCTTCGACTCAGTAGATATCTAAGCCCCCTCAAGACTAAGTTAGTATTGGGTTAGCCGGTCGCTCATTTGATCTGAACTGTGGCTGTGTGGACCTTTGAAGCCGGGTCGCTCTCTCCTTTTTTTTTTATTTTTTTTTTTCTTCTTCCCGCTCTGCCCCTCTTGAGTCTTGACAAGTGACGACATCACCAGATTTATATCCAAACAGCTGCAGGAACTATCATCCCGACTTTTCCCTTTCCCTTTCCTTTTCCCAACCTTCCAAAGGAACACAAACAAAAATCAGATATCTACAACGGACTAAACCGTCTAACATGGGGGTAAGTTAAGTTCTTTGAGTTCTTTTCGTCCCACCTGCTCTTTTCCAATTCAGTAATCAATCTTGATTATTCGAACTGCCCCGCGTTGCTGCC
This sequence comes from Aspergillus homomorphus CBS 101889, assembly GCF_003184865.1. Lineage (NCBI taxonomy): Eukaryota > Fungi > Ascomycota > Eurotiomycetes > Eurotiales > Aspergillaceae > Aspergillus > Aspergillus homomorphus. The sequence continues at coordinate 1,065,443 of NW_020291890.1, read as the reverse complement.
CCGCTCATCCCAAAAGCTCGACCTGCAATCATCTGCATCATCTCCCTTTTGAACACGTCAACCTGCCCTGCCTCGAGGAACAAGTATAGAGATCCTCTTTGGTGTGCTTGACTAACTGCTGCATCCTGCACTTGCGTTCCTTCATTTCTAGTTCGCTTCGAAGATCGCCAACAGCATGAACACCAACAAGCCTGGTGGTAGTGGTAGTGGTGTGTATGGAGGCGCACCGCCCGCTGGCTATACTGGAGGACCTCCAAGCTCACTGCAGCCTGGAGGAGCACCCGGTGGATATGTGAGTCCGCCCTACGCAGTGACTAATTCCTTTCCTCTCCCGTCGCCCCTCACACACACACACCCATGATGATGTTTCCATTCCATCCATCCATTCATCATGATTCATTCAATCAACTTTCCCGCATTTTTGGGTCTCTTACAATCTCCTGTTCGCCCCTCAAGGCTGACGCATTTCTCCCACTAGCAACAGCAGCAACCTCAACAGCAACAGGGCCAGCAATATCAGGCTTACTCAGGCTCTCCTGCTCCTGCTGGTGGTCCGGTAAGCTAGAAATTTCCTTACTTGGTCCTGACTTCCTTCTTGAACTATTCTTTTCCCAACCCCCCTCCATCCATTCCTTTCGGAGTTTCCTCCATCAGTCACCATCGAATGAACGAGAGTTTGGAGATAACTCCACTCTATTAAATCGTCTCACCCCCTGTGCCCCTTCTATCATTACCTACACCTGAGTGTGTCCCGCATCTTGCCTTCTTCCAACCTTCATATCCTTCGTGCTCGTCATCGTCCGAGAACCCGGGCGCAAACCGTCAACCATGTCTCGGCCATACTATGACCCCTACGGTCACCCCTCTCAACTCCGTCCTGGATCAACCCAGCCCCCTCAGTCTCCTTATCCAACCTCACCATCGGGACAATACCAGGCGTACGCAGCTCCATCGGTTCCTCCCAATAAGCCTGCTCACACGCCCTCCCCTGGCCCTCAGTCGCCGTATCCTGGAGCACAACCGTCTTATCCGACCTCGCAGTCGCCTTACCCTGGAGCACAACCATCTTATCCGACCTCGCAATCGCCCTACCCTGGTCCACAGTCCGCTTATCCTGCTCCGGCAAATCCTTCTCCGTCGCCCGCTCCTCAAGCGTATGGCCAGGCGTATCCGCAGGCACCGTACGGCGCCCAGGCGCCTCCTGCGCAAGGCTACGCTCAGCCGTCACCCTATGGCACCAGGGACCAGCCCTATGGACAGTCTCCTCAGCCGCAGCAGAGCTACGGCCGGCCCCCGCCTCCCCCGCCCCAGGGTCAGCCCTATGGATCAACCGCGCCCCAGTATTCTCAACAGCCTATATCTCAAGTACATATTTCGTCCCGCCACTCCGCAATTGCTGTCTTCTCTCTTTTTCATACTCGCGCTGTTACCTTGATGCATGTTTTCAGAAGGGTTTTACTCGTACTGACAGAGTCTGATGTTATAGGGTCAGCCTTATCCTCCTCAAAATGCGCCTTACTCCGGTGGGCCTGTCCGTCCTCCCCAGCAGGGTGGCCCCCCTGGAGCTGCGTATGGCCCCTCTGGCGGTGCCCCTCCCCCCGGTCGTGCGACGGAGCAGCAGGTCGCTGCCTACCGACAGCTGTTGATCGCGACTATTCAAGAGAAACGTCTTCAAAGCTTCTATCCGCCAGAAAGACTCAATGCACTCATTCAGGCTCTGTCCAATGAGGCGCCCATGAAGGTGAACAAGTTGACTCATGAACTCAACATCCCAACTGAAGTGGCTATGGACATTATGAAATTGTCCCTCTTTGATGTCATCTTGTATGTGGACGACAGTGGCTCCATCGAATTTGAGGAACGAGGTGTGAGAAAGGAACAGCTGCGATCGATCCTCGAGGTCGTCGCATCGGCTGCTTCCACCTTTGATGATGATGGCATTTCGGTGCGGTTCATGAATTCGTCTGAGCAGGGCGATGGCATTCGCAACGCGGATGATGTCAGCCGCCTCGTGTCGCGGGTTCGTTTCCAGGGTCTTACCCCGCTGGGCACCAGCCTGCGCAACAAAATCTTAGACCCGATGGTGGTGGCTCCGGCGAGGGCAGGCCGACTCCAGAAGCCGATTCTCATTATCACTATCACTGATGGACAGCCTGCTGGTGAGCCTCTGGATAGTGTGTCGAACGCCATTGGCTATGCTGTCAGCGAAGTTTCTCGCACTCAGTATGGACAAGGAGCCGTTTCCTTCCAGTTTTCACAGGTCGGAAACGACACCAAGGCGCGGGATTTCCTGGCCTCTCTTGACGAAGATCCTCAGATTGGCGCGTTGATTGATTGCACCTCTAGTATGTTACTGCCGTGCCATGATGGCAGGAGACGCTAATTGAGAATCTAGACTTCGAGGTCGAGCAAGATGAAATGTCACGGGCCAACCCCCCGGTGCATTTGACTCGCGAGCTTTGGGTGAGTGCCCATCAACGTTTCCGTCCGCTGCATACCTTATGGCTGATCCTTTCCTAGTGTGCCAAACTGATGCTTGGTGCTATTGACTCTTCATATGACACCAAAGATGAAAAGGCTGCTGGGCGCAGCGGTCCTCCACCTCCCGGGCCGCCGGGCGGTCAGTATGGTGGGTATAACTACAACCAGCCTCCAGCCCAAGCCTACAACCAGCCACCGCAGGGACAGTATGGCTCAGGACCGGGATACAACCAGGCACCATACCCGCCTAGCCAGGGTCAGGGTCCCCCTCAGGGTCCCCCTCAGGGCTATGGCCAGGGCTACGGTGGCGGATATGGCGCCCCTTCCCCGCATCCCAACCAGCCCGGCTATGGACAATCCTCCGGTGGAGCTACACGAGGCTACACTGGGTACGGAGCGCCTCCCCGCTACTAAGCAGGAGGCAGCATGTCTGTGGAAAGAGGACGGACGATGCTGGATCGCTCTGGGATTTGCTTTCGTTTGTAACAGTTGATAATTTACGTTGAACACGAGCACTGCTATTCGATTAGGACAGCCGCGAAAAATGGCAATAATGCAGATGGCTGAGAGCGTTTCCTCTGTAAGATCGCAACGTGACGTACCTTATTCTATGGTAGTTTCCGAGACAAAGGCCCGACGAAGCTAGGCGTGGGGTTTAGCTGACGACGAGTTGACACTTGACGTAGGCCAGGCACAAAGATCGGCAGTTGTTGCTTTTTCCGCCTGTCAGTGACGTCATGGGAGACATAATCACGAGATTATTTACTCGGTAATTATGGCAGCTGTCGAGTTACTGCAATGCATCCTCTGTCAGGACACTCGTAGCAGCCTGAGTAGATCCGTCAAGAACAGATCTAGTTTTGCCTTTGTCATCGAGGGGTATTGCCACTGTCAGAGGATTACCTTGTTGTTGGGGTTGTGGATTTGCCATGAAGCAGGGCCATATTAGGCTCCAGTAATCGGGGTAGGTTGCAGAGTTTCCTCAGTATTTATCTATATATTATCTACTTAGGGGTATACAGGCACATACGACCACAGGGTGTGGAAAATAGGGCTTCCCGTCCGCTCAGCCGTACTCAAGCCACACGCCGGGAGGTTAGTAGTTGGGTGGGTGACCACCAGCGAATCCCTTCTGTTGTATGTTTTTTTATGCTTCATCTTCATTCAACCTTCAGTTTGGTACCACTGAGGCAGTATGAGGGTAGGTAGGATTCCATCTCCATGTCACAGTGGACTGAGTGCAGTGCAGTGCAGTGTTCGTTCAACCCATCCACAAACTTTCCAGCCAATCAAATGGCATATCGGAGGGATCAGTGGGCGCGCAGGCAGCCGCGCATGACAGGGACAGATGATGGCCGTTGAATGGCCACTAGCCTGGCACTGGTAGTAGAGTTCTTCGGCTTCCTTCAGCGTGCATCGAATGGTTGGGTTGTTCTACGGAGTTGTTCCAGGCTTTTTCTTTTGCCCCGCCCATACCTTGCGGTTTTCTTTGGTTCTACGGAGTAGTCTAGGCACAGTTCGACTTTTTCTTGCCACCACATTGGCGTGCACCCACGCGGGGGAAGGAAAGTATACGCACTCATCAAGTAGTATCCAGTCGCCAATGATTGTGTCCATGGAAGGACTGATGGATGAGTGGATTTGGAGAAGTTTCTGGGTTCAGGGTTGGCCATGGATGCATATTCGAGGATACGGGACTGGTGGAGATTCTTCCGCCACGGAGGGGTTCATCTAAAGTTCTCTAAGGATGAGTGGGATGTGACTTTAGATCAGCGGGCTGTCTGGGTTGGAAAGACGAGTATTATTATTAGTCTGAGATCGGATGGTTGAATAATGGTGGAAGAGGGCAGTGCAGTGCAGTGCAGTGCATGAGCCCTTGAGCCTGGAGGAAAAGAACCTTGAATTGAACTTAGGATGGCTGCGTGGCCCTTTTTCGATTTGCAGGTTCTGGTCGAGGGCGGAGAAAGCGACCGGTGTGAATGGCCGGGCAGCAATTAAGGTGCCTCCGCATTCATAAAGTAAGTTCAAGAGACTTGGTAAATACTTCTCTGTCTCTTTGATCGCAATTAATCAATTCAATCAATTAAGTTCTCCTTCCTTTCTCCTCCAACTCGCCATCTTCTTCTTCCTTTCAGTCTCCTTCCTTCTTTCCCCCTTCCCCTCCCCCTCTCCCTCTCTTCTTTCTCCCTACTTACCCTGCCTACCGCATCTTTACTACTGTCCTGTATGTACTGTACACACTGCGTGCAGTCTAGTCTTACCGACCGATTATCAGCCAGTGGCGGCGGTTCATCTATTTTCGGCCAGGGTGACCGCTTTCATTGCCAGGACCCCTTTTTTCTGCCTTTCACAATTTCGTCACTTTACCCACTTTGGGACATCATACACTGAAGTTCAACTGGTCCCTCGCCGCCTGCGGAAAACCGTCCAAGTTAGTTTACAGACTGAAGTGACCACACGCCGGTTCCTGTTCATTCTTCTGTTTTTCTCTCCTGTTTATTCTCATCAACATAGCCTTTGGACAACAATCCCTCCCAAGGGCCGTGTCACATATTATTCTTCACCTCCCGGCTGATTTACAGTGGTACTCCACCCCCACAGTCGTTTCTGCTTCGTTTCATCCGTCGCATTCGCCTTTCTCCCCCCCACCCACGGCCACTTCTTGTCGCTATCTCGCTAATTACTTGGCGCGGCCGACTTGATATACACACTGCATCGCAAATTGCTTTGTACATATTGCAATAGACTGTCATTATCCCAACATCTGTGGGTGCTTCATGACGTCTTCCGCCTAAGTGGATCTCATTGAATACTATCTCAGTTGCTGGGTCTAGGCCGAAGAATGAGTCCGGCAGTTGACTACCTTGACCCGCGCAGCACAACCGATTCGCCTCACGATCGCATTTCATTTTTTGGTGTCTAATTTGAAACCTATTGGCAGTAGATTGGCAGGAAGGCGATTATTGGACAAGCGGGTTTCGCTGGTCATTGCATTTTCCGACCTTTCGCCATGCCCCGACAGCATGAATCACCAGAGTCGAACAACATTCCACGGGAAGCGACATCTGCAGAACAGCCAACGACAACAGCTCAAGAGCGTTCTTCAACAGACGGTTCCACTCCCGCCTCCCAGCTCCCTAGAAGCCAATCCCTGCAGATACCCTCCACACGAACAAATGCTGTCCCCAGCCGCTCCTCGATTTCCCCGTCCCGCGCCGTCTCCGACGCAGGTCGACGACCGTCGCAACAGCACCATGTTCGGTTCTCGACTGATCTAGAACGCCCTTCGCCGGATGAGGTCCAGCGGTCCAATTGGGATCGACGACCAGCCTCGAGGGGACTGACTATTGACACGAACGTCGCCGAGAATTCAAATGCCAACTCGGCATGGTCTCCGCGCTCCGCATTGTCCCCTCCGTCCCCGCAGAGCCCTGATGCTGGAGGTCGGTCGAGATCCCGCCACCGTGGGTATTCCCTGCGACGGACGATTTTCGCCAAAACCATCGAGTCGCAGTCGGCTGTCTCTTCCCCCGACGCGATTGAGTTGGGTACCGCTCTGCCAGTGAGCCCCCAGCAGGCGGAAGCCTCAGCAAATGGTCTCGCTCAGACAACGACGGCGGACGAGAACAGGCAGACAACCGCACACGAGAAACAGGAGGTGCTGGTCATGCAAAGATCTGCCTCGGATGCAAATTTGGACTTATCCACAACCTACTACTCGGAACCTTCAGAGAACCTGAAGGATGGCAGGCACCTTTCCACCACCTTCTCATATGACCGATGGTTGAAGCGGAAAGCCGCGATCGCCACGCTGACGCTTCGGTTGGAGACCATGTCTAAGACGGTCCGCAAAACGATACTTCGCATCAAGGAAATTCCTCCAAGCAAAGACGGGCGCCACATCGACCTCGATCTCACCCGCACGGAGGCATTGATAGATGAAAGAACTGGAAAGCCCTATCTAGGAAACTCTATTCGCTCAAGTCGATACAGCTTCTGGAGTTTCTTTCCCCGCCAATTGTTCGCTCAGTTTACGAAGCTCGCGAACTTCTACTTCTTAATTGTCGCGATTTTGCAGATGATTCCTGGTCTGAGTACCACTGGTACCTACACCACAATCGTCCCGCTCTTGGTCTTTGTCGGCATCTCTATGGGTAAAGAAGGGTTTGATGACTGGCGTCGTTACCGATTGGACAAAGAGGAGAACAACCGGAGTGCGCTTGTCTTGCGTCCCGGTGCTGGAATTTTCCATCCGGCTTCTGCCAGCGACAGCATTTCTGTGGCTAGTGACGCGCAAGACTGGACTGAGATCAAATGGAAGGATATCAAGGTCGGCGATGTGGTAAAATTGGCGCGTGACCAGCCTGTGCCGGCGGATATGGTTCTGCTCCATGCGGACGGACCAAATGGCGTGGCTTATATCGAAACCATGGCTCTCGACGGCGAGACGAACCTGAAGAACAAGCAGCCTTTGCAGCCGGTAGCAAAGGTGTGTGGCTCCGTTGAAGGCATCTGCAGCAGCGCTCTACATTTTGCGGTTGAAGACCCCAACCTCGACCTCTATAAGTTTGATGGCAATGTCACGGTCGCTGCGGACGATAAATTGCCCCTGACCAACACCGAAGTCCTCTACCGCGGTAGCATTATGCGCAACACCGAAAGAGCGATTGGAATGGTCATCTACACAGGAGAGGAATGCAAGATTCGTATGAACGCGAACAAGAACCCTCGAATCAAGTCGCCCTCGCTCCAGGCCAAAGTCAACCGGGTCGTCATGTTGATCGTGACGCTTGTTGTAATTCTAGCTGTAGCCTGCACGATCGCTTACAAGTATTGGTCCGAAGACGTCGAATCAAGATCATGGTACCTCTACAAGGCAAGTGTGGACATCGGACCGATCTTCACATCTTTCCTCATCATGTTCAACACGATGATTCCTATCTCATTATATGTGAGTATGGAGATTGTCAAGGTCGCCCAGATGCTTCTGTTGAATTCCGATATCGACATGTACGACCCAGAGACCGACACCCCCATTGAAGCACGCACATCAACCATTAACGAAGAGCTCGGCCAAGTCAGTTACATTTTCTCTGACAAGACCGGTACGTTGACGAACAATTCGATGCGCTTCCGCAAAATGAGTGTGGCCGGCACTGCGTGGTACCATGACCTTGACCTTCTTGAAGAAGCTGCCAAGGACGGCGATCATACTAAGCTGATCCACAAAAAGCGAAGTACGAAGGGTAAAAAGGCGCTCAGTCGCAAGTCTAATGTTTCGGAGGCGAGAAGACATCCACCGAGGTCCTCCATGTCGACGGCTACCGGTTTGCAGGGACCTAACGTCTCGATGCGTAACAACCGCACGACAGACATGCTCCGGTATATCCAGCGCAAGCCTTACACCGTCTTTGCGCGGAAAGCTAAGATGTTCATACTGGCCATGGCGGTATGCCATACTTGTATCCCCGAGGATGACGAAGATGGCAACATCTCGTTCCAAGCGGCATCCCCTGACGAGCTAGCTCTAGTCATGGCTGCACAGGAGCTTGGCTATCTAGTCCGTGACCGGCAGCCGAACACTCTGACAATTCGGACATATCCCAAAGGGCTCGATGAGCCCGCTTGTGACGAAATTTACGAGATTATGGATATCATCGAATTCTCAAGCGCCCGCAAACGCATGTCGGTTGTGGTTCGGATGCCTGATCAGCGCATTTGTCTATTTTGCAAGGGTGCCGACAGCCATGTCATGCGCTTGCTCAAGCGTGCCGCCCTCGCACAAGAGAAAGCAGTCGAGATCGAGAGGCGCGCCAGCAAACGTAAGGCAGCCGAGGCTGACCAGGTCATTCGGCGCAACAGCGAATACCATAGTCGCAAGGATAGCGGCCTTCGGACTAGCTTCAGCCGGCCTAGCATGTCGCGACGACGGTCAAGCATTACAGGCGAACCTGTTTCGGCCCTGAGGGAGAGCATTGACGTTTGGCTCCGAGATAGGGAAACTGATGGCGGTCTTTTGACGCGTGGCAACGACCCTGAGTACTATAGCCCTCGACCGTCTGCCCAGCTGGGACGGGCATCTAGCACACTGTCGGATTCAGGAAGTTCTGTCCATGAAAATGAGGAGGATGACTTGGTTGAGGAAGCTCTTGTTGTCAACGAGACGGCTGTGTTCGAAAGATGTTTTCAGCATCTTAACGACTTTGCTACGGAAGGACTGCGGACACTTCTGTATGGGCATCGGTTTCTCGATGAGACTACCTACACAAGCTGGAAAAAGGCTTATCTTGAAGCCTGCACCAGTCTCGTTGACCGACAGGAGAAGATTGAGGCGGTGGGCGAGCAGATAGAAAATCAACTCGAGCTTACGGGTGCCACGGCCATCGAAGACAAGCTTCAGAAGGGTGTTCCCGGGGCTATCGACAAACTGCGCCGGGCGAACATCAAGCTGTGGATGCTTACTGGTGATAAACGTGAGACGGCGATCAATGTCGGACATTCGTGTCGCTTGGTGAAAGACTATTCCTCTTTGGTAATTCTCGATCAAGAGACTGGAGAAGTCGAGCGAACAATTGTCAAGTTCACTGCCGACATCACCAAAGGCACAGTGGCGCACTCGGTGGTGGTCGTCGACGGGCAAACCCTCTCGATGATCGAAGCTGACAAGACTCTGGAAGCGCAGTTCTTCCGTTTGGCCGTCCTCGTGGATTCAGTGATTTGCTGCCGTGCCAGCCCCAAGCAGAAGGCATTCTTAGTCAATTCGATTCGCAAGCAAGTGAAAGATAGCGTGACACTGGCCATCGGCGATGGTGCCAACGATATCGCCATGATCCAGGAAGCCCATGTCGGTATCGGCATCACTGGGAAGGAGGGGCTCCAGGCTGCTCGTATCTCCGACTATTCGATTGCGCAGTTCCGTTTCCTGCTCAAGCTTCTCCTTGTCCACGGCCGATGGAACTACATTCGCGTGTGCAAGTACACCCTCGGCACGTTCTGGAAGGAGATGCTTTTCTACCTCACGCAAGCTCTCTATCAACACTGGAATGGTTATACAGGCACTAGTCTTTACGAGTCCTGGAGTTTGAGCATGTTCAACACTCTCTTTACATCACTTGCAGTCATTTTCCTGGGTATCTTCACGAAAGATCTCTCCGCTTCAACCCTCCTCGCTGTGCCAGAACTCTACACCAAAGGCCAACGCCACGGAGGGTTCAACATCCGGTTATACCTCGGCTGGACCTTCATGGCCACCTGCGAAGCCATGCTTATTTACTTTCTTATGTTCAGTCTCTTCGAGAATGTCATGTTCACCTTCACCGGGAGTGACATCTTCTCCGCCGGTCTCCTCACTTTCACCGCCTGTGTTATTGTTATCAACACGAAACTTCAAGCACTCGAAGTGCACAACAAGACATACATGGCATTAGCGGTCTGGATCATTTCCGTCGGTGGCTGGTTCTTGTGGAACTTGATCCTCGATCTCCGCTACAATCCCTCCTCTGGTGACGGCATTTACCATGTCCTTGGCAATTTCGTTCACGTCTCAGGCCACGACCTAGCGTTCTGGGCTGTGTTGCTCGTGACCGTCATCAGCGTGGTCATCTTCGAGATGACCGTCTCCGCCCTGCGGGCCCTCTTCTTCCCCACCGACGTCGACGTTTTCCAGGAATACGAGCAGGACCTGGACATCCGGATGCGGTTTGAAGAGGCCGCCGCCCCCGAGCTTCAACAGGGCTGGGACCACGGGAAGAAGAAGTCGAGCTTCGAGCTTGCGCGGGAGGAGGCGGAAATGGAAGCCAAGGAGCAGCACGTCCGGGAGTTGCTGGCGCGGCCCAGAGTCATGGTCTCGCCCGCCGCCCTCAAGAAAACAGACGACGGTCCAGTGGCGACCGAGCTAGAGCTGAAAGAAGAGCATCACCAACATCCCCACAGAAGTAGAGCGAGCAGCCGTGAGCCAGAAGACGAAGAAGCGATCGAATATCCCGAGGGAACCAAGACCCCGCGCCGCTCCGTCGAGATCCACGAGCTCTTCTCTAAGGGATACGGCGCCATCCGGAAAGGCCACTTGAAGTGAACCCCTCTCGCTCCTAGCCGCAAACATACCATACCATCACATGACATACAAAGCAAAGAAAAGAAAAGAAAAGAAAAGAAAAGAAAAGAAAAGAGAGCCAGAATATGGCATGCCTCTTATCATGAATCTTGTTATCTGCTTTTCCAAGCGTGTCACTTCATCTTCATCATTATCATCATTATCATCATGGCGTTTTTGACAGAAAATGGATACCCCATACCTTACTTAGCTTTCGCTTGCTTGTTGTTCCCACTCAAACTCCTTTTTCTCTGTCTCTCTTTCTGTCTCTCGTTTTTTTTGCGTGGGAGTAGGCGGCTGTTCTGTCTTCTCTCCATTGTATACACCCTGCCTGCCGTCTTTGTCGTGCTTATATACACCACCCTGTTCGATGGCTTAGGTATCAGTGGCTGTATGGCAAGGCCTGATTGAGGCCATACGATAAGGTCCAGTACATACGTACATACATATATACATACAAACGAAGAAAGTGTTTATGCATAGATATGGACTAGGCACAGAGTATGTACATCTAGTCTCTTTCAATATACCTACCTACTGGGTTTCCCTTTTGGATCCCGTACATGCTCGCCTTCAAGATCGTAATCGTAGAATAGTGGGTACGGTACGCACGGCGGGCCGCCCAGCAACGAACGTAGGATATAGGAGATGTGAGATTGGCGGGTCCCACGACCTGTAAAAAAGGTGACAACGGCATTTTGACATACTATGCAGAGCGATAAGCAGTTCAAACATGTGAATCGACATTAGCGTTCGATTCGATAAGAGAAGTCGAATAAGGTAAGTAATTTATACTGTACAGACGGGGTGGTATCTCGGTAGATAATGGGTAGTAAATAATTAAGAAAAAAATAAGTCATCCAGTGTGCCCTCATGCAATGTAGAAGCTTCCTTTTCTTTCCTTGCAATCGCTCCCAGTTCGGACGGGACATGTTTTATGGCACCGTACGTAGACTGTGCGGTTTGGGCGGTTGGTATTCCACCATCGTAAATGGGAAAGGAGGCACTAGCCAACACCGGTCATAGTGCTCATGCCTTTGTGGTGGTTGGTGAATGTGGGGTGCAAGTTAGGGCTGCATTGTCCTCCTGGAATGGGTTGAAGATTAGGATAGGTTGAGTGGCTTGTAGCTCTTCAATGTCACTCTCTCTTTTATCGTCTGGATGAACACCGAACAGGTGCTGAAGAGCCCTTCGAAGTCCATCATCCTTGTCGGAAACCGACCGATCACCCCTGCAACTCGTACATCTGCGTCCCCTCCGGGACAGGCTGCTTCTTCGCTGGGGCAGGCAACTCGTACAGTGGCGAACCTGCCACTTCGCTCGTCTCTTGCGCTGGGGCCACGACCCTCTGCTTCTTCTTGCTGCGCCGACGGAGGAGAAAGAATGCGAGGGCCCCGAGTATGGCGGCCGCACCGACGCCGACGCCCACACCCACACCAATGCCGACACTATTCGAGCTGGAGCTGCTGCTGTGGGAGGAAGCGGGTGATGTGGTAACGGACGAGCCGTCGGTCGCGGTGCTGGTGGTAAGTGTTGAGCCAGTGGAGGTGGTCGACGAGGTGGTGGTGGTGGTGGTCGCGGCGCCCTTTTCGCGAACGTAGAAGTAATCACTCCAGCTGATCCAGCCATATAGATCGATCCCATAGGTTCCTAGTTTGGCAGTTGCGTTGAACAATCCGATCTGGTATTGTGGGTTGGTAGTGTTGAACCCGCTGGGGATGGCCCAGGTGTATTGTTCTAGGGTGCAGTTGGCGGTGTCATTGACGATAAGTTGGTAAAGAGAGCTGGTGGTGGTGAACTTGGCTCCAACTGGTTATAGATCCAGACGAAGTCAGCCCGATGTCCTGCTGCGCAGGCAAGCAAACACGAATCTTGAGACAATTCAAGCACGAACCAGTAATCTCATCAATGAGCGTCCCTCCCCGGCGGCCCAAGGAGATGTTAAGTGGAGTGTCTCCATTGTCGATCGCACCCCATCGGAGCTGGAGGACGTCCCCCGGGTTCACCTCCTTATTCTTGAGGCCGTAGAATGTCCCTGGGACGCAGTCTGTGTACCCCTGGGTCGACATGTTGATGGACAAGGCAGGGTTGGCTCACTGTGAGCCTTTCCGCCGGATGGTCAGGAATCGGACGGCACTAGAGAGCATGGCCTGGGGACATGGTATAAACGGCAGGAGCAGACTTCTCTACTTAGGGCAGCAGACCCATCAGCAAGACCTGCCCGTCAATAGCGGTTTCATAATATAGGGCCGTATCCGGGGCGGGACAGGCTTCGACTACGGTCACTAGCTCGCATGGCGAGTTGTGGCATTGCCCTGGACCGCAAATCAGCGTCTAGTCTGCTTCCCCAGTTGACGATCCTTCAATTAAGTCGAGAATCCTTCTCGCTCGGCGAAAACATCTATTGGAGTGGCAATTGGGTGATCGGACTGCGTGATGAGCGGAGAAAGAGTGTGAGCATCAGTCAACAGCAGGAGTACGTGCGCAGAGTTGATCGAGATTGTTTCAGCCTGAAGAGGCTCGTGTGCAGAAGGGAGAGTAAAAGTAAGTATCGATAGGCCATAGTTAGATCGTGGGTACTCAGCAGTCAACCAACAATACAATACAATTCCTCAGCTCAGGGAGGCTCCGCCCTCGGGGGTTTGTTTTGCTGGCTCGGCGGGTGGGACCATCCATGGAGTTGGGGCCAAAAGAGTAAGAAAGGACTGAGGACGAGATCCCGCCGCGTCTCCGAGGTGTAATTTCACTGACTACTTACTCCAGCTAGAGCCAAATCTCTCCATACTAACCGTCGCTTCCCACCAATCGTCGATTAGCCCGCCAAGCAGGATGTGCGCCTTGGGCTGTTATATGGACAGACTCCGGTCGCAAACCGCAGGCACTCCCTCCCCTCTTTGCGAACGAGAGCCACGCTGTCCACGCCATTACACCCTCTTCGATCGACCTGCCGACCGACCGATTCGATGAGTATACTATGACCTCGAACGATCCCGTCTAAAATGCCCGCGTCTCGAATGCAGCTGCGGCGGCAGAACACTTTCATTGCTCTGGGGCTTGTGGCCCTCTGCGTCTGGTTCTTTGCCTCACAACGATCGCAAAGCGGCGAAACAACTCACAGCCATGAACAATTCTGGAGAGACTTCCATCCGCTCCTCGTGGACTCGGCGCCGAATTGTCAGCCTCCAGTACGACTGGGAAATGCTGAATCCGCTGGATTCGATCCCAAGAGCACCGAGCCGCTACCTGACCTGTTGAGGATGCCGGCCGACGATATTGCGCAGATGAAACAAGCACACACAGCCTTCGTCAATACGATCGAGCGGGCCCCTCCTGAACTCAGTTACCAATCCCGCACGCGCGGACTGGTCTCGACAGCCGGTGGTCCGTATCTGCCAACCCTGGTAATATCGCTGCGCATGCTGCGGCACACGGGCTCAACTCTGCCGATGGAGGTATTCCTCGCCGACTGGGAGGAGTATGATGGGTACATCTGCCAGGTGATCCTCCCCTCGCTGAATGCGCAGTGCGTGGTTCTGTCTGAGATTCTGGAGGCGGTGCCCGACAGCACGAACAAGATTGAGAAGTATCAGTATAAAATCTTCGCTATGCTGTTCTCGTCCTTTGAGGAGATTCTCTTCCTTGACGCAGATGCCTTTGCCCTGCAAAAACCGGAAGATCTGTTCCAAGCCGACCCGTTCAAGTCCAAGGGTTTGATCACCTGGCCCGATTTCTGGCGCCCGACCACGTCTCCCATGTACTATAAGATCTCGTCGCCGAAAGACAGCCCAACACAGCCGGCCAACCCGACCGGCCTTCGTCAGTCGACAGAGTCGGGGGAAGTGCTTATCTCCAAGCGCACTCACCTTCGAACGCTTCTTCTAGCCGCATACTATAACTTCTATGGCCCCAGCCACTATTACCCGCTTCTCTCGCAGGGCGCAGCCGGCGAAGGGGACAAGGAGACCTTTCTTGCCGCCGCCAGTGCCCTCGGTGAGTCCTTCTACCAAGTTAGCGAACCGATCCGTGCAGTCGGGCGCCGGACACCCAACGGTTTCGCTGGCTCAACCATGGTGCAGTACAGTCCGATCGAGGACTACGCCCTGACCAAGAAGGGCGTCTGGAGAGTCAAGGGGGCGGGCGCGCCCACCCCCAATCCATTCTTTGTGCACGTCAACTACCCCAAGTTCAACCCCGCCACGATCTTCGCGGAAAATGGCGTGACGAGCCCGGTGATCGATGAGAAAGGGCAGTACACGCTGGCGTGGACAGCCTCCGAAGAAGTCGTGGCTTCGTTCGGGCACAATCTTCAGCAGAGATTCTGGGAAGAGATCCGTTGGACGGCCTGCGTGCTGGAGGGAAAGATTCTGAGTTGGAAGGGGAAGACAGGGATCTGCCAGCAGACTCGGGACTATTGGAACAGCATTTTCGGGAATTCTGCTGGTAAGATGATGAATCAGTCATGAATGAAAGATAAAAAATACAAGCTGGAATGAATGTTCAGTGGGTACGTACGCCCTTGTGCTGGTTGCAGGGTGACGATGTGTAGTTAGCGTTCCATTTGTTGCTAGGAAGTAGTGCTCGATCGACTTCGGATCATTCTATCCTGCGCGCGACATGAACGTAGTTTGAGAAATGACTTTAGACGGACAAGGCAGTTCTTCGTTCATCTTCTTCATTGAGCATTCCGAAATCATGGTCAAGGGCGCTCGTACGCACTGGCATAGAAGGAGAGGAGGAGTAATTCCAGTGCGCATTCGCATGTACTGTCAGGCGGGCCCGATTCGATGTCGTTTCTGATTAGATTCCAAGTTACGCCTCTCGGTCATCTAGCATTGAGTCTGACTTGAAATTGTTGAGCTTGGATTCTGCTTGTCTGAATCTTCTCAAAAGCCAGAGATGAAAGATATAAGTCGCTTGAATCTATTTCTGGGGTGTCAACCTTCGAAGATACAGTATTCAAGCCACTAGTTGGTGACTATGTGCTGAGACCGAAACATGGAACGCTTCCGATTTGGTGTCTATGTGAGTTTTGGGTATATGTTTCAACACTCAACAAGATATGCAAGATGGGTTGCAAGATAGATCCACGATGTGGCGGGTTGTGGCGATCAGGCAATAATGTTATTTGATTGCATCCCTTGTTGGTTTTGGACCGAGTTTGCATCGGCCTGTTTTCTACCGGATTAGTACTGGACACTGCACTAGGATTGCAGCGTTCCTTCTCTATTTGGCGATGGTTCTGATTGATGATCCATTAATATTCTAGTCTTATGCACTTTAAAGTGTATCTGTACAGTACATAAAGGAGCTCCCCGACTTGCCACAACAGGGCTTCCACTACTTGTTCTCTAGAAAGGGGCCCATATGGAGACAAGCAAGTCCGAAGCAGAAGGTCATGCACAGTACTATGTACAGAACATACTCTAGCACCTCTAGTCGTCCGGCCCTGATGGAGGCGAAGTCCTAAGCGAAAGCTTCTCACCGGCGTTAGTTCGCTAGCTTAATGTCACTAGAGTCAAATCCACCCTATCCTCGTAAGCGAGGAATATATAAAAGTAGCAATTATGTCTCAAATGCATGCATGCATCGGTAAGCGGAACATATGAACATCTCGCTCTCTGTGCTGTGTGGGTTGGCTATAAATATTTTTTTTTTGGATGGGGAATCCCCGACGATCACCGAGAACAAGTACCAAGTCGGCTCGGGACTATTGATTGTGGTGCGTACTGTGTTCGTGACTATTTCTATTTTATACTTCGTGTCTTTTCTTGTCCTGCAGCATGGCACTAGAGTTAGCACACACGAGAAGGAGACCACTAGGCCTGCATGCTAGCTGTTACAGTAGGAAGAGTGGGTTGGAAGATTCATTTACCCCTCCGGATGCTTCAGAGGTCTGCTGCCAAGACAAGAGACATGCCCCGTGCGCGATTCGAAGAGGAAGTCGACGAGATTGGTACAAGGACTCAAGATACGTGACTTGCTGGCCATGCGGATGCACATCAGTCCAGACACTTGATCCAGATGCGGTAGTTTGTTGATAGCATGGGGGTAAGGAAGACCACATGCTCCGTGCGCTAGACCCCAGGCTCTGCAGGAAGGGAGTTTGGGCTTAGTGAGGGAGAGAGGGATGGATTGGATAGGAGAGAAAGAACAATTCGGTGATGAAACTCGAACCTCAACGGACCGGTAACTGCCAGATGATGGCGTGCAGGCACTATTGGACACTAAACGGGGCAGACTTCAGTCGGCCATCGCGGAAGAGCCAATCTCCCACGGAGTACGCCGAACTACGGACTTGGTAGCAGAATTAAATGGAAGCATAGCTTGCAATCCGAGACCATACAGAGTGTATGCTTGACGGTGGAGCAGGGACGGGTCAAGGCACGACGGCATGAATCATGAGAGGATATGAACCGTGGTGTGTCCCTGGAAAAACGGTCGTGATTGTGGTTCCATGTGCATGCCACCTCCAGGACGGTTACCCCTAATCGACAACAACCCGAGCGTGCGTCAGGAAAGAGAATACTCCGGTGGCGGCCAGACTGGTCAGTGCCTAATAATGCCTATCCCTGCTGGTTTAGGCTGCTTACTAGGATGCAGTCAGTATCTTCGTTAGCGTCGGCGACAGGCAACTTGGAAGTTCTCGACCTCCCCTGCGGATGAATGATCCATGGATGACTTGCCCTGACGGGTAAGGTGCGGGTGTGCCTGGCACTCTCCGGTGGCTGAGTTGGCCTGCGCCAATGGGATTAATCCACAGAATCAGTGCACGGATCATCTGTACACCCTGTCCCATTCACTGCAGCATCCATCCTCAGGAAGTTTCTCCCTTTCCCCTCCTCCCCCCCTCCTTCTCCCGTCTTGACTGGAAGTGGTTTAGTTCAAGTAATACAACTGGCAAATCTCAGGTAAGGTACGGAAGTCTTTCTTTCCTTAGTAATCTGCACGCGCAGGTCGGAGAAGAGCTGTGTACCTGCATCTGCATCTGCATCTGCAAGACCACCATCAGCAGGGGGACATGGGACAGAGACCGACGGAGGATGTAAGGCCTCCTGACGATCAAACGTGTAGGAAAAAGATTGTTTCCCCATATTATCACTACTCAGTATGATCATGCTTAGTCGTAGCCTGTTTTCGATCGCAACTCATGTTCGTGACTAGTCGCCCTGATTTAATTGAATTTAATATATCTTTTTCATGATCGGGTGTCCGGAACGGGGATGGAATCCAGATAGAAGACTAGGCGGCCGCACTAACAACCGATGGAAACCGTCTCAGACCCAAGTCAGCGAGCGGGCAGCCAGCAGCACGAGTACCGAGAACTGGAGCTAACTTACCGTGGATGACGCTTCTCCACCTCAAGCTAGCGCTGTCAGGCGTGAAGGCCCAATCAACCACAGTCAGGGTGGGCGCGAAAAAAGTTGCCGCCGGCACGGGCGGAGACCGGGCAGTCCAGGACAGGTCGCCGAGCTGGGCCGCGTAAAGGACAACTTGAAGTCCTTGAAGTGTCTATCCGGAGGTACGAATAGGTCATGACATTGGCATACTGGAAGAGTAAAGTCTCTAAAGCTCAACTGTGGACAGGAGTTGAACGACAGCGAATTGAATCTACCTTGTTCGTCAGCTGTAACTGTATGTTAGTCAAAGGTTACTCCGTTCCGAGGATGGACTAAGGATCCATTATCCATTTTCTCCGTTCTCTCCTGATCCAGACATTCACCGCCCACGGTTCTGGTGGTCGAGCTGGCAGCGGCAGTCCGTATCGTAGGTATTTGTGACGCTGTGGCTGGGATGGAAAGGATTGAAGGCAGTCCAGGAACCATGTCCATGCACTGTTCAGAATTTCGGCAACCCAAACAAACCCAAACAATGGCCAGTGGTTAGGCATCTAGAGGCTAGAGCCTTCTTCACCCCGGCCGGCAGATCGCATCTGTGATTACTTTTTTTTCTTGGCCTCGTCACTGTTTCTTGTTTTCCCTCATCGCGCCCTGGATGCTCCATCTCGCGAAGAACGCCCTTGATTCGGCGAAGTCGCGACAGTACTCCACTACCTGAAACCCTTCGAGGGAGCTTGTCGACGTCGGGCGCTTCTGCGATTTCCGCCCGCTCTCTGGAACGGTCCAGCTCACGTTGCTGCTTCGGATCCAGAGGGGACTCTACGTCAGTAGTGGACTCGTCCGGGACTCCGGACCATGTTCGTTCGGCGGGAGGGCGCTCGCTCGGTGCAGCTGCTCCCACAAGCAGGGACCTCGCGAAGTTGGGGAGCAGGGCACCACCTATTTATGGTGGTCGATGTTCAGTAGGTAGTCAATCTTCTACCGTTCAGACCAACCGATCCGGTGAACAGGATGGCTGAACCAATGGGATCGTCTTCCAGCCGACGCCTTGCTCGACCGCAGCAGGCGGTGATGCGTATACTAACCAGCCGTACCAGCAGATGCCTGGTGGTGGATGGGGGGTTGAATGTTCCGAGTGAGTCCTTACTTAGCCTCACAGCATCTGATACGAGGGATTATGAGTATACACCGAGGCAGCGCCGGTTGTCATTGGAGGAGAACGAGGACTACACCGACTAAACAACGACCGGACAGCCAGTTGCAGATGGCGCAAAGATGCAACTGGATGCAGGGGCTAAAACAAGGCGGTGGACGGTGGTTCTGTAACATTCCGGTCTTGCTTCAGGAAACGCCATGTGAAGGTCTGTAACGTCTCCATTGTTTTACCGGCCGGCGGAACAAAGCGACGGGAGGAAGCTGGGGACACAGATCGAGACAGAAACAAACAACATCAAAATACGAACAATATCAAGCTTGCAGCGAGGGAAGGATAAATAAGAGCGGCTTAAACCAGTATGTCTAAAGCAGGCATATGCTCTCATCGAGAGATTGAATCCGAACCATCGATTCCCTGAATGATTTCCCCAGTTTTCCCAATTATTCTGCCCTTTCCCTCTTTGTCTCCTAGTATATTTACTATTTCATTACCACCTTGACCATTCACGCCTCGGACGTGGCTCGCCAAAGATACTGTTTTTCCCGTAGAGCCGAGAGAAAGGAAGGATTAGATAATTCAACAGAGCAAGGGAAACAAAACAACAGAAAGGGAGGAAAAACAACTTAAAAAAAAACAAAAAAAAAAGGAAAGCTGGAAAAAGAAAAGAAAAATCGAAGAAAAAGAAAAGAAACAGGCAGGGAAAAAAAAAGGCCAGCCCCACGGCGACAGTCAGGAAGTTCAGGAACAGCCGGTGCCAAAACAGCCCAGCGCCAACTACTGACTCGCTAACCGTTTCGGGAACTTCCCCATCCCAGCCTGGAGCCAGCCTGGAGTGCCAGCATCTCCTGACTGATTGACGGACTGCTCACTCACTCACTTACTCCTCTTGCTCCTCCACCCGTTTGTCCTCCTCCTCTCCTCTCTCTCCTCTCTCTTCTTCTTCCTTTCTCCTCTTACCGGCCATCCTCATTCCCTTCCTTTCCCTTTCTTCCCCCTCCCCCCCATTCACTCTTTTCTTGTTTTTACTTCAATTCCATTCGTTCACTTACCACCCATCCGCTCGCTTCAGTCGATCGTTTCACTCTTTCACGATCACTCGATCAACTCTCCTTGTCTTCGCTTACCTCACGCCGAGATCCCCCAAACCAGTTTGCATAACATCGCATCTCGATTTTAACGCCAATTGAGACCTGATCACAGAACTATCTACGTCGGTCTCTGGTTCACGAAGACTTCGATTCTTTCCGCCCTTGAAGCTGCCTAGGTCAGCTGTTTATATTCATCCCGTCTTTTTGACTATATCATCCCCAATCGACGCTTCCGCGACGCGCGCTTTTCTCCGCCTCAGCTTTGTGTCTTCGAGATCACCCCGTGTCTCACAGCCAAAGCGCTTCCATTCGTTTAAATCTATCACGATTTCTCTCGCGCTTGACGCTGCTTCAGAGAAACCGATATCCTATCCATCCCATTTGACTGTCGACCGGATCGTCACCAAAATTCGTCCCTTCCCTACACACTTCGGAACATCCGATTCCACCCTGGTCGTATCTCCTTTTATATCACACTACCTTTCAACTTCAATCAATCTCTGCAAACATGTCTTCGACAGACACTCCTGACCCTTCCACCACCCCATGCTCTGCTACCGCAGCAGCAGCCACGACAATTTCGTCTCCTTCGGAAACCTCCACCCCGTCTCCCGCCATGTCCAACGCTACCACCACCACCGCTTCCTCCGCGCGTCGTCCCCAAAGGAAGAGCACTTTGACACAACAGCAAAAGAATAACAAACGCCAGCGCGCGACTCAGGATCAATTGGTTACGCTCGAAGTTGAATTCAACAAGAACCCTACCCCCACTGCCGCCACTCGTGAGAGAATTGCTCAGGACATCAACATGACGGAGCGATCCGTTCAGATCTGGTTCCAAAACAGGTTTGTGATTTCTCCGTGCACAGCTCCAGTGACCATACTGACTGCGCCGGTACAGACGCGCCAAGATCAAGATGCTTGCGAAGAAGAGTATCGAGACCGGTGAAGGGTGCGATTCCATTCCGGAATCAATGCGCCAATACCTAGCGATGCAATTCGATCCGAGCAAGCCTGGCGCAAGAGACCCCTTTGGCCGGACGGGGGGATATGGAGCCAATGGAGTTTACCCGCAAGAGCCGACTCCTTCTGGCAAAGTTGGTATGTTATTGCGTGCTGAGTCGGTTTAAAATCATCTACTGACTGGCATAGTTATCCACCACTTCACGTGCCGTTCCTTGACTATCGGCAGCTGGCGCCGCATTGGGCAAAATGCGATGGACCTTGTTGTCTTCTATTCACCTGAAAAGGCATGCATGACTTATTATATCAACAATGATTCTGCCGGATACAAGATCGAATACCCCTTTGCCTACATCAAGAACATCACTTTGGAGTCTGGTGATCAGACACCCGGGCCAAACGGCGCCCCCTCGCGGCCCAGCGGTCTCGTCGTGGAATTGAACCGACCTCCCTTGTTCTACATGGATTCGTCCAACTCTGGTGGCTTTTACCAATGCGGTGACTTCACGGAAGATCAGCAAGCAAGCCAAATTCTGGTTCATCATCTTGGGGGCCATCCCAAGGTTCTCAGCGTTCAGCTCGCCAAACTGGTGTCCCTGGAGTCATTCCAGAATCGCCTCGCCTATAACAACTTCGCTATGAACCCGCCCATGTCACCCCCTTTCATTCAGCGTCCTGCGTCGCAACCGAATCAATTCGCGCAAGCGTATCTGAATGTGTTCCCTGAAACCCCGACCCATCTGAGCGTTCAGGCAGCCCGTGGTCACAAGCGGCAACGGAGCCGTTCAGTTCCGGTAGCTGTCGACTTCTCTGCAATGCAGGCGCCGCTCGCACAATACAACTTCTCCCAGACCCCTGCACACTTCGGCCAAACAGACACAGGGATCTTCGCTCCTATTCCGCAATCGACCCACCCGCTAGCTCTCAATCTGCGGATCGATACATCTGCTGCCTACGGGTTCGATCCACGCACTCACCCCATGTCGGCTACGACAACCGCCTCGCCGTCCGAGTTCGCTAGCCCAGGGCTTTTCAGCACGGGTGCAGGTGGTGATTCGACCCCGGTTGCTACCAACATGGGAACACCATTCAGCCTGCCATTTGTCACACCCACCGTCGACTCGACAGTGACACATCAAACGGCCTCCTACCCTAGTGTCGGCCATGCTGACCCTATGATTGCCAATCATTCGCCACCACTGTCGAACATCTCCCACACATCGCAAGACATGTACGGCTTGGGTCATGAGCACCAAACCAGTTATTCGGATGAGGGCATGGGCATGAATGGAATGTACACCAAGCACAACATGACATTTGGGGTTCCTCAATCCATGGGGATCGAGAGCAGCGCTTTTGATCTGCCCATGCAGTCGATGTCGGGACACACCTCCCCTGGTGTTCATGGTGAATTCCAGAGTCTGACTCTGGAGAATGTGGATCCCAACACAATGGCACCCGGCTCCTGAGTCGGCTGTATCGTTTGGACAGAGTTGGAACCTAGATCTCGGCCTTGACCCTGTGCCGTCTGAAAGATTGGCATTCAGATTGATGGGTACGGCTTGAACCGACCGGGACAGTGCGACGTGCACCTGGGTACCACAATTGCTTCCTCTAGCAGGGCCAACGAATGGCTTTTCAACCTTCTACCTGAGACCTGTTGTCGAATCATTTCGATGGAAAGGATTCATATTTCTTGACAATTTTTCCTCAGCGTGTCTTTTTTTTGTATTATTATTCTTCTTTGGGCTGGCCCTGAGCGTTGCACGGCGCCTTTTCTTTCCTTCTTAAACAAGCGCACCTGGCTGGGCTTTCTCTTTGATGCTTCTTTACTGCCCCTGACCATTTTCTTTTCCTTTTTTTTTTTCTCCTTCTCATACTTGGTCAGGGGTGTTTAACGTGGTTATGCCAGAAAGTCAGACTAAGATGGCGACAATTGGTTTATCTTCTATTTGTTTCTTGGGTTGGCGGGTTAGGACTTGTTTGCATATTCCTTTTGTGATGGTTATTTGGAGCCTTGAGTGAGGTTATCTTGTCAGATATTGTTTTACTATCTTGTCCGATGCGAGGCTGAGATAATCTTCGCGGGGATGTTTAGAGTTCGCCTGATATGAAGACTGCTTCAGGGTCGCCTGACCATGATTAAATATGTTCCGCGTAGGCACAGTCACTTGTCACGATAATTTCAATAATGCTATCATGCATGGTATCATATTTATACACGTAGTAAACCTCACGCTCATATATAGACAGATCCTCCATCTCCCGCTCCACACCTTCTACACCACCACCACCACCATCCAGCAGTAACGATTCATCGACCATAACCCCGAGGCACAGGAGCCCTCAGCCCACGATTCACGCGCAAATACCTCTCCACCCAAATCTCCATGCGCTCCAGCACATTCCTCCTGCCGCCATCCTCCCCCTCCCCCTCCCGCCGCCCACGAGAATTAATCCCATCACGACACCAAACACTCCAAGCCCCCATC
The DNA here is from genome assembly GCF_003184865.1 of Aspergillus homomorphus CBS 101889. Lineage (NCBI taxonomy): Eukaryota > Fungi > Ascomycota > Eurotiomycetes > Eurotiales > Aspergillaceae > Aspergillus > Aspergillus homomorphus. The sequence goes on along the minus strand of NW_020291890.1, from coordinate 1,041,834 downwards.
TCCCGCGCCATCAACACATCCGTCCCCAACCGATCGCCCACAACGGCGATCTCATCCGCGCGCTCGACCACCCCACGCTCCCGGAACCAATCCAGCACCTCCCGTCCGCAGAACGGCTTTTTCGCGACCCCGGCCGGCAGCCGGTACACGGGGATCTGGAGATCGGCCAGCTGCGCCTCGAGGCTCTGGACCTCGTCGTCGTAGCGCGCGTCGCTGCCGGCGCGGTTCGAGACGATTAGGATTGCGTTGGGGTGCGTGAAGGGGGAGGTGGGTGAGGTGCGTAGCGCGGTTAGTTTGCTGAGGATCTCCGGCGGAAAGGTTGTTGTGCGGGCTGGGCAGAGGGTGTTGTCTTTGTCTAGGATTAGGGCGCGGATTTGCGGGGGTTTCTCTGAGGGGGCTTTTGGTGAGGATTGTGAGGTTGACGGTGGTGGTGAGGAGAGGGCTGCTTCGGTGATAGCTTCGCCGAGTTGTTCTGGGAGGTGGGTTATTGTTGGGATTGTTAGGTGCGGGAGGAAATGAGAGGGGTTTTTGAGGAGCGTCGTCACTGCCAGGTTGAAGGCGCGCAGGTTCGTGTTGGGTGGGTTCATTTTGGTGTTTTTCTTTTTGTGTTTCTTTTTGGCGGGGGAGAGGGATGGGAGGGAGGTGAGCTGGTGCTGGAGGTGCTTTTTGAGGTTGTGAGCTGTGCGGTGCGGTGACGAGAGTGTAGTTATTGATTTTTGGATTGGAAGGATATGTCGTAGTTGGTTGGCTGAGGTTTGAGGTAGAGATTAGTTATTATGTTGCGGTGCCATTTGCGATTCACTGTGTTATTGTATGTACAGAAGGAGATGCGATGCGCAAATTGATGGATGCGCGGATAAAATACTAAGTACTCTCTCTCTCTCTCTCTCTCTCTCTCTTGGCCCAGCCCGCAGAGCCGCAAAACTCTCCGCCGCCGAAGTGATCGGTTGCTCTCCCAGTCAACTCATCGCCCGGTCTTGTCCTTTGCATCCCCCACTCCTCAATTGTCGCAGGACGATCCTCAACCCATCCCTATCTTCTATCTTGCCTCTGCGTTCAGAGTCAATCGCTCAATACTCTTCTCTTTTTATCCCCTCTTCCCCTCCGACCAGACTTCACAATGGGCAAGTTGACCAGCACGATCGGTATTCCGATCAAGCTCCTGAACGAGGCGCAGGTGGGTGGTTTTCTCTGCAACAGCTTCCATGCATCAATCCAGGACATGCTCGAGCTAATACAACCCAGGGCCACGTTGTCACGCTCGAAATCACGTCCGGTGTCGTGTACCGCGGAAAACTTCTGGAGGGTGCGTCGTCTCCGATCATTCGAATCCCTCTCGCATTCCTCCATCTCTCCATCGTCCTCCCAGACAAGACATAGACAAGGTCGCTGACTCTGTTCCAACAGCCGAAGATAACATGAACGTGCAACTGAAGGATATCACGGTTACCGCCCGCGACGGTCGCGTGTCACACTTGGATCAGGTCTACATCCGGGGAAGCCATGTCAAGTTCTTCATTGTTCCGGACATGCTGAGGTTGGTTCTTCTCTTCGGTTCGCATAAGCTTGACGCATCGAAGCTAAACTATTTTTCTAGAAACGCCCCCATGTTCCGCTCACGAGGCCAGCGCGGCCGCGGTGTCGGCTTGGCCCGTGGTAAGGCTACTGTGCAGAGAGCTCGGGGCCAGCGACGAGGCTGAATGGAGAGGTCTGTTGAGGGTGGATAATCATTAAACTTGGTCGGCGTTTGTCTTTTCTGTTATGGCTGTGCAACCTTGGATCTGGGTCGGTTGAGGGATTCCATCGAATCGAATTGAATATATTCCACGAAAAAATCGAATGACGACTGGCCCGTGTTCTGGAGAGAATGGATACCAGGTTCTCTTATGTGGATTTTGTCGTATGCGTTGTGTAGGTGGGATGGACTTGCGGGATGATGGGAGCAATAGCGACGCTTCGGTTGGATAAGAGCTACGTACGTAGGTGGACTGAGGATGGTACCATGTATACTGTGTACAGGCTAGACATGCAAACCCTCGTAAACATGAATATTTCAGTCCATGAAATACCAAACCGAAATGTCAAAGAGAATACGAAGGTAGGCGACCAGCTCCCGAGCTCTGCTTAAACCTTCTCTTCTCTCCTCCGGGCTCTCCCCCGCACCCGCACCGACAACTTTCAGCATCACCAACTTTTTTCCCTCTCTTCAATCCTTCTATAGCTCCACCGAGTATTCGCTCAATAACAACCACCACCTCGACGTGTAACATGGACCTCGACAAGCCCTCCACCAACAACTCACGGATAATCCGCAACCCGCGGCGTCTCCTCATCCTCTCACCCAGCTCGCATTCCACGACCATCATCCCCCCTCTCCTCCACACCCTCACCGGCGCAGCCGTCACCGAGCCACCCTCTACATCCGTATCGACCCCTACAGCTACACCAGCCTATACACACGAAACAGCTCTATCCTCAACGACGACTCTAGTCGCCTCCTCCGCCTCCTCAATCGCAACCGCAACCGCAACCGCAAGCCCTCCCCCAGCTACCCCCACCTCGCCGAATACGACTACAACAACCAGCTTCGCGGGCTACACGACACATCCTCCCCTCCCCATCCAAAACCGCTACTACACGGCCGAAATCCCCATCTGGGTCGACGAGATCCCCCTCTCAGCACCATCCCAACCACAGCCCGCACCCGCACCCGCACCTTCAACCACGACCTCAACATCCACCCCCACCCCAACACAATGGCAATCCGAATTCTCCAGCCCAGAAGCCCAAGTCGTCCGCGACGCGATCGGTGCAGTGCTCATCTGCGCACGCAACCCAACCGAGCACCATCCACCCCCTACAGCAGACATGGCCAGCCCAATGCCACCAAGCACAGCAACTCATACACCCGAAGAATCAGTATTCCGCGCAGCAGAGGACCACCCCGACGTGGTATCGCTGAAAGAATTCATCCGGGCGATTGGGGAGGTGCGGGGGTTGATTGAGGAGGAGAGGGGCGGGATGGGCGTGGCGGAGGTGCCTGGGGTGTTGGTTTTGGTGGACTCGGCGCCGTCTTCTTCTTCTTCCTCTTCCAGTGGTGGTGCAGCCACGAAGGGTACGGGTAGGGCTGGGGGACTCGATCTGGATGATGATGGTCCGCTTGATGGCGGGGAGATTGACGAGCCGTTCTCTGTTGGGTGGTGGGAGGATCAATTGTGTGAGATGGGGTTGATGGGGTGGGAGGTTGTGCGGTGGTGTCCTAGGGATTCGCAGGATGATCAGGGAAGGAATCGCTATGGAGGTTTGTCTTTCCTTCCTTCTTTTCTGTCTTTCTTGTCGGTCTTGTGCGGCTTGGGAGGGAGGATGACTGGGCTAACTACTTTCTCCGGGTAGAGTTGCAGGGTATGCGGCGCGTGAAGGAGGTGCTGGAGACGCATGATTGGAGTGCCGCGGAGGAAGATGCCGAGGATAAAGGGAGTATGGATATGGGGTTGGGCGACGAGGACGATCTGGAGAGACGGCTGTTGGGGCTGGATGACGCAGAGGACGGCGGCTTCGACTTCGAGGTGAACGAGCTCGAGCGCGAGATGGTCGGCCTGCGTATGGCTATCGAGCGCGGCAGCGACGATTACTTCGTCGAGGAGGCCGAGGCGGACGAGGAGCTGCGCGTTGATGCCGTGGAGGCCTTGCTGCTGCGCATGCGCGCTATCAAAGGTAGGTATTCTCTGCGACGGGCATCCTCTCATTCATTCCTGGCTAACCGCTGAACTGACTACCAGATATGAGCGACGGGTTACCCGAAACGGAACGCAAGCGGTTCGCGGCCAAAGCCGTCCGCGACATCATGAGGGAGTTATAGTTATAGTTGTAGTTATATGCTCTCGTCCTTTCTACCTATACATATGATATCTGTAACACACACCTAGAACCTGATTCGCAGTGAACAACTGGTTCTAAGGCGTCCCGGGGGAGAACCCCCGGACCCCCCTTTTCTTTCAGCTGCCTGATCACCTCAATCCTGTACACTGGCTCGTAAGCGTCCCGGGGGAGAACCCCCGGACCCCCCTTCCTTTCAGCTTCCTGGTCACCTCAATCCAAACCTGTACACTGGCTCTAAAGAGTCCCCAGTATACCCACTGACTACCAGCACAGCCCAGATACCTAGTCCTTCTTCATCGCCTTGCGCCTCTGCGCAATCATATGCGTGTAGAGAATATACGACCCTAGCGCAATCAGCCGCCCCACCCCTCACCCAAAAGAAACAGAATCAACATACCAGGCACATAAATCCCCAGCACAAGAACAAGGAACCACCAATAAAGCGCACTCAGCTGCGCCGCGGGCCCCAGCGCCTTAACCACCATAACACACTCACTGCTGATCCCCAGCGGATAAAGCACATAGAACGTATTATACCTGCACGCAAGCCGTCAGCCACCCAACCCAAAACACATAACCCGAAGGGAAGAAATATAAGTACCTCAACCAAGCCCAGAAACCGGGCACCCCGACCCCAGAAACCTGCAGCACAAAGAACCCATACCGAATGCACTCGGTAACGCCCCAAGCAGCAAGACACCCCAGGAACGCATAATCGCCCGTCTGCGCAGACCCCACACCCTCGTTCCCGACAATCTCCCCCTGGAACGGATACATGATCCCCCATACCAGCAGGATCCGGCTGGCGACTTGCATCGCTGTCGTGGTGACGGGCGCGCGGACGAGCCCCGCTAGACTGTGCAGGATCTCGAGGAGCGCCAGCGATTGCGTCGCCTGGAGCAGGGGGTAGACTTTGTGGAAGATTGTCGGGGGTGCAGTGCCCGCCCCGAGCAGGGTGAGGCCGTGGACCGCGCAGGTGGCCCAGAGGGTGAAGTTCAGGGCGTTGTAGAGGGTTAAATAGGGTTTTGTTAGCGGGTTGTTGGTGGTTGGCTTAGCCCGTTTTACCGGGGGTTTGGTGGTCGTGGTGGTGGGCATTTTTGGAGTGTGTATGGGTGCAAGTTGGTTCTAAATGGGGTTCTGGGGAGGAAAAGTTAGTAAATGCGAGAGAGAGAGGCAGCAGAAGGTCTGGTATCCCGGGGGGGGGGGGGGGGGGGGGAGGAGGTTACTGACAGTAGTAGCAAGAGGAACAAGAGGTCGAGTCAAGCTTCGCGTTGAGAATTGGACGGCCGAGGAATCAGGGAGCCCCGTGGTGAAGGGTCCTGGCCGGGGTAAATTTAAATACGCGGGTTGAGGTTGGACAAGGAAATTATCTACCTAGGATGGCACCTGGTAGCGATCTCAGTTGTTGGGAACTTCAGCGGCTGGGCCAGCGTTAGGCCGAGGCTGGGTTAGGTAATCAATCACCCCCGGATTTTCTTTTCCATACAACTAAAACCTGACCTCTCAATGAAGTTCTCTGCAAAATCGACTGTACACGCAATAAGCTTATTGTTTGTACATTGTTGGTACTATGCTCTACAATTTTACATCTAATCTGACACAATGGCACATCAATTGCATTTCTTTTATAAATTGGACATGAATAAATACTGAGCATGCTTGCACGCTTTCGTCGGGAGACAGGCTGGTGCCTTCGCGCTCGGCCTTTTGATCATAACATATCATAATAACAAACTCTTCCTATAACAAACACTCAAAATATACTCGCTAATCAAGGACAACCGATGCAGCACGCCGCGTCGCGACCGGAGACCTAGCCTCCAGCATCACTCCGCAACAGTTGCACCCGTCATCCGCTGCTAAACAGTTCGTGACCGTACAATATCATGACATTCGTGATCCTCATCATCGCTATTGCAAATATTGTGCGACAAAAGGTATACCACTGAGAAGGAAAGGGTGGATAAAAGCAAGCGCAAATGCTTCAGGCTGCTAGAACCGGCAGAGTCGGGCCTCGTTCTCCCCGCACGGGGAGAAACACAAACAAACAAAAAGGGAAAAGCATCATGATGACAACGGCGAAACAATACGAACGAACAGAGCGATGCGATCGCTAATTGCTGTGCTGTGAGTTTCATAATCATCAATGCCGGCATATATCATCGTTTCGTGTCGTGTCTTCCGTCATTTTCAGAGCCGTAACACGTCATCTAATTCGCACGAATCACAAGTCTGGAAAGAAATTTGTTGGATAAGCAGTCGAAGTCGTTGCGGTTGAACTTGGTGCTGCCGGACCGGCCCCGGAGGTAGCTCTCTGTTTGGGACGTTAGCAGGCAATCCTGACGGCGGCGCGCAAGAAGAACATACCAAACTGAGTCACATGCTGCCGGACCTCAGTCATCGTGGTGCAGACATCCGGGTTGGAGTGCAGCAAGTGGTGGTGTTTCGTGGTCTCCCAATCCGTAAAGGCGGGAAGCTTCTGTGAGATTGCCTGGAACAGACCAACGATGACGCCGACGGGGGTGGTCTCCATATCGTTGCAGAACTTCTCCACAGCAGCGGGTTCCTGGTTTATGTCAGTTGCTATTTTCAAGAAAGACGCTCCAAACTACTACTCACCGGAGTACGGTAGTGGCAGTCAAACTGCATCTCCTCCCAGACCGCGAGAAGGATCGAGGCCAGAATGAAAATGGTGGGCCAGTTCTTCAACTTGTCGCCGCTGTAGACACTGGAGTAGAGGCTAGACAGCTCCTCCAAAACATCCTTTTGCAGCTCGCGCCACATGTTCGCCATGGCGCACTTGATCTGAAAGTTGATCATGACCGGGGCCATCGTCTTGCCCTTGAACCTCGACGCTGATGAGTCGATCTTTCCAGGCATGCCTTGCTCCTCACCCAAACCTTCCACTAAGGTTACATGGAGCGTCAGGTTGTAGGCGATAATGAGCTTCAAGGCCTTGCGGATGACGGGCAGCTTCGTGCGATAATAGTAGCGGAAAGCAGTCTTCAGCATCTGGGTCAAGAAAGGCGTGCCCTCAAAATAGTCATCAACAAACTTCTCAAAAGTGCCGTTGCCGTCGATGTGGCGATCCAGATACTCGGAAAGCATAGCATGGGAGATACCCTCCATTCCCGCAGACAGCTTGGCAGTTTCCACCTCGAACTCAGTGGGCTCCCGGTGCATGGTCTCAACCCAGTCCACGCTGAAGCATTGCTCGTCCCGCACGTACACCTCACGAGCGTTGATCGGAAGGATTTGGCCGTATCCGTGCGTGATGTAGAGTGTCGTCTCGTGTTCCGAGAAACCCTTGATGTTTCCAACCGAGAATCCAAGAGAAACGTGGCGTTCGTAGTCCGCTTTCCAGTCCTTCATGAAGTAGCCAATCTCCTTGATATCAATGCGGGTGCAAGGAACCTGCCACAAGCGAGCATGCGACGGTTGACAACCGGCACACGGTTCACCTTTGTCGCACTATTGGAGGCGTTAGCAGGCACAAAGCCAAGACTACCCGTTTTCGCGGTGAGCTCTTACCGTCTTCTTAAGGAACTTGCACCGCAGGCAAGCTCTCAGTTTCCGTATCTCGCTGGCCTGCTTTCGCTGGTCAGGCTTGAGCGGACCTTTGCGCTTGCCAATCCGCTTCTCGGTGGTCTCCGGCTTCCCGTTCTGCGTCTGCTTCCGAACCTTGGTCTCAGCTGTCTTCGCAGCGATTGGACTCTTGCGCGAAGGCTTTCTGCTCGGCGGCGAAGCAGAAGATGACTGCGAGGCGGCAGACCGAGGCGAAGTCGGCTTCTTGGCCGGCACTGGAACGGGTCGTACAATAGCCACAGGGCTCACGGCCGTTGGAGAGACTGAGCCGTGCGAAGCGTGGTCGTAGGATACACGCCGGGTCAGGCTGTTGTTGAACGCCGCGTCGAAGTTGGTATCGGAACCAGGCGAGTTGATCGGATTGGTGATCTCCACAAAACTGCCGTACGACGTCGAGTAGGACGACTCCGACAGACTCCTGTCGTGCAGAGTCTGCGTGGGATTGATGAAGAACTGATCGGGATAGGTGAACTCATGAGGGCGGCGGGTCTCAATGGTATTCCAACCGTTGTCGCTGCTTGAACTGGTGAGAGACCGGACCTCCAGATAAGTGTCGGTCGGTGAACTGCTCTCGATCAGGTTGTGCGGCGCAGCATAAGAGGTCATATCCGGGAGGCCGTGGGGCCCCGTGAACCCCATGAGGTCCGTCTGGAAGTCCTGATAAGGAAAGGGCACCATCTCCACTGGGGCAGACAGAGACAGGTAGGGACCATCGAGCAGGCTCGTGCTCATATGGTCATGGGTTGGGGGCATCAGATCCACGGGCGAAGAGTGGAGAGGCATGCCATAGCTGGCGGTAGCGTACTGAGGGGCGGACGACGCTTCCTCTTGAGTGTACTGAAGGTGGGGTTGCAAGTGCTGCCCGTGGAATTGCCAGTCGACGATCAAGTTAGGGTCATGAACTACCGTCTGATCGAAGGCGTGACCGCTGGTTTGCAAGGACGAGATATCTCGCGATCCATCTGGTCGTTGGGAGGGCTGGTGATCCACTGCCACGGGCCATGTCTGCGCCTGGAGATAGTTCCTCGAGTCGTAGTCTAGGCCAATGAAGCCGTCACTGGATAAATCGACATTGGACATGGTGACGGACTGGAAACTATTTACCGAAATAGAGAGGGGAGTAAAGGAAAGGCGGGCATCAAACAGAATTCGTTAAGAGGGTTTGGTTATAAAGCAAAGGAGAGGGTTAAGAGAATAAGGAAAAAAAGGAAAAAAACCAAGGAAAAAGGCAACGTGAGGAAAGAGAAACGAGGTGAGGTGACAGGGAAATCAAGCGATAGACGACTAGGAAGGGAGAGGGGGGTGGGTGGTGGCAGACAGGAGATGAGGATGAATGGATGAATACTGGAGATAGTTAGATAAGAGACACACAGAAGAAACACACACACACACACACACACAAACAGTTGTGGGTGGTACAAAAAACAAATAAGAAGAAAAAGAAGAAGCAAAAGTAGAAGCAGAAGCAGAAGCAGAAGAAGAAGTGGATGATGAGATGGACGGAACAAAAGCTGGGCGTGAGGGAAGCCTGAGGAAGAGAAAGCCCAGAACAGAATCCGGGGGATGCAAAAGACAACGACAAGTGAGCAGACAAAAGAAAATGAAGGCGGGTGGGCGGATAGCATGAGGCCATGGCTTTAGAGAATTACTCATAGTGGTATAGGGTGAAAATTCACTACAGACTTTACAGACTAGGGACATCCGAAGTGGGGATTTTGGGGGATGCGGTGGTGGTTGAAGACAGTCGAAGAAGCAGCGGTGAGGCGGGAGTTGCGTCGGCCGGAGATACGCTAGGGAGTCCTGGGAAGGAGACTTCATCCCCAACCCGGTTTAGTCGGTGTAATTACCACGGCCCCGTCTGGCTTGCTCCGACATCCACGTCTACTTTTCTCTTTTTGCCTTCTTTTCTTACTTACTTTCTTTCTTTCTTTCTTTTGGTCTAACTTTTTTTCTCTCTATTTTCCGTGCTTTTCTTTTCTTTTCTTTTCTGTCTGAATTGGAAGTGGAATGGAAAATGTCAGTCAGAAGATGATGACAATATCAACTTCACTTCTCATCGCAATTGGTGTGCTCCCGCCGGCTACTAGAACCACGATTAGACTCTATACAGTTGACTAGACACTGCACGTACTTCGTTCATTATTACTTACAGTAGTCTAGTCTTGTACTATAACTTGGAAGAACTACCTAGTCTAGTTGGGTCCCTATCTGGAGCTTACTTACCTCTGCTGGACCCTCTCGATCAACCCAAGCAAGAAAAGATTGAAAATTCTATTTGATCCAGTTCGGCACGACCGTAGATTCGCCCGATTGACGAGTCTCATGATTATTGTCGCCAATGACTACTGAATGAATGAACGAGAGTTCAAAGGCAGAAGAAGACATGAAAGAGAACAGGAACGCTAACCGAATCGACGATGGAAGGCGGTACTAGTCGAATACAGGCCATGCACCGGCTGCATCGTATCCCGTTGGCGCAACCACTTCCGACGAAAATCACAGTTACTTGCCTTGCCCACCTGACAATGGGTTACCGACAGGGTAGCACCGACTGAACTTACCCTTCTTTTCCTTGGAACTGGGGATGGAATGACGGCCATCAATGATGTTTGACAGTTCCGTCGAGGTCTGTACTGTACCTACTAGGTACTGTACTTCCTAAGCACTACTTCCTAACTTCCAAGTTCTTTACTCTGGAGGCTCAAAACTGACCACGGTACGAAACGGAATTCTCCGTTGGCGAGACACGGGAGCAACATTCGGGACAGGAAGATCAGTGGAAACCGGCCAGATCGGTTGGGAGGGGCCCTCGAATTCTATTGACTACTAAGGCAACACGATTATTGGTATGATGGAGCTCCGATCTGCCTGGTCGTGGCAATATTAAGATGGGCCGTTGTTCGGAATTGGCCCCGCAGCCACTGACCTAGTTACTACAGGGCACAGGCGCTTTCCGCTGGTGCTCAACTCAGCCCACTGGACACCACCATGGATGTATTCTCCACGATGTTTCATTCCATGGTAGGTGGCACTCTGGGAAGGGAAGCAAGAAAAGAACTACGATCACAGCGAGGAAATTAAACATGCAGTGTAATTCGACAATCTACTACTTACAGTGCCTACCATCGTGGACATTGCCTTCTACTGCCTGATTAGGTAGATCAAGACTCAGCACTTGCCCGGGACCTGGTCATAGTACATTAGTAGTCCCGAAACTAGGTAGATCATGGCCATCAGCCAATGGCACTCAGTTGTCCTGATCAATGGGGTCATGATGGTGCACACATGTTGGCTTCGTTGCCAACAAGGTGGCTGACTGTGCATGAGCTCCAATCACCTCCACCATCTGATAGCATCCTGGTCCTTGTTAATAGCTAGAGATGTCGGGCATGGAACGCAAAAAGGAGTCTATATCTGCATCTCCTGATGATGAGGAAAATGAAAGATCATGAGTGATGATAATGATGGTGATGGCGATGAGGATAATAGCAACCGAGACCTCATCATTACAGTTTCCTTCAACCCTCATAAGACACCTTGGCTAACTAATGAGGTGGACATTCTTGGCCATATGCAATCCCGTGCTGCGCTGGTACGATCTTCCTACAGTACAGTACATCTGTTTCTACATCTGTGCTGTCAGGTTGCGCTCGACCCTTTCTGCTGGGTACGTGTTTACGTATCTCTCCATGGTCGCTTGCTGCCTTCTGTCCAGTCTAGGTTTAATTATAGCAAGAGTCAAGGGATGAAAATCCCATAGCCGCCAAACTTAGTGGCTCATTGCCTTTCACATTGGAGCGCCGGAATGACAGGTCCAAAATTGGCTCTCAACACACCTGCAAGACCAGGGCACTGTCAACGCCCGCGTCTTTCACGGGACCGTGTTCGCAAAGTAAAAAAAAAAAAAACGGTCTTGGCCGAAGCCCTGGAACTAGTCATGTATGTCTATTCACTAGACCTACAGAGAGTCTCTCCCTATAGCAGCAGGTGGTACCGAGCCAGGCGTAAAGAAACGCTCTGCATGGGCGGGTATCAGAAACGAAGGCCCGTGGGCTCCACTCCCAAGGCCGCTCGACAAATCGATGTGCCGGCCATGAAACAATCAGTCTCATTGACTTCTGACTCGCAGCTTGCCACGCCAGCGGCTTTACGCGAGAAACATCGCCAACACCCGTCGTTACTTCGGCAGCGCAGCCAGCAATTTCCTGTCGACGCGCCGGTTGACGAGTGTTGGCGCTTAGATAAAAGGCAATCATTGAATTTTATAACTTATTATTAGCACACCCACTCTCTCCTAGCCCGGATTCGTGCTACTTAGTCCTGTTAGGCCGAGATCCAGAATGCCGACGATGGAAACTTCCTAGTCCCATGGTCAGTGCTTGAGGCCCTTAGTCATCGGTAGAAGACGAGACAGCAGCGATCGATTAACTCTAAATCCTACCTGGATCAATTCTGATTTTAAGGTTAAGACGGGGGATGAATAGCTCATGACCTGTTTGGCCTCGGCAGAACTGCCCGCCATCTTACCCTCGAGCAGGTAAAATCCGGCCCCAATCGAGGGAGCAACTGGGAACCTCCATAGGGTTTGAAGTGATGAGTGAGTGATGGATGGTCTTCGTATTGTAAACCAGGGTGTCAGACCCCCGCCCATTGCCGGCAGGGGATCAATTTAGCTAGGATTAAGAATCAGGCCGGAATGCTGGCTAGCCTATCTTGGTCAACCCAGACGAAGATCCATTCCACATCCGCAATGGCTGGAAGACAAGATAGAACAAAAAGAAAGGGTTGAGTGGAACGTGTCAGTCATCTCAACCGTGATATTGCACCTCCTTTCTCCCAGCCACGAGCCAGATGGCCAAATGGCCCCTAAGTAAAACACAAAGGGAGAATAGGATGCGAGCGAGGACCTACGAGTACTAGACTAGCGGCAACAAGAAAGAAAAAAAACGTAAAAGAGAGACAGAGAGGGAGTAGGGAGGGAGAGAAAGATGGTCAAACTGCACACTTGGCTTCTTCCCCCAACTCGACAGAACTGATGCCTGAGGGGTCAACACTAAACCGCCAAACCCCACCAACACCTGACCAGCGAGAAAGAACAATGGATTCCGTGGATGGCGAGAAGCAGAGATCATCCATTGACAGGAAAAAGAACAATTCATGAGCCGCATGAGTTCCTAAATCACCTTCCCCCGCGTTTATTCCAAACAAAGAGTTAGAAACTTTCATATAATTCCCCAACCAGCTTGATCAAGGTTTCCCATGCCGATCGTGATCGCGGCCTCAGGGAGACAGCGGCGCAAAGTTCGTTTCACTACTTCCAATCAAGCACCGAGGCCTGGGAACACGCAGAACCTCCCCTTCAGGCCTAAGCTACCTACGACAGGCCCTTTAGCTTCTGTGCCCACTATTGACCACCAGTCTTCTTCGAAAAACAATAACAACAACAGCATGTGTGAACCCCAAGTGCAACCCGGTGTGCCAGATCTGTTCACCACGCCGCCTCTGCTCTTAGATGCTCTGGTCACGGAAACTTCCGAAACCCAAGCGGAGACGGTCAACAAATGCCTACCGTTTTTGAGGGGCATTCATAGCTCCCAAAATGGCCCTTTCAATCGGTTTGGCGTGCCCGCCCTGATGAGGGACGAGCATATAGGCTATTTGTTTGACTCTCTAGAAGAGTACCCGGAAGGGTTTGCTGCAATGGATGCCAGCCGGCCTTGGATGGTCTACTGGGCACTGGCAGCCTTGTGCCTTTTGGGTGAGGACATTAGTAGAGTTCGTGAACGGTAAGTGAACTGCTCATCTTCCTAGTCTCACTCCCATTGGGTGTTTTGCAGATTCAGGATGGATCTGGGCCGATTCCGGGACGGATTCTGTTACCGATAGATTGAGCGCCGACTGAGACTCATGGTTTCCTTAGTGTTATTAACACATTCATACCTATGCAAAACCCGGCGGGGGGCTTTGGAGGTGGCCATGGCCAATTGTCCCATTGCGCTTCTAGCTACGCTGCGGTGCTTTCCCTCGCGATGATCGGAGGCGAAGAGGCATACAGCTTAGTCGATAGGGAGAAGATGTGCGTTGTCGACCTGTGTCCCTAGCTGGCCTCTAATGCATGCTGACCTAGACTCAGGTGGAGATGGCTTGGGAAATTGAAGCAGCCCGATGGGGGCTTCAGAGTGTGCGAAGGTGGGGAAGAAGACGTGCGGTAAATTCCCCAAGCTAGTTCTCTTCCTCTTCGTACATGCTATCTCGTACTCACTGCCAGCTCAGCGGCGCTTACTGCGCCATGGTCATCATATCACTCCTGGATTTGCCACTTATTCTACCCCCGGAAGCCGAAGCCCGGCAACATGGTCTCGAGACATTCGATAGTGGTCTCTCCGCGTACCTTTCTCGATGTCAGTGCTTTCCCACTTCAGCTAATTGCACCAGGCTGATCCCGGACTCCAGGTCAAACATTCGAAGGCGGGATCTCCGGAAGCCCCGGGTCTGAAGCACATGGCGCCTATGCATTCTGTGCTTTGGCATGTCTGTGCATCCTGGGCCAACCCGAAGTGACTGTGGCGAGGTAAGCAGCGTTTGCTTTCTCTTCGCTTTGCCCTGATTGCTGCTAACAGGACAAGATGCATGGATGTCGAATTACTCCTGTCCTGGCTCTCTGCTCGACAGTATGCCCCTGAAGGCGGCTTCTCGGGGAGAACCAATAAGCTGGTGGACGGGTGCTACAGCCATTGGGTCGGATCTTGCTGGCCATTGATCCAGTCTGCGCTGAACGGGGTTCGATCCGCTGCAGCCCCTAAGAAGAGCTCCGTCGGCAACCTTTACAGTCGCGAAGGATTAACCAGATACATTCTTGGTTGTTGTCAGGCCAAGTACGGAGGCCTTCGTGACAAACCTGGAAAGTACGATTTACCTCTAACATATCGGCGCCGGTGCCTTGGCTGACCGAGAGACGTACAGACATGTAGATTCGTATCATACCTGCTACACCCTCGCGGGTCTAAGCACTACACAGCATTGTCACTATCATACAACCTCCAGCGTCTCTGGCAAGGAGGACTTCGCGTCAGCTTTCTCGTGGCAGTACACCCCTATGGTCACTTCCGCTGACGATTCAGCGGATGTGAATGTGTTTGACGAGAATGACAAGGTTGCAGCTCTCCACCCACTCTACGTGATCCCCCACGCGGCTGCGGAAGGAATACGCCTGTGGTGTGAAAGGCAACCAGCGTGGGCGTGAATGGGGGGATAGTCAGCATAGCAGTCTCGTTTGGTTAGTGGGAGTGGGGGGAAGGGAGAACAAGAGTTTGGGTCAGGATAGGGTGGATCTCACTTTGTACAGTATAATGCATGTAAGACTCAATGTAGTGCTAGAAAATCTGTGTGACTCCGGGGAGAGCAGGAAGGACGTGCTCTTTCAGCAGCCACGCGGGCTGACAGGCGAGAAGGGAATAGCAGTGAGGATAAAGGGTTGTCGCACGAACTGTTCGCGCAGCAATGGGGTTACCTGGGGTCGCCTTGACTCGACTCGAGTTCAGTTTCGTCCCACCCAAGCTACCCTGCAGGCTGTCTAGGCCATTGCGTCCTTTTATGCCTACATTTAGTAGGTAGTCTATTAGTTCTAGCAGTTCTGGGCTCTTGCCAGAACTTACGACTCCAGCCCCTCCTCTACCCCTCCATTACTCATCGCCTCCGTCGATGAGCCACTTCTCCCCTTTCATTTCTCCTGCTTCTTCTACTATTCACGCGCCAGCAGAAAGATAGGTCGACGACGACATCGGGATCTGAATTGTAGAGACAGGAAGACAACACAAAGAGCTCACGGAGATGCAACTCAAACGGAGAAAAGCATTCTTCACACGCAAATCTAACGGGGTTGCAACGCCAAAGGCAGCCAGAGGCAGACTTACACCATGCACAGACAGACCTGCTGCAGCCCGTCCATCCGTCATATCAAAGGAGGGGAAATAGGAGGGGTGGGAAAGGTCAGTTAAAACTGAATACTCCGGGGTGGCGCTGAATAAGAAGGAATTTGCTCATGTTACTCTGCAAGGTTGACCTTCCTCTCCCTCCCTCCCTTTCTTTGCCCCTCGTGTCAAAGTGGCATGGATTCCCTCCCCGCCGCACGCAGCGTCATTGCCAACTCATCAGTGCATCCGCAATGCCTGCCTGTCAGTCAACGGCACCCACGAAAGAGATGCGGGCTGGGCCAATCCGATGCTGTTCTTCTGTGCGGCCACTCTACGAAGTAGATCCCATTTGGAATTCATTCATGCAGCAGTTGATACATCGCAACTTTCGCAAGTGGTGTGGTCCCTTTTGACTCCCTTTTTTCTGTGTCCAATCCCACTCCGGGCCGCGAGGTCAGTTTTGTCTGTGTTATCAAGTTCACTCTGGATTGGCTCCGAGAGAGCGGTCAGCTACACAAAGCGGGCTACGGAACTCGGATGGCTTACCGAGTCTTCGAGGATCGTGATCGTCTGCTAGCACTGACCCGGGCGAGAAATGGGAGGGGAAGGGGGACGCTTTCCAGTCCAATCAGCCGGGACGGTGTTGTTGTCGTTCTCTCGACCAGCAACCAGCGACCATCCCCCCTCCATTGTACACAAGAATTCAGGGCTTTTCTCTGGGCGTTCTATGCTAGGATTCATCTGCGCGACATGAACCCCTTGTTCTGAAGCATCATTCTGCATTAGCAGGATTTCACCGCGCCTCCTTTCTCGTGGGTTATTTCTCCCGTCCTTCCATTGCCTTCGTTGATACATTTCACCGGATCACAGCTCTTCGTTCACAATGCGGGGTTTCGAGGGGCTATCGCTCCCACCAGAGTACGAGATGCAGGATCTGGCAAGGAGAGAAAACCGCGGGCAATAAACCAGGAAATTTCCGTGACCCAAAACAGAAGGGAGGGGGCGTGGAAAGAGCCGCGCTGACTACAGCAATGGACCACTCTAGGTACGCCCAGGAAAAACCGGTCCATGTTCTGCAGTATAATGAATGAGGGCCGAGACGACCGATTTGCTCGGACATTCAAATTTCTGAACAACATGTCAATCGTAGCCGCCTGGGTCGGCGGCGAATTACACGGTGGCCGATGGGCCAGGACGTCCTAGATTCTTTCTTTTCGGTCCACTGGTGAAAAGTCATGCCAGCACATCAACGCTTGCCATATTCTGTTCTCCGAGCAGAACGGCAACAAGACGGACAAAGCTAGTGTGAGGTCTAGGACCGTTTTCAAAGGCATGGCATTCGTCTGTTGTCTTTCCCCTCGGTCAACCTGGTGGAGATTGGTCCAAATGAACCAGTTGCAAGCCGCCTAGTTCAATTTTATTCCATTCACATTATGGGTATTTTCCTTTAAAAACTTTATGGCTTTTTTTCATTCGGGTTTTTGCCTCCTTCTTCTCTATTGTGGCCGATTCTCAAGGGACCCTTTTCGCTTTTCTATTTCTCAGGGAAAAGATTATGCGATAATAACAATCATGATTAAAAGCTTTGGGGGCTGCACCAGATGCCCCACCTCTTTATTTGCGCGGATAGCTGGTCGGCCATGAAGGATATCCCCTCGACTCGCATTTCTTTTTCCCCCTCCTACTACCCTCCGCCAGTGTAGGGCACGCTGTGTTTTTCTTGTTCCTGGCTGTTATTCTCAATTTACCTTACGGCTTCGGAGTCGTTCTACTCTTTTCGCTGGGTTTTTCTCGATCCAATCCTCCCGCTCCTGGTGACGGGCTCGCTGCTGGCTATTGTCAGATATAGCAAGTCACATTGGCCGTCCGATGAAGAGCGTGGTCATTGGGCACCAACAAACACAGTCTACATAGGCTCGTCTCGATGTTATCGGTGTGACCGCCAGGATCTTGTGCAGTGTCGACCGACCTGGGGCAGCGAATACTGAACCACTACTGGCCTGGACCATACGACCCATTGGGCCTTGACCGGTTTCTACGATGTACTATATTCTCTATCTTGCCAGTATGTAGCTATTCTTTTTTGCAATTCGTCGAGCGCGCTCTCGCCCGAACCCCCTTGTGCCTCCTATGATTGGATCTAAGGGGTCACCGCTTCAAAACACCTTCGCTGTGGCTGTGTGGCCATGGCTGCTGTTGTGGAGGTCCCTTTTTTATGTTTTGCCTCCCTGGGCACTACTGCTATGCATGTCATGAAGGACAAAAAAGGTCCAGCAAGACCATGGCCGGTGCGGCTTTGGGGGTTCGAGCTCTCGCCATTTTGATTTGCTTTCCGTGGGCGAGGGAGCATTGTTTTTGTGTCATTGTCCCATGTTTTTCCCCGCCCAATAGTTAACCATTGTGTACAGGTCTCTGCCGACGGCGCCGCTGGCCGGAACCTCTGTACGAATCATACAGCGGCGCTACCGGGTATACGTGCATTGTCCGAGTCAACAACCGCGAGTACCAGACGGACGCCGTTTGCGAATCGGACACCCTCGCCCGGGAGAATGCAGCGATGCGGGCGTACCTGATTTGCCGCAACTTCTCCGTCAACGACGGCATGTACCCGGCCGGGCACGACCACGGCGGGGCCATCCAGGGGATTCCGGTCGCCATTGGCACCGGGCGCAAGGCCCGTTACGCGGTGGACGACCCAGAGGACACCTCGACGACCAGTGGGGAGAGCCGAAGCGGTGGCAGCAGTAGTCCGGAGAGCTACGAAGGCGGCCGGATGATCGATTGCGACCGACAAGCCGCCATGGGCCCGTCTCGAGCATTGGCGTTTAGTCGGTAGGCGTTGCCTGCGCGATGGACGGCTGGGTCTAGGCTCACACTGGCCGTGCCCAGTGCCCACAGATCGATAGGCTTTGTCTTGACTCTTCACGAGAGTGGCTCGGTGGGCAGGATGGAAGGGGGAAGGCTTGGCATTTTGATGACGATATGATTTTATGACATGAACCCGAATATCCGATAGATCGAACTGTTTCTTTTTGTTCTTTTGTGGCTGGTGATCAATGTCGTTTGCAGAGGGTGGAGGGTGGGATGGATGGAGGGATTTCTGTCTGCTGGCAGGATCACGGGATCACAGGATACCAGGTGGATGAGATGTGTATGTTCTGGAGGGTTGCATTGCGGCGGCCAGCGGTGTCTTCTTCTGGAGGTGGCGGTGTGTGTCTGTATGTCTGTCTGTATGCGACTGATTGTGATGTGATGTCTCACGAATTGAATGTGCGCAAGTTGTTGCTAAGTATAGTATGTGTGTTTGTATGTACATACATACGGTGGGTGTATTGTAACTCATTCGTTTTCCGAAATCCTTCTGAATATAGGGCGGATGAACGAATACAGGTCAGGTTCTATACAACAAAGAGACTGACTGACTAACTAGTCAGAAGAAGCTTTGTCTAGAACCCCAGGGGAACCACGTCAGTTCCTAAGAAGAATGCTTGTTGGAGCATGGCTTTGTCCGCCTCAGGCATCCAGGTCACCGCCACAGCCGCTGACACGCCATGACGTAACCGCCCAAATGGGGAGTCTCCAGTTGTCGTCCCCAAGGCAGGAAAGCGCGACGGCCGATCCACGTAATGGCGAAAAGTGACAGCATCAACCAGCAATCGGTGCCAACATGATATCAACCTCATCCACACCCCAATCGTCAATTGACTTCCCAATCCTCGGCGCTGAACCCTGATACCAATTCCAGAACCTCAACCGCAACAGATTTACCACCTTTACCACCACCCAACCCCTCCTTACCCTCCCAATTGTCCTCCCCGATTATATGCCCCTTGTCGATTGCCGTTCTCAGCCCTGACCGCAATATGCGGTCTGTAATAGGTCGAATCCCGAACTTAATTCCTCCCCGGGCACAATGGGGGAGTCAGGTCCCCGAGTCGACTTCCTCGTTGCGGTTGCTATCACCATGTGCCGTGCGAGCGCCAGGGCGGCAATTCCAAACCGCGGCGGCGGCGAAGAAGTATAACAGCGGCACGAACATTGGGATTGTTGCTGCGAATGCGCAGGGGAGACGGTGGTTCGGCAGTGTCAATGCTCGCCTCCTCGCCAAGGATGCGAAGCAGGAAGTGGAGCGGCTCAAGATCAAGGATGCGAGGCCGCATGGGCATGAGGATGGGGACGTTTCCAGCGGCGCTCAGAAGGGTGGTGATAAGCTTGGGGATGCGATGTCAAAGGGTAAGAGCGCCTTTCTCACTGTGCGGTTTCTATTTCGAGTGGTCAGAGACTGATTAAGGGGCGATAGGGAAACTGTTGACTACACCGTCGAGGTTGTTTAAGCTGCTTCTTCCGCTGTCGACTAAATACCATCGTGATCATAAGGGTATGTATGGATTCTTCTCGCTGGGAGTTTGGTTGATGGACGCAAAAGACCGAATTGCTGACGGCCCCGGCAGATATCGAGCCGATTGCCTTTCTTATCCACCCCCAGCAACCTCTGTCCTATCTAGAACGTCTCATCCAAGCCGAAATCCCGCCCCTCAAAGCCAACGATGGACAGACGCGAGCCCCCTCTGTCTCCTTCATCGCGCTTCAACTCGAGGACAACCCCATCCGGCCGCGGAAGGCGCTCTACGAAGAAACCGATGCGGAAGTGCGCAAGCTTGAGGAGCTCGGACAGATTGAAGAGAAGTCGGACGAGAAGAAACCCTCGGAGGACGACACATACACATACCTACGACGGAGCGAGCCTGGCAAGAAGCCCCTGGAGCATCGCTTTGTGCGGTGGTCTCAATCCACCGAGGTCGGGGACTTCATCCGCGACGCCGCACGAGCTCGGGAGTTCATCGTGTCGGTCGAAGGAGCGCCGACGGGCCAGCACCAGATCCATGTGGCGGTTCCCTCGTTCAATGAACGCACGCATTTCCTGCGCATGCGGCTGCGGAAGATCTCGGGGCGCATCAAGTACATCGCGGACATTAAGCATGAATGTGACGCATTGGCGCACCGCGGGGCGCAGCGCGTGGCCATGGGCGGGTTCGGTGTGCTGGCGTTCTGGTGGTGCCTGGTGTACAAACTGACGTTCGAGACCGATCTTGGCTGGGACACCATGGAGCCCGTCACGTACCTGGTCAGTTTGTCGACGCTGATGGGCGGCTATCTGTGGTTCCTCTACCACAACCGTGAGATCTCGTACCGGTCTGCGCTCGACTTCACGATCAACGCGCGCCAGAAGAAGCTCTACGAGAGGAAAGGGGTGGATCTGCGTCTGTGGGAGTCACTGATCGACGAGGGCAACTCGCTCCGCAAGGAGATCAAATCGATCGCGGCAGAGTATGACGAAGAATGGGATGAGATGAAAGACGAGCGCGACGAGCGCGTGACGGAAGCATTGAAACAGGAGCGCGCTCAGAAGAACGGATCCAAGCAGAATAACAACGATACCGACGATTAAATTGCCTGGGGTTTGGAGAATCATCTATTCTAGGCTATCTCTCGACATTGTTCTCATCTCGTCTCACGATCAACTTCCAACTTTCTCGCGAGTTCACCCCCGTATCAGGCCTGCCTTGACTTTCTTTCACCCATTCCGCACCGGATCATAATATTCTTTCTTGCCCGAGACGCCGCTGTTCGGCTGGTTTTGTGTCTGTGCCAGTCTCTGAGGCGATTTCGAGCGACCTAGACAAACTTGTTAATATTTTTTTTTGTACCAGAACCAATGTATATATGTATCCTCCTGCCCAGCACATAGAAAGACCAACCATGACCTTCTAGAAACTGGTTCCTGTCCTCCCTCTTCCTCACCACTTAACGCAATCACCCATTCAACGAACCCAACCCCAACAAATGAACGAGAAAGAGAAGAAAATAACATACCCCTCTCCTCCCCACGCCTGCGATTCCGATTATTCCGCACATCCCGCGACCGAAACACGCTATACAGCAACCACCCGGCCACCCAATTCGGTCCATACTCTCCACCTCCATTCCCACTACAGGTTGCACCACCGGAGGAGGTACAGGGAGTAGTAGTAGTAGTAGTAGTAGTAGTGCGATCCCCCAGTACCACCGCCGCCCCGGCCCCCGCCCCGGCCCCAGCCCGCGAGCCCGAGGACAAGGGCGCCGCGACAGCCCCGCGCGCAAACAGCGGGCGCGTCAATGGGCCGGCGTTCCGGGCGATCTCGAGAATCCCCCACCGTTGGCGCTCGGGACGGATATGGTGCCAGAAGTACGGGGGCCGGGTCGATGGGTCTGCGGCTACGCTGTCCAGCAGGTTTGAGCGGTCTTCGTTTAGGTGGTTGTACGTTTGGATTGCTTCGTCCTTTTTTTTTTTTTTTTAAATCAATGTATTGTTAGTTTGGGGGTGGGGGTGGTTCTGGTATAGAATGAGTTGCTTGGGGTTGAAAGAGAGGTGTTGGGGTCCTTTCCCTGCCTCATGCTTATTTCTGGTGTCGAGATGAGGTTGCCAGGAAGCTGAAAGAAAGGGGGGTCCGGGGGTTCTCCCCCGGGACGGAAGCTTGGACTTAGGAATCCAGGTAGAGTGGGGTGAAATGGGGTTGAGTGTATGTGTATTTCGTATATGTGGATTTGGAGAACATATCATTTAAGAGTTATGACGTGGACTCACCCTCATGGCGCGGTAATACTGCTCATGCTGCGGATCGTGCGAGTTCAAGCCGAGGGCTTGCATGAACTCCTCTTTGGAGGCACGGGGGCCGACGGCCATTGATGGGTCGAGTGCGGTTTTTTGGGACTGGATGTATTGTTCTTTGAGTCTGGCCTCTCTGCTTTAGGAGGAAGGCGAGGTGGGGGTTTTAGTATCGATGTCAATACTCAATAAGGACAGGTGGGATGAATTCGAATCAAGGGAATGATGGTATTAATGCATTGAGATGAGGAAGAAAGGAAAGACGGCGGACGGAGAGAAAGAAGAAATCGATGCTGGGATGCGAGTTCAAATTATTCGAGGCTCGGGTTGGTAGATATATAGATCTATCGGTCAGGCCATATTCCTCCTCCACCCCCTACCCCCCCTTCAAGGACTTCCCTGGGTTGTATCAATCTCGGGGAGGAGAACTTGGGGGAACGAAAAAGAAGGAACGGATTCTTGGGTCGGCAGGGGTTTGTTTCTGTCCGATGAAGTAAACAAGTCGAGTATAGG
Organism: Aspergillus homomorphus CBS 101889; assembly: GCF_003184865.1. NCBI lineage: Eukaryota > Fungi > Ascomycota > Eurotiomycetes > Eurotiales > Aspergillaceae > Aspergillus > Aspergillus homomorphus. The sequence goes on along the minus strand of NW_020291890.1, from coordinate 1,019,298 downwards.
TAGGGGAAAGGGTGGTGGGAGGGATAGAAAATCAAACAGGTGGCCCTGTCCCTGGAGCTTTTTTCCTGTTTTCCTGTTTTCCGGATTGGACAATGGACTCTGGGGTGGTTGATGGATGGATCTGAAAACTGGGAGAAATCGAGGTGGATGGTAAGAGAGTTAGTTGTACGACGAGGTGGAATGGACATGACGAGGATTTTGATTTTGGTTATGGGTTCGAGGTGATGGGTCTGTTGTGAGTTGGGTTAGAGGGAGGATCTATGTGATGGAAACTGAGTCTGGTGTTTCGTCTCACCCTTCACTAAACCTCTCCATCTTTGCCCCCAGCAAGATAGAATCCAAGAATTCTCCCTCTCTGAGTTCCACTCTCGCAGACCATCAAGACCGTTTGAATCCCAGCAACCCCGGGTCGGAATCATCCGTCATCCGTCCTACGCAGTCGAGATGGGGTGGTGATGGTGGGGAGTGTATGTATCTATCCGATCGTCAGGAGATGTGTGGCCTGGAGGCAAGATCGGTTATCAGGCCATTCTTGATTACCTCCCAGGACAAGGGAGGGAGAGAAAGGAGATGTGATAAGATGGCTGTCGCCTCTCGACTTCGGCGAGAGAGCGTATCCAGTGCACAACGCAATCACAGTCCAGTGCTTCGGAGGAGTCACGCGACCCTTCCCAAGACTCTACTTGCATGCTCGACTGACTTGATGAAGTGACTGGGTGCAGGTTTGGCATGTAACATAGCCTCTCCTGTCGTTTCCTCTGCTGTTTTCCAGCTTAGGGGCGAATGTGCATACAGACAGAACGAACAGGCATGGCAATCTTGATTCAATCCACGATAGTACAAAGCTGCAACGAAGAATTCTCGATCCGATATCCTGTTTGTTTACCATCAGTGATCAACCGAGACATTCATCAAAGAACTCAGAGATGAGGTTGGCAGAGTTCCAACCAAACAAAAAAGCAGCGAAAGGGTGGGTGTGCGAACCGTCTCTTCCCCGGTCTAACCGTCGGTTGTGTAACCAAACTGTACCCGTTTTGTTTTTTATCTCTTGTTTTTCTTTTTTTAAGTCAAGAGTCCTGGATGTGAATCGAGAAGAAGAACCGGATTAAAGGCCCATCTGTCAAAAGGAAAGTGTATGTCGCCTGGCTAGGAGATACGTTGATCCGCCAGAGGGTTCAATTGATCTGCTGGATAGATGCGTAGGTAGGTAGGTAGGTAGGTAGGTAGGAACGCAGGAGGGTGGACGGACGGATTGATCCGAGGAACAACAACAACAAAAAGAGAGCCGTTCGCTAATAACGGGAAAAACATTCAAACGAACACTCCGTCCGGTCTGGATTGCAGGGTCGGATGTAGTTTGACTGCTTCTACCCTTGTGGGCGATCAATCGGTCATCAGTCAACCCATACCTGGAAGAGAATAAGGTTGAGATGCAGCAGGGAAGAGAAAGTGGGGAGGAGAAGAGGAACTTGGAAGAAATGCTTGCCCTGTGGAAGCAGGAAGAAATATAAAAGGACTTGAAAGCTGAAATGGCAGGGGAAAACTCCACCAACACCACCAACCCACTGTACCTTTTCCCTCTCCCCTCCACTCACTGAAAGAAGAAGATGATAATAATGATGACCATGACCGGGCCAAGGCGTTCGTTCGCAGACAGACAGACAGACAGACAAACAGATAATCCGACTCTCGATTTCCGTCTTTGCATACAACAATCCGAATTATCCACACCTTCCTCCTTCCCCCCAGCAGATCTCTATCCTTCACTGAGACCCCTCGGCTCTCGAATGGTCGCGCAATCTGGTCCTCTGTGTGAAGGTTTCAAGTGAGACAGCCAAGGGGTGGTACATTCAGACGGAGTAACAGGTTCGACAAGATCACATCTCTACCCAACCACACCCACGAACTCACAAGGCACGCACGCGCGCACACACACCCATACACACACTCTCTCTCTTTCTCTCTCTTATACATGCATACACATCCACTCATACATCGTCTCCCTTCATCTCTCCTCCTTGAGCCGCCGCACGAACGAACAATTGACGTTGGCAGGCCGAATATTCCCATCTTTCCCTCCGCCTTCCTTCCCCCGTTGCGCAAAACCGAGTCAACAAACTACCACTAGACTGGCGAGATAAAGGTAGAACAACAAGAGAGAGAAAGTGAGAGAGAGAGAGAGAGAGAGAGAGAGAGAGAAAACCATATCATCTACCTTGGGAGTGTGTCTGTTTATCTGTCTCATCCTAAATTTCCCTTTGCTTGGAGGATTCGAAGGTTTCACATACAAGTAGGTCTAAAAAGAAACAGACATCGGGCTAGATTTTAACGCGAAGAGATGGAAAAACGAAGAGAGGGGAAGGGGGATGGGTATTAGACGAAAATAAAAGAAATGTGCGATCGACCCTCATGATGATTCATGACGTTGACGTGGATGATGGTGTGCATGAGACAAAACACAAACAGATGTTGTTGATACCCTTCCCTTTCTCTTCGCTTGCGGTGCAGCTTTGATGGCAAAGACTACCTTTTGAGGGGGTGTTTTGGCTCGTGGTCACCTCTCCGCTCGTATGTGATCGATTTTGCATTGGGTCTTTTTGTACGGAGTGTGTGGCCTCACTCTCTCACGCGGCATCATCCAGTTTAACTGACAGTAACCCGGCCTGCTTGCTTCAGACTCTTCTCTCTACCTTGCCCCTTCGTCTTCTGGGTTTTTCGAAGTGATATTCTGGATTGTGGTTTAAGAGGACGGCTCGCCATAGTATCTGCGCAAGAAATCCTCGACCTCCTTGTAATCTTTCTTGACCTGGGTCAAGGTCTTCCGAATGTTCTCAAGCGACACCTCTTGGTCGGGTTCATCGTTGGTGCCGGTCTCGTCCTTGCCGGCTCCGTAGTGCTGGATCTTCTCACAGGCGTCCTTCACCTTAATCAGTCCCAGGGTGGCGGAGGAACCTTTCAGGTAGTGGCCCAGAGAAGAAAGTTCGCCCAAGTCCTTGTCCGCTCTATGGGGTCTGTGGTCAGCCCAACATTCTTTGATGCTCATGAATCAAAGAAGTAGGAAAGACTTACAGGTACTTCTCCATTTTATCGAAGGTGCTCTCTGCTTGATCAAAGAATCCAAACACGATCCCTTTGCTGAATTCGTTGTCGCCTTCGTCATCCATTTCGAGGATCTGCTCGAATGTGTTCTGGTCGATCGTCTCAGACATCTCAGCCAGCGTGGTTGGCGGGTTAGTGGCGGGAGCGCTGGGGGCGGTCGCGGTAGCAGGCGCAGCAGAGGCGCCACCGCTGCTGCTGCTGCCCTTGGAAGTCTCGACAGGAGCAGGAGCGGCAGCAGCGGCGGCAGCGGCAGGGCTGCTGCTGGTGGTGGTGGTGTTGGTGATGTTGTTGTTGTTGTTGGTCTCGTTGGTAGCAGTGGTGCTGTTAGTGCTGCTGGTCTTCTCCTTGGGCTAGCGCACAGTTAGTATCAACAGAGAGTTTTAGAGACAAGGGATACCCGGAGCACATACAGACTCCTCCACGGTCTTAGTGCTGGTGCTGGGAGCCATGGTGGGAATCGGTGGAAATCGGTGGTGATGAGATGAGGCTTGTCACTCGGTTGGCTGGATCGACTTGAAGAAGTGACTCGTGTTGGCGGGGGAGGGGAAAGTCCAAACGCCCTCTCGCGATCACCCGAACTGGATGTATGGCTCTTGCGCGCTGTCTTGTTTCGACACTGTGGGTCGGTCTATTCCGGGTATTCGCCGAGACCAAAACGGAAGCCTGCGAACACGGTATACTGGGAAAAATTACACGGCACGAATCTGTAGATGATTCTCTGGTCAGTGTTCGCTTTTTCCGGTTCGCATAACAGTTTTACAGCAACAACAGCAATGGCAAAGAGCAGCGCGACTCGATCCTGGTGATATGACCCTACGCCACGAGGGTGTTACGACGGGGATTCAGGCAGGTCAACCCAGTAGCACACAGAGAACAGAGAACCAGGTTAAACAGCACTGTAGAAACAGCTGTGCACGCAAGACGAAAGAGGAAAAGCCCACCACTTCGGGGTAGACTATCTGGAAGGAGTATGTGAAATGAAGTGCCAGGCGACAAGGACGTGAGGGAAAAGAGAGGAACAGACAAGGAATCTAGTTGGTTTGCAGGTTGTAGGTGTTACTCCTGATATGCTTTTGCCACCTGGGGTATGGTATCAGAGGGAAACGGTGAGACTGGGATCTGAGTTGAAGGTGGCGTGTGGAAAGATGAAGGGAAGGGAAAAGAATTGGGGAGGAGGGGTGCAGTGCAGATTGCAGATATCAATCGACCACCGAACACACACACACACTAAATGGATCCCGATGGAGACCAGGCAGGGAGAACAGCTGCGTGGATCAGGAGGAGACAGAGTCACGCAAGGTGAACAGTGGATAAGGTAATGGAAAGGATAGAGGGGAGGGGTAAAAGACGACGGCGACGGCCAGATTTCGAGACTTCAAGCAAAGAACAACAATCGCGATTGCCAAACAAGCATGACGAGGGACTTTTCCCACCTTGAACCCGATTTCCTTCTTTCAACAGGTCAACTGCCTGGGTATCAAATAATTTCAACCAGCTCTGAACACTTGTGACGGTAAAAGAGCAAATTATAATAGATTAAGGGAGGAAGGGGAAGAAGAGATGATGACGATAAGGCAAAAGAGGCGATGGGAGAGGAAGGTTCCCGATTTGGACAAGTGACCTTGAAACGTTGTATTAGCGAGGAGGGAGGAGGGGAAGATGAGGAAGGGAGGGAGCGAGAGAGGGATCAAGAGAGAAAGATTGAGGGGAGGACACCGGTTGAGCAAACAGAAGCATATGAATTTCTGTTTCCCCTTCTTTTCTGTTCACTTTTTTTTTCTGGCTTTCTTTTTTCTCCTCTCTCTTTTTTACAGTTTGGTTAGGCGCGCCGTCAAAGAGGAACCAGAAAAGTGGAGGGGCAGAGAGGGAGGAGGGGAGGGAGAAGTGGGCTGGGTTGGCGGACAACCGATAAACAAATAAAAAAAATAATGAATAAACTGATACTGTATGGTACCTTACAGGAGGTAAAGCACCTTTTGTTTCTCTTCTTTTCCGTTACTGTTTTCCAGTTGCAGGGTGGTCAGGTGTAATCTGAGAACTCGAGAGGTTGCAGAATTAGCCCCGATGATGAACACGATTTGCAATTAACAGTCAAAATCTTAATAGAAAAATACTCCGGGGGGGTTTTTGTGGAAACAAGATCACAAATGATGCGAGGTAAGGAAAAGACACAGAGCACGCAGTGCCTTGGGTTTCTAAGTGGACTTACGGGTAAGTTCCTTATTTTAGTCACCGTTAGAATAGAATGGGGGAGAGAGAATTCGATGAATTCAATTAGGGATTAGAATTATGAGGCAAATGTGGTTGGGACGGTGGATCTGCCCTCATGGGACGAACCGAAGGGGGGAGGAAAGGACTCGGGAGGGGATCAGTGAGTGGGAAGAGGGAAAAAAAATGAAAAAAGAGCAGAATCTCAGATGAAAAAATAAGTGACAGGATGGATATTCGTGCGAAGCGGTCAATTTATTGGACACCGACACAGTGGGCTGCAGCAAGCATCATACAGGACGGCCACATCAGAGATGGAGTTTTGATGTCAATCACTCCAATCAGAGGGAAGCAAAGCTGACAGTTCAAACAGTTCAATTGAGATGAACAAAGTTGAACGATCAAATATGAAAATAATGATAGCTTACAAACCCTCGGGGAGGTGGGATGAATGGTGTGGGGGAAGAAAGATGAGAATTATTATTATTGCAGAAGGACGACGACGACGATCAGTCAAATCAGTGAGTCTCCTTCAAGAGGAAAGGAGGGGGGATGGAAAGAAAGAGCGGGACTCAAGCATTTAAAACACCCGATGACGGGATCCTCTGGCGTCATCCCGAGAGTCACTGAATGACATCCCAGTCTATACCTTCCATCAGTGCTTGTTCTCGAAGCTTTTGACAGTATGTCAAAGCTATCTCTACACGACTCGCATCATCAATCAACTCAAGAAATTTTCGCATCACTTTCCATCTTGTATGGAGGCGCAACAAATGCTCGTGTACGGAGTCAGACCGAATACCGAGACTTCACCATAGAGTGAAGGAGAAGGGAAAAAAAGCCTCAGAATATCTAGGTCAAACATCCCACAAATATCGAAGCTAGCGATTGGTTGGGAATGGATGTGGGGAAGCGAGAGAAGGCATCGAAAAAGGGAAGGACAAACAGCGGGCGTCCATTCATCAAGCCAGCCATGGTGGACTAACCGAACCAAGAATGCACAATTCCATCATCGTTGACCCCACGGTCCACGGTCACGGAGGGATCCAGTCGAATTGCTTCTCTTTCGGCTTTCGGAAGATAGAGACAGAGACAGAGAGAGAGTTATGTGCCCAGGCTGCCTCAGTAATGGTCAGTAATGGTGAGTATGCCATGTCTGAGAGAGTCTGGACAACCCCCCGTTGTCTTACTTTTGCTTACCTATCCCCACCATGCATTGTTCCCTGGCTTCTGCGAACAGAGTCAAACGAGGGAACACCCGATTCGCATCTCCATCCGGGAGTGATGCACGTTGAAATCATAGGGCCACAACTGACGTAGGGTGTGTCCATCTTCGAAATCCCTTCCCTTCGGGCATGGGCGTCGGATCTCCACCACTGTATGTGCACCACCCACTGCCCAGTCCTCTCTTAGAACCTCAGAGCAACCTTCATCAAGGCAATTCGCTTGATGGCACGTGGAACCCCGGAGGTCTACCCTGGTACACAATTGTATAGGTAAGAGGTATACAACTCTGCCTTGAAATCAAGGAAAGGAGTACAGTCCGGCTGGGAAAAGCTCGGGTATAGCAGCGGCCCATGCATCTAGTGCCATTCGGTTGACAACGATGATGCTTGCGAAGTTCCGCGTCAACGAGAATTGTCCGACTTCCAGCCACCACCACCACCAGCAGTTGTCGCGGACTTGCCGACCTTGGACCCTGTTCAGGTTTGCAGTGAGTTGCCACGACATTGCCCAAAAAGGGAGGGTTCTGGGCCCCTTCGGGCTTTCAGGGGTCGACCGGTGTTAGTTGGCCTAGTACCAATGGTGCAAACACCAGGGAAGCTGATGCTCATCAGAGGAGGTAAAACGAGGAATCCTTCCCTACTCGATTCCATGATTCCGCCCGTCCGTTGCCTGCGGGGATGGGGAATGGTCCTAGACGAGAATAGAGACCGTTGAACATGGGGGTTTTGGTGTTAGGGCGGCCATGATGGGGCCCGTCGCATAGTCAATGGATGGAGCGCATCTTCGCTTTGCGAAAATTTAGGAAACGAAACCAATTGAAGGGTGCACAACTTAGTGAGACTATCTATATATCTACGGCTGGGGAAATCAGTGGAGGGTAAGCCGTCGTCATGGAACATAGCCGTTGCCCTGGCTGCTCTTTTTTTTTTTTTGCAGAAAGATGAAGCGATCCAGAATCTACAGCACAACAAGGACGCCGGCGCATGAATAGCGACGGAAAAGCCCACTGGGGCCTGGCGGGCAAATCACACCAATGATCAAAAGAGGCTGAAGCTGAATGACATCATAGCGGGGAGAAAATACTGCCAATCATGACCGCCGCTGACGTTAGCGGGGTCTTGCCAAGACATCCCAAGCTTGAGCCGTTTCCCATTCATTCCCATCTCCGGCTCAGCCTCCGGCGCAAACTCTCTTCATTCTTCAATTTAGTGACTGACTTAGTCTACTATCGGTGAACTCTATAGGGTCAATTCATAGAAGAATGATAAGAAAGAGAGTACAAGAGTGTGCAAGCCTGGAGAGCTGTCTGAATGTCTGATTCAAATCATGTGCCTCCGGTCGGGATTCATTGTGGTTGCGCGAGTCAGCGCCACTGACAGCACAATAGGGCCAAATTTACCGGGGAAGATGTGCCCTCCCCCCATACAGTACAGGTGGCTTTTCTCGCTCCGGCCGATTCTCGCCGTCAATCACAGAATTCAATTAGGAAGTTCTCAAGCTTCAGTTCACTATCGGCAGTACTGTATTTCACTAACTACACCGTACAATGCAGACTGTTTTTGTTTTCGAAGGCATCTAACCAATTTTCGGGTGGATCAACCATTTGTCTCAGGTCACGAACGCTCACTTCGCTGATTGATATGCTAGGTCATGTTCATCAGGGGGAACAGAGCGCCCATCCGCGCTGATCACGGCAACCATTTTATTCTGGTGCATGATCTCCCTAAATCATCGCAGCGAGTAATTATTCCTAAGCACATTACTATCGACCTTGACCCCTCCGACCCCTCTCTTTCTACTTACGAGTAGTATCCCAGCTGAGCTTTGACACCCCTTCTCCCGAATACCCCGATCAACGTAGATGGTCTTCCGCCCAGCGTGTGATCAGTATCGTATCACTAGCCCTTTCACCCCACGAGCCATGACATCAGCCTGCAGGAAGAATGGAACCTTGTCTGACCCGACGTCGTACCGTCGGAAGGACTACCGTCAGTCAGTCACTCATCAGTGAGATTTGACGCTGGATAGGCTAGTTCGGGGCATGACCTAAGAATTGTAGACTTGATGTGGTCCCCGGTCCTCCGTACCACCACCACCACCACCACCGCTGACAACTCTCCACTACTTGGTGCAAGAGTCCAAACAGAAAAGCAGCGGTTTTTTAAAAAAAAAAACCTCTCCTTTACCTGGATGTTCAATTGGTTCGGGACCACGCGATGCCCGCTTTACTACTACCCCTAATTCTGATTGCTACTTTGCTAGTTTGTAGTCCCAGATTTAAATCTGGACCTCAACCTACATGGTACAGAATCCTGGACAGTCGGCAATAATGCAATGCCATATAGATAGATACGACAAGGGTGAAAGGCCTCTCCCTGTAAGTACCTGATTATGACAGGCTCAGACCATACTGTCGAATGCATATGGTCTGACGCACGCCTGTGTGTTCCTTTATGCTTGCTTCTTTTTCGCTTGAATGCGCCGCAAGCACGCACGTCCATCATCAGGACGGGGAGGGGGATAACATACAAAAACTACACATTCGGACAGGTCACGGGAGAGGGGGAGAGGAGAATAGAGAGGGGCGCGAGACTATCGCTTATAGTCCAGTCCAAGGTGTCGGTCGGATTCACAGTCAATCCATTATTGATTCACCGGACCCAACGGACTGAAGAAAGGAGCGAAGAGGAGGGGAGGTGGAAAAGGGATCCCCATCCCTTCCCTCCAGTTAAAGCGCAATGAGGATGTGAGCAACAAGTTACTAAGAACTGTAGCTTACTCGACTGAAGGAGAGGCAAATGACAAGTAAGCAGATAACGGAGTAGTCTCGAGAGCTAGATAGGCTCTTTTCCCTGCGCCATGGGAATCCTCCAACTGCTATTCGCTGGCATGATTCTCCGTGGAACCGAGCTGAATTGGATGCCAGTGCCCGCGCAGCAGCCGGTGGACCTGCTAGTACTTCGATTCTTCGACCCTTCGCTCGATCTGAAACTTCACTTGCTCCCCCTCCCCCTTTTGCGGAGAGGCAAAGTTGCAGCTCCAACTGCCGAGATTTTACTGTTTTCTCTTATCTATCATCAAGCGCTCAATCCCACTTCGCCTTGGACCCAGAGGGAAAGACGCGCACTGACTTGGGCCCGTCGCTCCCCCATCTTCCTCCGGGAGGGCGCTGGATCCGACATCGATCCGATCTGATGAACTTAAGGCTCCCCCTCCGATCTATTGTACCAGATTTTCGGATGATCAATTATGGATCCGGGCTTGTTTGTTTGCGGTTTGTGGCGTACGGTAACTTTTTTGTAGATATTTGGTCACGATATCCGAAGGGATTGCGCCGTCGTCCGGGAGGGACAGTTGTAGAAAGGTCTCTCTCTACCAACCCAGCTCGTGATATCGGGTTTCGCTTGCAAATTGTCTGTTCAATCATTAGACAGGGCAGTGTTGTACCTGGATTCGCACCGACGCGCGCTTAAGTGTCAGTGACTCCAGGAATAAGCTTAGTGCCAGACCGCTAGGATTATCCGCCGTGCTCAAAGCATGGAGCATTGAACTGCAGTGTCCGTACTTGAACTATTGCACCCTACTCAGGCACATCGAGATTCATACTCAAGCAGATATTCACCGCGGCAGTAACCTCGACAGGAAAAGTTGCAGCGCAAAACCCGAGCATTTTGTTCCAAGTCTCACTCCACTGCAGCATAGATATCTTGCCCGTTGGAAGAGTATCAACGCAGCCCTGAGCTAGAAAAAGCGACTAAGAGTCCTCTAGACAATAAACCCTTCTCGAAAGAGCCATTATTACCCAACCGCCTTCACCTTCAACGAAGCACAAATCTTACAATTCATAGAATAGGTAGTCAGCCTTGGGAAACACCCCTAACCCATTTGCCTGATACAACCGACAACTCCGATCTATCAGGTGCCCAGCAAACATCCTCGAATCACTTCCTACTCTCACGAAAATGCTGTCTTTTTCGTCTAGTATGGAGCACAGACTTTCCAGAGACCTAGACAGCACATTCATCCAACGCCTCCCCTGAAGCAACTGACCACAGATAGCACGACTCCCTTTCCCCCTTCTCACTCACGCACGGTGATTGCAAGACGTAGCAGCCCTTTCTCATCGAGGGTTAGCGCTGGGCTGGAAGTATGTATGTATCTGCTTCATGGCTGCACAACACATGCACTTTAACCGCCTTCTTCCGTGGAATCATGATAAAGGGCGTCTCTTATCTACCAATGATCCCATCTTTCAGGGCTGTTTGGTCTTCTTGTCCTCAATGTGATCGAGAGCTAAATTCTTCCTAACGTCACTTCGGTACTCTTTCAGTGCCCTCTCTCAGATATCATCTTGGGAAAGGGTAGTAGTAATGACCTTGGAGATTGTATTCGAGAAGGGTAGGGCAGATTCAGACGGAAATGGTCACAATTAGGCATTGTCTTGAAAGGCTAGGTAGATATTTGTGAGTGAGAGGGGCTAGTTTGTCAAATGTGGGTATGGAATTTTCGATGTTTCGTCTGCAAGAAGGGGTCGCTGCGTGTCACCCTCGGGTGAATCGAGGGGTTTTCCATGGTGCTGAGAGCGCTATGTTGGGCGTTGGACGGTTCAGCACCTGAAGATGGTTGTTGAAGGAAGGCTTCAGGCTTGTGAAAGAAAGAGAGAAGCGTCTGGCTTGTGTTGGGTCAAACGTGGGTGACATTAAGCTGATAGAGGACAGTGTTGCGTATCTATAAGAAATCGATGGTAGCACGGCTGCTCTGAAGTCACGAGGTCTTGTTTGGGAGAGTAGACTCAGCAGCGAGCTTTGTTTTTAAGGGGGTTGTTGAAGTCCACGGAGCGAAAATTGGCTTTGATCTCGTTGTTACAGTGCTCTGGCTTCTGTCTATCTGAATGTATAACCCGGCTGGATACTACTGATACTGCAATCTCCTGCAATCTATGTCCCTTGCTCTCTGGGTATGAGCTCTACGAGGTTAAGGATCCATTCTTCGCCATGCAGACTGAATAATGACCGGCGATACACGACAGCTGGGGATATTGAACATACATCCCAGCACAAACGGTACACAAATCTGAAATTCGCGAATAAAACACCCACACATGAATTCGTCATACTCCTCTTCCACCGCTCAGCTCTGCCTCATAATATGACTATCAGTTGACCCGCCATATTCGAAAAGATTGCTTAAAAGCCCATCAGCTTTCGGCCCGTGAAGAGGTCTTGAGCATGCTTCTGGACTTTTTCGAACCTCATATAGGAACAGGACTCGCTTTCTAAGTGATTAAACAAAGCGGCCAGAATGGGGAACTGCTTTTTACACTTTCTCACATTGGGGCAATGGTAGATCCTCTGCTTGTGTGTAGGCGAGTTCAGATGCTGGTTGAGCGACGAAACATTGCTGAAGGGTTTATGGCATATATAGCACTCCCAAGCGCTGCCATTGTAGGCGTTTGAGGAGGCCAGGTATTCACCAGAGTCGCTGTCGTGCCACTCTAGCAACTTGTTGGTGATGGTGCCTTGTGTATCGAGACGGCGGACAATTTTGTGTATGGATTCGCGGTTGAGGTGCGGAGCACGAGCGCAGGAGCCGGTCTCGAGGTGATGAGCCAGCCCACTGGCTGTAGTATACGCGTCCTTGCAGAAGGGGCAAAGCACGTTGCGGCCACGGTGCTTCTTCGAATTCAGGTGCTAGGATAGAGAGAGAGGCAGTTAGTCTCGGTCATCATCATCACCATCCAAAAATATAAAGGTGCCTTTATTACCATCCGCAAGTTATTCTCGTTCTCAAACCTGATCTTGCAGGTGGAACAGTAGTTCTTGAAGTGTGCCTTTGCAGCCATATGCTGATTCGCCGCGCCCTGTGTGTGGAACCTGGCATTGCACGTCTCGCATTCAAACCGGGGGGCCCAGTGTTGGAGAGCGTCCATGTGTTGATTGGCCGCCTGGGAACTGTAAAACGTCCTCTCGCAGGTTTCGCATGGGACTGTGGGACCCCAGTGGCCGTATTCGTACATATGCGCTTCGGCATCGTCATCTGTGTGAAATACTTCGTCGCAGGTTTCGCACGGATAGTCGTACGCGTAGTGATCGTACTCCTGCATGTGGTCCTCTGCCTCTTCTTCTGTACGAAACACTTCATCGCAGGTCTCACATTCAAATGTCTCCCAGTGGTCTTGGGCATCCATGTGCTGGTAGCATGCTTGCCGCGACGCGAATCGGCGAGTGCATGTTTCGCATTCGAACATGTGGGGGCCTATTGACTGTGAGAGGCTCTGAGCCTGTCACACTGTGAGGAAGTATTTCGTTTACGTAGGAGAAAGCCTCGAGGATCGTAACTGGACTCAGAAATAGATGCCAATAGTGAACACGAAGCACCTGCAAAGATCAGAGGAAGCGAAGACAAGAACTTCTTCCCTTGCGGTGAAGCCGAGTAGGTAGTGTTTGACAGTGTATGTTTGAGGAAAGGGTGGTCATCATGTTTGTTTGGAGAAGGTGGTCGCAAACGCAAACAAACAAATTGGAAGGACATTCACTTCAAGAGCCACCGCAGCCAGAGATTCTATCCCAACTTAGCTGGCCTCTAGTGTCTGCGCCGATAGTGAATAATGATCTAGATCATGAGGAATGTCAGAGAAGCGTCCAAAGGCATGGGCTAATATAAGGGTTTCTAGAATGGCTAAGCTACAGTGCTGTTACTGTTCGATTTTCAGAGGTATGTCACTCTCGACGCTTCAAATTCGCATGATAGCACTCAAGTTGCTTGGTAGGCTTGTTCTTCAAGAACTCGCGTTGGCTGTCTCCAGCCCCTGAGCCCTGATATCTGTAGCCGTGGGCAAACGCGCCTTGAGCTGAATCTCACTAGAACAGATGCTCAGATACTTCATATTGTTGTGACGCGAGCGCGCCAGATTCAAAGCTGAGCTTCTTCAATGAATGAGGGGTTGGATGTATAACAGAAACACTCAACTCGGTACTTATTGCTGCAGCAGTTACTTACCCTGACATGACATACTATCCAACAAACAGCTTCACTTCTCGGTTTTCCAGGGCCATTTGAGTCGTTTGGCTAAGTCGAGCAATTGTTGCCGACTTCTCTAAGCCTCTGCTTGCTATAGAGCACCGCGATTGCGATAGAACTACGTCTTGATCAACTCCAGCTCCTAATCTTTGAATCGATCCGCTATCTCATATGTCGACCTCGGCCCTAACCCTCCGGTTACAAAATCGAGTCTAGCTCCATGATAGCGCGTCAGCCTTCGCAGTCCGACCAGACTTATGGATCGGTCTGAGCTATGTCCGGTGCATCCTTCGTTCTGTCTGTTCAGGTGTTCGTTTTACTGCGATTGAGGTTTGCGGCGACACTTGAGTATGAGGACATATTCCACCGCTATGCTTATCCAACACGACAACGAGGAAGGTATACTGACTGGGCCAATTCGATAAGCTAGTATCATTGAAGACGAGTCCTATGGACATGTATTTAGCCATAAAATTGTTGAGAGTCAGCATGTGGCTTAACTATTGGCTTTCTAGGTCGGCACGGGAATGATTCTAGGCTCACGTTCAAGCCTCGAAGAGAAGTTAGTTGACTATGCTCGATTACGTAAAGATCGTAATGCCTAGGACTGATAGAATGGCGTAGCTCTAGTTCGATTGAGAATCACGCGTAGGTCGATGCCAGATTTGGGTCTCTCAACGGGGCTCAAATTGGGTCAGTCGTTGCCCCAAAAACGAGCTAATCGACTAGGAGAACCTTCTGAGTCGGGAGATGCGATTAGAGGACGGGGGCTCGGTTCCGAGGGAGCAATTAGCCATTGGCACGGGGTCTGGGGTCCTCAGTGGTGAGGAAAATTGATGGATTCGATGGCTATAATAAATACTATTGGAAATGCAAGCAACAATGGAGAATAGGAGTTGCTAAACATGCATATGCTTAGACCTAGTCATGATAGCTTTCTCCCTCTCGGTAGCAGGTGAGATGGCGAGGATTACCCCAAGGTGTAGCCGGCCATGAGAAAGCGGGGGTGTTCCGGATACGTCGATCACCTGACCCTCTTTAACGCTAGGTACTCCGTAAGTAGTCTCTCCGCTATTCCGCTTCTAGCCCCGATAGCAGCTGAGCCCCGATAAGGAGTTCCCTACACGTCATCGCCGCTATCAATCGCCAGACTGTCCAGCTTCGATCCAAGTTTCTGGACTCTTGCAATGGAGAGGTCAACGATCCCACATAGCAGCATCTTGTACGAATGTGGTAGAATAGATAGCATCGTATCTTACCCACCGGAGCAGAAAGAGGAACACGAACGAAGAGACGGGACTCATGTGTATCCGGGGTGAGATGCCGAATGGTGGCGTCAGTGGCGGGTACGGATAGGCGTTGCCCAGACCGTTTCACTGCCGCCAGAACTGATACCAGCAGGCATGCATCCATGATTCTTCTTTTTCCTTCCCTCATGGAATGGCAGGTGTGGCTGAGCAGGGTGAATAATCGTCGGCTGAACCCAGTCAGAGATTTGGTCAACCAACAGACTCGCATGGTTGCGTTCAGGAGACAGATAACCCCCTGGTCAAGCATTGGGTGAGTCAGGACTCACCCAATGGTTACACATAGCTAGCCTGAGGGTTCTAGTAGATTCCCTCTAAGCGCGCCCGTAAGTCAAGTAGATTGGAGGAGCCAAATGACGCATGAACACGGCATGAAGACGGCAGCCATTCATTCACTCACTTAGTCCATGGTGAGAGAATGGGCTAGGAGTTACTAGGTGCCCGGTGGGGGCGCTGCCTGAGTCGAGTCGGACTAACACGGACCTTCTTTCTTTCTTTCACTGCCTAATTAAGTGAATCCTTCCTTCCACCCCCTTCCCTTGCATCACGTTATCCGGCCCTGCCAGGTGGTTGCCTTTTGTTAACTATTATTCACTTGCTCGACTCTGACTAAGGCGCTTCGCCTCCGCCTCCGCCGCCGCCGCCGCCGACCGCCTCCCCTCATCTCTTCCCTCCTCGCCTGACTACTTAAGCCTCCTTATCCTGCTTTCGCTCTCTTCCTCCTTCTTTCATCCATACCCATCTGTCATCCCGCAGATCCATCTGTCTTCTTGCTCACACACCTCCCATACCACCTCATATCCTTCTACACCGTTTACTGCAGCCTCCTACACGTCTTTCATCATGCAGATCTTCGTCAAGACATGTGAGTATCATTCCTTCAACTAGTCCTACCTTGAGGCCAAGTTCTAACGCCACATCTTTTACTAGTGACCGGCAAGACTATCACCCTCGAGGTCGAGTCGAGCGACACGATCGATAACGTCAAGTCCAAGATTCAAGACAAGGAGGGCATCCCCCCCGATCAGCAGCGCTTGATCTTCGCCGGCAAACAACTTGAGGACGGCCGCACTCTTTCCGACTACAACATTCAAAAGGAGTCTACCCTTCACCTCGTGCTTCGCCTTCGTGGTGGTATGCAGATTTGTAAGTTCACCTTTCAGGCTGATTTGCCACTTCGGTGGCCACATCGACTGGAGCATACACTAACCCCATCGTAGTCGTCAAGACCCTCACTGGCAAGACCATCACCCTCGAGGTTGAGTCGAGCGATACTATCGATAATGTCAAGTCCAAGATCCAGGACAAGGAGGGCATTCCTCCCGATCAGCAGCGCCTGATCTTTGCTGGCAAGCAGCTTGAGGACGGCCGTACCCTTTCCGACTACAACATCCAGAAGGAATCCACTCTCCACTTGGTCCTGCGTCTACGTGGTGGTATGCAGATCTTTGTCAAGACTCTCACTGGAAAGACCATCACTTTGGAAGTCGAGTCATCAGACACCATCGACAATGTGAAGAGCAAAATTCAAGACAAGGAGGGCATTCCACCTGACCAGCAACGTCTCATTTTCGCAGGAAAGCAATTGGAAGATGGCCGGACCCTCTCGGATTACAACATTCAAAAGGAATCTACGTTGCACTTGGTTCTCCGTCTCCGTGGTGGTATGCAGATTTTTGTCAAGACCCTGACAGGCAAGACGATCACATTGGAAGTTGAATCCTCAGACACAATCGACAACGTTAAGTCCAAGATTCAAGACAAGGAGGGCATCCCGCCGGACCAGCAGCGTCTAATCTTCGCTGGTAAGCAGCTTGAAGATGGACGTACGCTCTCTGATTACAACATTCAGAAGGAGAGCACGCTGCATCTGGTTCTTCGCCTCCGTGGTGGAAACTGATTCTTGATTCCATCTGATGCATTCTACCTAGGTAGTCGCCAACCAAGATTGTGAGAGGAAACAACAGGTAGCAACAATTTCGCCCATGATGCGCTTCATATGGATGAAGATGTCAACGCGAACTGAACAGGACATCAATAACCCGTTGGGGGAGGAGAAAATCTAGGACGACTTCCAGGATGAGTAAATTCGGATTTAAAGGTTAACTGAGCTGCATGGCGTTGGGAAGGTTTTTGCTGGCGTTTATGACAACATGATTAATTTGATGGCTAAGCCGGACGTATGATTGCGTGGGCCACACTAGCCACAAACAACAGGTTCTCCCTGGGGTTGTGCTGGGCTTTAGGCTTGGAACAGACAGAAGTTCGAGTCTCCATCTGTATCAAAGAGACAACAGATCCTAGCTAGCATAATTCTATTACAGATTCTGTGGGTAAAGATGTCAAGCTGGGTCCCGGTCGCAGGCTGGGGCGTTTCATTGGACTTCTCAGTGGTTCTATCTGTTGCTTGTAGGTATAGCGGGGGAAATTTTAGATCTTCCATTATTACAAGGACATAAGTCGTATCGGTAAATTCTAGATTCTATCTGATGTCTTGTCCTGTACGTAGGAAGTCAAGAACCAATAATGGAAAACAACAGATAGCAACAGCCTCGCCCATGGCACTCCATATGGATGAAGATCTCAACGCGAATTGAATAGGACATCGAGGACCCGTCGGTGCAGGAGAAAATGGATACGATGACGAAGCCCAGTACGAGAGTGGAGAGATCTTTCGTACTCTGTTCTTCGATCCGGCTGCGACATCAGAACCTGGCGAAGTCCCCTGGCACAACTTCCTCCTCCATGCCGTGTTGGTTGTCGGGAGTTGATTTCCACTGATCTTGTCGCCAGCCTTGGACATGACGAGGAGGTTGAGGTATAAAATACGACCCTTAATCCAACGTCAGTAACGAACAACGCCAGGATAAGATGTCGATGGGGAACAGCAGACCCTAATCCAGGAACTCACAGCCAAGCTGGAGAACGCCAAAAGAGCTCTATCTCTGGCAAAGTTGTGGAGTCTGTCCCGTGCTGTTCATACTCGACTTGGAGTCCGTGATGCTTGTTGCAGAATCGACAATCCAGGCCCATCTCAGTCACCGAGGCCTCTGGCAACTAACCGTGCTTCCCCGTAAGGTGGTTCTGCCATGGCATTCAAGCACCTAGAGAGTAATCGTAACTCGGTACAAACGTCTACAATCCATACAGTTCATCTGGGCGTTGAGCAGAAATGTTATCAATCGAAAAGGCTGATAGCCACAAACAAAGCAGCTGGTCTCTTCACCAACATCGACCGTGGCTTCCTTCTATCGGCTCATCGGTTCGAAGCGGCATTAAATACAAGAACATTGCTGTTGGCTTTGTTTTCAGGTAGCAAAGGTCAAAACAGATACTAGTATCAAGAAGCACTGTGTATCGCAGATGTTGCGTCTGAAAGGAATCAGAGCCAACACCCCAAACTGCTTGGCGCGTTTCGTTTGCATACAACCGTGGGTGCGTCCTTAGGCAGTGAACCCCTCAAGCAGGGGAGATATACGCACTTGATTTTGCGGCACTGCCATTCTTTAGTAGCTGCCTCTCGTTGGGTGTATATACCTATGCAGTAAGTGTGAACTTGTTAAATATCATTATGAACTAAACAGATGCTGATGTTTAAGAAGTGCTGATGACAATAGTATATGAACTAGAAACCTTGTTCTACCTCGCTTTGGGAAACAATATCATTTACGCATACCGTACTCACTACTCGATCATGCAACTTTGGCTATTTCGTTCCTGAGAATCATTAGGTACAGGAACCCATCGTGCATGGTCCCCCGGTTGGGTCTGGTGATCCGGGCTCGGTGTTCTCGCGGGATTCTTGGATGGGAAGTGGGAGAATTTTGATTATAGGGCCGTCTGCCCAGAGTATCCATATAACCTGTCGGTATCTAGGTTCATAACGGCTGGGGCGTTACTCCGCCTAGAATTCTCCATCGATATGTCTGCGCAGTTGCGGCACAGTTTGATAGAACTACCGGATGGCGGGTTATAAGGGCAAGAGCAAACAGTATCATCATATCTACGTGGAAAATTCCAATTCTTACTTAGTTTGTATATGACCTTGACATGTAGTCATAAAGAACAGTATGAATTGAGAACAGTCGATCCAATCTGATTCCGCTGTTATCAGATTGGCAGTTGACTCTCACCTGGCCGTAGTAAAGAAACCAACTTGAAGTCAACCTGCCGCTACCCAGAAGGTGAAGCTGGGAGTCAGATAAAGCCCATCAGTCGGAACCACTTCTTATCTTCATGGAACAAAAATCGCGTCTGTACTATCTTCCGGTACTCTCCTTCTAGGTGAAGTAACCCCTCCGCCGGGGAATAATGGGCGTTTTGCCTGGCTGTAGCTGTAGACGAATCTCAGGACAAGGATGTCCTCTGAATCAAATAAGTGACTTGATAAACACAAGGCCTCCCTCTTGTATAGCATGTCTCTTTTCGACGAAAGAACTTTTAAATCGGATTTCGACACGGTGGTGTCTCTTTCTCGAAGCGTATACTTCTGAACGCTCCGTGCTCGGCTCTGGGTTATGATGTAGTCAATTGATAGCGATGACGGAGCAGCCCAGGATACTGTAAATAGCCTATAACAGTATAGCGATCATCCCAACCATTTCGTTACCTGAGTTGAAGATCACGATCTAGTCCCACTTCTGGCCAAATCACTAGGAATGCTTTTGCGATTTTAGCAAAAAAATGCTCAAGAATGAGAGCCGTACGAAAAGAAGAAAGAATTGTGTATATTAGTCACTAGACACTACTCAAAACCAATTCCTCTGCTTTCCCTCACAAGTATACGAGTTCGCGTCCATCACGTCACCGCCCTTATACACTGAAACAAGCGGCCAAGGACACAATGACCTCGTCCGACCATCCGCAGCCTGCGCAGGCAGAGTCTCCGGAGCCACACCCTTCTCCACCCACTCAACAACTTGAGACAACGGATCAACCGGTACCGGCCCGTTCCCGCCCTCGCAGTGCTCAACACCAGGCGCAGGGAAAAAGCGATAAAAGTCCCGCACGGCAGGGTCGAGCTCCTGCACTTGGCGGTAATAGTGCTCCGTTCCCTTGGGGAAGATCAAGGGGTCAGCTAGACCATGCCAGGTGATCATCTTTCCGCCGGCCAATTTGAAGCTGGACAGGTCGGGGTCGTCCGTTCCTATGATAGAGTTGAATTCCGCGATCGACCGTGACAGGATAGTATCTAGGTCGGTGTGATCGAGAGTGGTGAGGTCGAAGGAAGGATCTTGGAGGACATAGCGGCGTATCCAGTCAGAGGAGATCGCGAAAGGAGAACCCGTGCAATCTGTAGGGGAATTGCAGATGGTTTGGGCGAGGCTACCGCTGCCCACAGAGAGCGGGGCGCCTCGCTCGAGACCATACCATTGGATTGTTCCATTGGAGGAACGCATGCCTTGCCAGATCAAATTGACTGTCAAAGCGGCTGACTCGGTAATTCTCAGGTTGGTACCATTGCACGAGATTGTTTGGTTGACCAAGGTGAGAGAATCGAAGTTGCAGAGGTCAAGAGCAGAAATCACGCTATCAGTGACGCCGTCAAGGCCATCGCAGGCCTCGACAGCGGCTGCCGTGATGGCATCCGTCATGCACGTCGGGGGATAGGTCTGAAGCTGGTTCATGACAAACTGCGGCCAGTATTCGGCGACAAGGAAGGTAGGCCAGTTGATGGCTGGGGACGCAGCCATGATGCCATTGTAGGCCGTAGGATACCGCTGTGCAAGCATCAGTCCCTGCCTGCCACCAGTGGAGCAACCGTTCCAGTAGGAGTGGTCAGGCCCGTAGCCATAGAAGCTGTGGCTAATTTGCTTGCCGATCAGGGCCGCGTCGTTGAGAGCAACATAGGCGAAGTCATCCAGAAGGGCCATGTTGATATGATCCGATGCATCAAGGGACCAGGCGACTGAATTCTGGGAGACCAGATTGTGGCCACCATCTGTGGCTACGACTGAGTAGTTCAATGCCACGGCTTCTGCCAGCACCGAACCGTCGTGACGCATTGCGTAACCTCCGCCACCAGAGCCCTGAAGCCGGCCATTCCAGCTCGATAGAGGGAGCCAAATGGTGGTATGAATGGCGTCATTCTTTCCGGGATGCGTATACGTAACAGTCACATTGCAAAAGCTCAAAGTAGTGTTGTCATTGCGGTAGTTGGGGACAGGAATAGCAGATAGGTGCAAAAGCTGCCCATCAGGGATTGAGGGGTGGGCGATGCCGGCTGTTGAGCAGTTCCCCGCACTTACTGCAGAGGCAGCGAGAAGGACAGTCGCAACGACAGCCGAGGCTGAATATTGTAGCCCAGGCAGAACCATCTTGAGGGACGGAAGCTAACTTGCGATCAAGACCAGTTTGTTCCATCAGCTGCGACAACAGCGGTGCTTTATACTGGGCCTGGGGGTAAGGGGTTTCTGCTTGGCTTAAGCCCGCGCGGAAACCTAGGGAGGCATTTTGGTTGATCAGCGGCATCACACGCCGTCTATTCGTGCAATAACAGAGTCGTCAGGAAAAGTATCCGCAGACGCCAGTCTCCGTGCCATGGCGCGGATAAGCGGAGTGCGGTTTGATACGCTCTCTATTTAGGCAATTTCTAGCTGGGGAGGAACTCAGGGTATAGATCGGCATGTGCGGCAACTCGATCGGGAGTTCGTCAGTGGAGCTAATCGGACCCACTGGAGCAGATGGCAATGGGGCCCGCTAAGAGATGCCGGGGATCGTAATTCCAAACAAGGAACAGGGCCACGGGTGGCTTTGATGATATACTAAAGTAGGTGAATTATTAAAATCGTCGAGGAAAGGTTCTGCGAGGTTGCGCCTAGGGTTCCGAGTGTCGGGGGGGCAATCGTGTAAAGGGGATAGATAGCCAAGGCGAGCTGCGTTGTAGCAGTGTCGGTCAAAAGTAGATCTCGTGTTCGCAATGAGAACTCCAAGGTAATATGCGAACGGTGTAGCCTCAGGACGAGATAGCTGGTCGGAGGACTTGGGGATCGGAAATTGCATGACATTGTTCTTGGGTTTTTTCCTGGGTGCGCTTTTGGTCGCTGACAAACATAGAGTGACCTAGGATGAAGATAAAGGCCCCTGAGTCAGGGCAGGCCAATTTGGTTATAGTTCCAGGGCCCGCCAGACTAGCTCTGAAGCTTGGCTACAAAGCAAGGTCATATCGCCATCGACACAAGATGGACTAACCTGCTGGATGAACCATTATGTCGGGATGCCCATGTGTCGACATTGTCGATTCCTACTTTATGGTGTGCGCTTAAGCTTTGCTCGGCAGGGACGGAAAATGATTCCTGAGTCGAGGATCCGCATAGTGTGCAGTATGTCAGTGACACGGCAACACATGTTCTTCGCATGCCCAATTCTTGAGAGCTGTTCCGCGGTGAGCAGGACTTGGTGAGGGATCTGCATTCCCTTCGGTGGAGAGGTGGATCGGATCATGGATCAGTTGTGCAATTCCTCTTCTCGGCACCCGACCGATGAATTGTTTTGTTTCAGAGACCCAGACTGTGCCATCGGATGCAGATTGATTTCGCACATGATTAGGAGGTGGATCTGTGTAGTTTTGGAATGAAAGCTGAGCTGGTGGACTCCACGGTCGATGAGTATTCCGTAGTCTTATCAACTGACTGGCCCGGACCTTAATTCTGCCGCGGAAAACTTCCCATTGGCTCGGGTAGAAGATCACATGACACGAGATCATTTGGTGCGCGGTTCGAAACTGCATGTGGGAGTGTAGCCTTTTTTCCCCCTTTTCTTCTTGTTCACTCCGGTTATTTGTGTTTTTTCACCGTCGTCTTCTCTTTCGAACCGACTAATCCAGTATTCTGAGTTAGCCAATTTGGTCGTCACAGAAGCGGCGACGCTACTTAGCTAAGGTTTAGCCTGGTGGTAGCGATTGGTTCGTTCATGGTCAGCATGAGGAACTTTTAGCGCGATCGAGAGACTTCTGCAGCCATTATTTCATCATCCGCAACAACTCGATTGTTGTTACCCGAGGTTAACATCGTGAATGCAGCTTTCCCCGAGACACAATGAATGCAAAAGACCCCCGCACCAAGCAAGGCGAGTCTTCCATTTCTTCCCCATGTCAAAGATCGGCAAGGTGGTGGGACCGTGGGGGTCAGTCGCTGTCATCTCGACCTCTAAGATGAGCCCAAAGTACAGCTTAGTGTGACCTCGACTGCCAGCTGTCGGGGCGGGACTTGCACCATTTCCAGCTCTGCAGAGCTAGTGGCTCAGAAGAGCTGGAATTCAGCATCGGGGAGCGCATCGGTCCTTCAAAGCGGGGTTCAGCAATTTGGTCACTGATAAAACTGGCTTTCCTCCCCTTCGTCCTCCCCGACACCGGAGAAAGCCACTTGGTGACTCCCCCGCCTTTTCCCTACGAAGCTTTGAGTTCTCCTCTCCCAGTGCATCAGCAGAAACTCACTCAATTCATCATGGCCGTCACCTCTGCCCAGTATCTGCCGGGTTCGGTTGACATCCCGGTAGCACAATTTCCTCCGACCCTCACATCCACCAATGTCGACCCCGAAAGTGTTGCCTCGCAGCTGGTGGATAAGATCAACACGGCGCTGAGCCAAAGGGACTTTGAGGCTATCAGCGGTCTCTTCCTGGAAGATGGGTACTGGCGTGACCATCTCTGTCTGACGTGGGACTACCGTACCGCCAAAGGTCGTGACCAGATCCAGGCCCTCCTCAAATCCGCACAATTGCCCACCAAAATCGATATTGATCGATCGACCGGGCTGCGCACACCTCACGTGGGCCCAATCGACGCGTTCGGCGACGTCAAGGGCGTCGAGTTCTTCATCAAAGTTTCCAGCCCTGTCATCAGCGGAACGGGGGTCGTACGCGTTGCCGAAGTCAACAGTGAATGGAAGATCTTCACCTTCTTCACATCCCTTCAGAACTTGGTTGGTTACGAAGAGAGAGTAGGCCATCGTCGGCCGCTGGGAGTGCAGCATGGCGAGAACAAGGACAGAAAGAACTGGCAGGACCGGCGAAACGCAGAGAGTAACCTGGAGGGCAACCCTCCGCCGGTTTTGATCATCGGTAAGCATCAGCATGCTGACCTTCAGGTGTGATCAAGCTACTAATACGTTCAATTGCCAGGTGCCGGACAAGCGGGCCTCAGCGTGGCCGCCCGTCTGAAAATGCTCGACATCGACAGCCTGATTATCGACGAAGAGGAGCGTGTCGGAGACAACTGGCGCAAGCGATACCATCAGCTGGTGCTCCACGACCCGGTGTGGATGGACCATCTCCCATACGTGCCATTCCCGCCCAACTGGCCGGTCTTCACGCCCAAGGACAAACTGGCGGAGTTCTTCGAGTGCTACGTCAAGCTCCTGGAGCTCAACGTCTGGACCCGGACCAGCGTCCAATCCACATCGTGGAACGAGGCCGAGAATGTCTGGACCATTGACCTGCAGCGCCGCAAGGAGGACGGAAGCATTGAGACCCGCACCCTGAAACCGCGCCACGTGATCCAAGCGACCGGCCACTCCGGTAAGAAGGAGATGCCCAGATTCAAGGGCCTGGAGAGCTTCAAGGGCGATCGTCTTTGCCACAGCAGCGAGTTCCCCGGAGTCAGCGACCTCGCGCGACCGCAAGCCAAAAAAGCCGTGGTGGTAGGCGCCTGCAACTCGGGCCACGACATCGCGCAAGACTACTACGAGAAGGGGTACGACGTGACGATCGTGCAACGCAGCTCGACGTGCGTGATCTCGTCCGCCTCGATCACTGACATCGGCCTGAAGGGCCTCTTCGACGAGGACAGCCCACCAACCGAGGACGCCGAGCTCTACCTCTGGAGTCTGCCCTGGGAGGTTCTTAAAGCGCAGCAAGTCAAGATCACGCGCGCGCAGAACCATCACGACCGCGCCGTGCTCGACGGCCTCGACCGCGCCGGCTTCAAGGTCGACAACGGGCCCGCAGGCGCCGGCCTGATCATGAAGTACTTCCAGCGCGGCGGCGGCTACTACATTGATGTCGGTGCCAGCCAGCTCATCGCCGACGGCAAAATCAAGGTCAAGCACGGCCAGGAGATTGCCGAGATCCTACCGCACGGCCTGCGTTTCGCCGACGGCTCCGAGCTCCCCGCCGACGAGATCGTCCTCGCCACAGGCTACCAGAATATGCGGACCCAGGCCCGCCCCATCTTCGGTGACGCCGTCGCCGACCGCGTCGGCGATATCTGGGGCATGGATGCCGAGGGCGAGATGCGGACCATCTGGCGCCGCAGCGGCCACCCGGGTCTCTGGTTTATGGGCGGGAATCTTGCGTTGTGTCGGTATTATTCGCGGACGTTGGCGCTACAGATCAAGGCGTTGGAAGAGGGGATCGCGAAGTGAGGATGCCGGGGTTGAACCCCTTTCTCATCCCTTTCCCAAGTAAGATAGAATGCATTATGATTGATGGGCCCCATTGTATTCTTGACCTCATACTCGGATGAAATCATCAAATTCATGTGAGTAATGTAATGCATGTCGACGCATAGTGAGGCATAAACGAACGTTATGTAAATGTAAATCCCTCAACTCCTCATAGCCCGCGAGCTGGACAGTCTGCAGACCATCGATCGGACCATACTCTGTCCTTAACTCTAAGCTCGTTTATGCTTGAATTAAGAGTCAATGTGTATAATGTAAATGCACCACAACACACAAAAGAAAAGAAGTATGTAAATCTCTCAACACACCCTCGGCCCCGAGACACAGACAAATATGCAAACTAAGCGGAAGAGCAACGGATTCCGGAGACGGAGAAACCGGCGTTACGTTACGGAGAGGTTGGGGTGGGGGGAGGGTAGGAAGGGGGTGGCCCAGAACACCAGAAAAAGTTTAAACGAAAACGAAAAACGCCAAGCTTCCCAGTAAAACTACTAATCAAATTGGATATCATAAAATCCTCTTTCCCTGAGATTGCTAATCCTGACAAAAACACCAAGCTAAGTAGTTAGTTAACTGAAGTAAATTCACCATACATCCCAGAAAGTATGTGAAGACGACCTGAAATTTTTTTCAAAAAGCGAAAGAACGAAAGAAAAAAAAAATCAAAACCACCCCTCCATCCGACCAGCATAAACCCCCAACATCAAAACAATCGTGTAGAGGACATCTGTGCCAGCTCCGGCGCTGGAGTCTGCTCCAACCTCGGCCAGCAGTCGATGCCGCTGCTGCTCCTGCTGCTCCCCACCGAGAAGAACCTTAATGCCCTTGTGCGATACACCGGCCAGCCACGGGCGGGAGCGCGGTGGTGTGGATTCTGGGGTTGTAGTGGGATCGACACTGCCTCGGATGCCGAGTAGGAAACTCGCCGGTTCTTCTGGTGCTTTGTGATCCGACGGCGCCTTGTTGCCGTTGTTTTTGTTCTTGTCTTCGTCGCCGTCGGGGCTGTTAGACGCCGAGGACCGATCGGTGTCAGGGGATCTTGGCGGGGGTTTGCGCTTGGGCTTTTTCTTGGCGAGTTCGAGGGTGAGTCGGGTGGATGTCGATGAGGTTGACGTTGATGGTGATGATGTGGGGAGGAGTTGGAAGATGTAACCGCCGCGGGCGGTGCGGGAGGCGAGGAAGGTGATTTGGAATTGAGGGAGGTGGATTGCGTTGTTGATGGATGATGGTGTTGTTGCTAATGATGATGATGATGATGAGGGTTGTTGGGATTTGGTGTCGGTGGAGCTGCTGCTAGTAGTCGCGCCGGCGCTAGTGTTGCTGCAGGGGTGGTTGTAGTTGGTGTATATCACTCCTACCACTGGATTGTCGGCATTGTTCTTGTTGTTGGAAGTCAAAGACGTAGCGGGGCTTTTCTGATAGGAGTCGCTTTGTACAACGTAGAGGTCTTGGCCGTGCAGTTTGTTAGGACAGCCTGGGATAGACTTGCTAAAGCTGGAGGGCCGGTAGATCTCGAGTATGGGGAGGGCCCGCGAAGAGGAGATGAGTTGTTGGATTTGGACGAGGAGACGCGAGGTGAATCGGATACAAGATGTCGACTTGGAAGGTGGGTAGGCGAAGGGAAAGAGCTGATGATGTGTTTTAGGAGTGGTTGCAGTGGTAGGTCTGTATCATTAAGATCGATCAGAGAAGTGGTTCTCGACATCATGGATGATGATGAACAAGTCAATTAGTACCTGGTTTGGCTGGACACAGTGCTCTCCGTGTCGCTGTCCGGTAAACTCATCATGATTGTTCTGACTTATCAAAGCCACTCAAAAATCACAGCTACTTTGCGAGTTGTTATCGGCAAGATCTGTCTCTGTACTCTGAAGAGCACACTGGGAGTATTTAAACCCCATGAACATTCAGCGTCGCTGCCGTCATCGTATTCGTACCATCAGCCCTGCGCCGCACGGTCATTGCGCGGCCGGGGCTGCTTTACCGACTGCAGCAACAATCCTGCAACTGTTCGTGCGAGGCTTCTTTCTTCCTTCTCCCCTAACCTGGTCCAGATGGACCAGCCAAGAGCCGGGTTTCTTTTTTTGGGGGGCTGTTCTTACGTACTGGAGTACCAACAAGAGTTACAGAGCAGAGGAACTAACACATTTAGCTTGGCTGGGCTGAATCGGAGATCGTAAGCCCCGCTGCCGGCCTGACCATTTTGGTATCGGGATACGGATACGACCGAGCCGTTGCCTGCTCCGTTCCATCGGTTCTTGTCAGGAACAAACAAACTTAGGTTTATACGAGTACGGTATCCATTTACTGATCCCTAGGCTCCCAAACCCTGACAGTCGGAGTGCGATTAATCAAGAGTGGGGTTTTATTCCACCACCCGGATCTTTAATCTTAAATTCCCCTCAACGCTCCTAACAGCATAAGCAAGTATAAGCACAACCGAGAGCGATTGCACCGCCCCTGAATCCTGCAGTCTCGTCGGCAACTGGAACTCACTCCCGAACCCTCTCCCAATCCTGCATCTCCTGTACAAAGTGGCCTCTCGCCGCCTAGCAATGGCGCAGAGTCGCCCAACCGTGGCATTCGCTGCAACGCGCAATTCTTTCGGGAAGTTCAGCCCGCTTCCTCCGAGGCTACCCTTCAGTATCCCGCTTTTATGAAAGATAATCATCAGATGCGAGACTCGATCTTTGTGGACGCGTGGGGTTCGAGTGAGGGCTTCTCTGGGGAACTTATTAGAAGTCGAGAGGTGGACCAGTGAGAAGGAATGTATTTGTCGTTCATATTTCCGTTCTTCAAGGTTGCCGATGTGGATCTCTAAATTGCGGACGCGGAGAAGGGTGTGCCTGAAATGGCTCACTCCTTGTCCGAGGGAGCGTCATTCTGGATGACAAGCGTGTCGGTGTCTTGCGGAACTTGAATGAAAGAGAGCTGCGAGGATAAGCTTGTACGGTGATCGCGCTTGGATTCTTGGGGAAACCTTGCACCTGAACCGTAGGTGACACAGTGGCTGCTTCGGAGCGAAAGAAGAGCATATCGGCGTGTCGCTACCTCAGGAGAGCTCGATTGGCGAGTTGAGTTAGGTGATGTTCGAAGAAAGGTGGGTGAGTAGGATAATAGAAGAGAGAGCCATACTTACCCCAATGTTGTCATTGAGGTCAACGAGGGGAGGAGGTTGAGAGATTGTTGCGTGACTTTTCTGTTGCGCATCCTTGCATGATGATCCGTCTGTCAGAGTCATGGCGGTGGGTTTATCTGTCCTCCGCACCTGCTATAAAGGTGCACCTGCAAGTGACAGGTCGCTGTCTCCGCATATCCGACCTTCAAGTCAAGTTTATAAGTGCAGCTGCGTGCAGGGCCCATCACAGCCAAAGCGTGCTCCTCGAAAATGCGGGGCCATTGAATAGGACGACCACTGCATTATATTCTTATTTGATATAAGGTACCGATGAGATAATTTATCAATGGTGCGAATAGTCTGTGAAAGGGTGTCTGAAACGCGCGTCAACGCGTCTTTGCATCATTAGCCGTGCTCCCAGACAGGAAGCGGCGAACTTATGATATTCAAGTTCAACCAGGCATGCGAACTAGCATTGGCCTAGAGCTAAAGCCTCGAGAGTTGTCTGGTCGTGAAGAAAGAGCAAGCAAGCTGGGCCTGCCAAAGTGGAGACGAGGAAAGGAGCTTATTGTAACCTTGTTAAGGTTAAACCGAACGAAGCCGCGGGCGATGTGAAAAAGCCCCATGTCCCGCCTACTGGAACTACTCATTCATAGATGCGACCGTAGCCAATTCTACTCGCAAGAGACTATATTGGCAGGCACCTCATCAGCAAACCATTTTACCGACAAATCTCCCAATCCTTCCTCAACGCAGTCGGACAATGCAAAACCCGCTCCAAAGCCCGCAAAACCCGAGTCAGCCACGCCGGCGCAAGCTAAATCCTCCCAGCAACCCACGAATCCCCCTTCCACTCAATCACATTCCTCAGAGTTCCTTGCAGGAGCTGCAGAGAGTCATGATGGCGCTCCTGATAATTCATGGGCCCACCTTTACAGGACAAGCTTTTTATTTCTGTCGGATCATAAGGTTCGCGCGTGTCGTCATGGACCACCGCCGCATGTCAGCTATAAAGAGAGGGATTCCTCCTCTTGCGCAGTCAGCCTCTATCCCAAAGCCCCAATCCCTTTTTGCATAAAAACCATTTTCAAAGCACAGAGTTACACAGCCCGCAGACACAATGAGTACAATCACTCCTTCAACCTCAAGCTTCGCAATCGCCCAAGCTGTAGGCCTAACTGGCGCAGCCTGGCTATCCGGTACTTTCGCTCCCTCCCTCTCCCCGCAAACAGAAGAACCACACACCGTCACAACCCAGACAACTAACCCAGAGGCGCAACCCAGGAAACATCTTCTCCCTCAGCCTGATGGGGATTCCGCCATTGATCGAAGCGCACCACAGGGAAAAGATCCCGCTCTCGACCACCGTCAAGCAATGGCGCACCATCTACACGTACGGCGCCCAGCGCGCGCCACTCATCGCCCTCAGCACCGCCTCCACCTTTCTGTACCTGGCGTGGGGCGTGCGCGAGAGCACCCCGCTGAGCCTGATCACCGCCCGCCACAGCTCCAAGGTCTACTGCGCCGCCGCGGCGCTGGTGCTGGGCATCGTGCCGTTCACGCTGACGTTCATGAAGAAGACCAATGACCGCTTGACGCAGTGGGCACGCCACGAGTCTGAGTGGACCGCCGACGCCGACGCCGAGGTCGAGGGCTTGCTGTGGAAGTGGACGTGGCTGAATGCCGCCCGGTCGCTGTTCCCTCTGCTGGGTGGGTTGGTGGGTTTGGGTGTTTTTGCTTGATTACTGTCTTTGGGTGGCATTGGGATTGTGGACTGGGATGTAACCGGTTAAATGTGCATTTGTTATAATTATTTGGAGTTAGATCGCATTTGGTTGTTCGAGAAATGCGGCATTACTTTTGCTAGAGGCAGACTGATAAGCTTTGTGATAAGAGTTTAGTACAATCTCGCTTATCGCAGCACCCGATGAGCTTCTCATGCTTAGTGCCTCGTTGCCTTATTTGGACAATTTAAGGTTTATGAAAATGTGCAGAGCACATAATGCCTCTGATCAAGGTTGCCCAGGCCTTGCGGAGATTCTGAGAATGTGATCCGAGATTGCATTCTGGTTCTTCTTGTCATGTCATGAATGAGATCCTGCCTTCTTGAGAAAAGAATTTCCAATCCTTGGTCTCTCAGTCATACTAGTTTCTACAGGACATCTACGACGCTTGGCCTTGGAAGCTTCTCATTATCTCGACGCCAGTGCAACCAGACCGCATGGCAATTATCGCCAGCCTTAAGCAATGATCTCCTGGCGAAGGTCATCTGGCCAACGGGCAGCATCGTGCCCGTTGCTCCGGGTGCCCACATTAAACTTGGGGGTCACTTCGCTGCCAGGGAATGTGAGAATAGGCCGCACAGACTTGAAATGGCGATCCACGGCAGCCGAATAGCGAACCTCGAAGAAGCGAGGCTGGAACAGCTGTGGTGCGCAGTTGGTCGAGAGTGAATTCATGACAGCCGGGATCGTCGCAGGCATATTGTCGTAGTGGCGGAATGACAGCCGACCGTGTCTCTGCCATACCTCTTCCCAGACCTCTTTTGGATACTCTCCAACAGAATTCACTAGCCATTGTGAATAGTAGTTAAGCGCCGTCTCAACGATGTTAGCCTGGGCTGTCCTGGTTATTTGGAATGAGACTGGCTGCGGACTTACATCGACATAGAAGGAGCCCCCTCGTTCGGCCCTCTGGATGATAGCATCGATGATGCCACAGAGCCCAGCGACACCGGTACTAAAAACGAGTTAAATACTCCGTGGTTCAGTCACAAACAACATTAGAAGCACCCACCAGTAGTCAGAATTTGGGAATATCGGAGTGACGGGCTCATCGTGGCCTGTTGCCCTTCCATACTGATAAGAGACACCGCATACCTGCTCAGCCACAGAACGACTTTTTTAGCTTGTTATCTTCGAACATGGATCAAGGACAGGGAAACATACCGCATCACTGATTTGTTGCCACCCACTTCTGCCTTTCCAGGGCCCGTGCCAGCCATAGCAGTTTTCACGAGCATAGATCAATCCGAAGGGTCTGTCTTTCACAATTTCCAGGACGGCCTCCCTTCCAAACCCAAGCTTCTCCATCACACCTGGCCGATACCCATCAAGGACGATGTCTGCGCCGCGAATCAGCTGGCGTAGCTCCTCTTTCCCTCGCTCTGTTTTCAGATCGATCGAGCAGTTCCACTTCCCCCAGTTCAGGTCCGCATGAAGTGCGTAAGCGTCAAGAACCCCGGGGCCAGTCACGCGCATAACGCTGGCGCCATGCTCTGCTAGTCCCCGTGCAATGGAGGGACCAGCAATCACGCGTGTCAGATCCACTACCTTAAGACCTGCAAGCGGGCGAGCAACCCCGGTGTCAGGGGTGCTGTTCCACCAAACCGGCTTCTGGGCTTCGCTGGAAATATGCTGAAGCTCGTACAGACCGGCATCCGCGTTTTGTCTCCCATGATCAGTATTCATGTATTCGTCCGTCGTGTAGCAGATTGTCCCGGCTTGGCGGAATTTCTCGTTCATCAATGCGTCGAGCTCTTGAGAGTCAAACTCTGACACGCGGTGTTGAATCAATTCGATTGCATCTAGTGTTGAGGGCGCATCGTACTCCAGAGGGAGGTTTAATGCGGTCAGTGAAGGGGTTGCATCTAGGCTGCCTGCATTACAATGACAATGCTTTAGCCCGCCCGACGTTCACTCATTTGTCTAGGACAAGCTTACCGTGAACGTGGTAGAACCGAGCGTCCTTGGTCTTGTAGATGTTGGTGAGCGCCGCACGATATAGACTACCCTGTTCGGGATCTTCGCCAGGAGCTGGGAAAATCTTCATCAGGCGCTGTATTGGACCCGAAGAGGCACCAAGTGTCAGGCCTTGGTCATCAACCACATCAAGTAAGAGGGTGGACATGATAAAAAGGGTCGCATGGTCGCTGCCTCGTCTTGCTTAGTAGTGATCTGTATGGGCTGGGAAACAGAGACACATAAAGGACCCTCACGTATCGATTTGGACATGCACAGGCTCGCGGTTATATTTCGATCTCAGCAAAGCGTTCAGCCAGAGAGCTTCTAGGCCTTTAAGGGCGGAGATACTCTCCGCAAAGCGCCAGTTCACCGGGATGCTGGGCTTTGCGTTTCCAGAGAATTCCACGAACGCAGCCAGGGTGTTGCCATCTGCAGGGACATTCGAAGCCAGCAGAGGGTTTTGCAGGATGCCTTTGCGTAGCAGTTCAGCCGCTTCATTGGGAAGCGAATATTCTTCAAGGGCCATCTTGTTTGATTCAAGAAAAGCTCGACTCGATATTTATTGAATCTTTGGATGCTCAAGGGGCAAAGATATGACAGCTGCTTGTCTCAAGCGAGCGGGGTTTATGAAGCTAAGCTTATGCATGCTCTATGCGATATAAGCGGCAGTTCGGCTTCCCCTCCAGCTCTACTTGGTAAAGTTGCCGGGGGTTCCAAACACTCCGTGTTTCATCTGATTGGAACCCGGGGAAAAGCAATGATTCAGCGCTGACTCTTCCTGAGGTCATGACTCTTGTCCTACAAGGACAAGAACAACCCCGCAAATAGCCGGTCTTCCCCGCAGTGGCTTGTTGGACGATGACTGAAAGATTTTGGCTGCACATCATCCCAAACGGTGCCTCGGGCAACTTGTGACGAAAAATGCACAAAGGAGTTGAGAATTATTAAGCACTGATATTGCACAGCATGGCTGGGCTATGGAAATCAATGTCGACGTTTGTGCAGGATCTGAGTAAGTTGCATTCGCTTCCTCCGAGGTGCTTTTTGCAAGCAATGATCTACAGCTCAGGTCTCATCATTGAACCATCATGACCAGTTTTAGTGTTTTGTCTGCGATATTTTATGACCGAAGCTCTTTATAGGTAGCAAGATGAAGCTCAGGATATTGGACAGAACGGCTTCCAATTAGAGGGCAATATGGTTGTGGGATCTGCAGAATTGATGAGCAACATGTCAATGAATTGGCTGAACTTGAGGCACATTGTGATGACAAACCACCCATTCTCTTCAAGCAGTTGTGTTACGTGGTCGCATGAACTTCCAGCACTTGTGCAGAGCCCGCCGAACAATTGCGATAAGGTGGAAGGTAGTCGTTTCCTGCTGACGACGGTTATATGGAGACTATTCGTCGCGAGGCGATCGGCGTGTGTAAGCTGCAACCAATCCGGTTCGATGGCTTCAGATGATATGCGGTTTAGAGAAGCCTTATGCCTTGCTGCTGGCAGCACAACCAGCATCAGGCCAAGCAAAATCCCCTTCGCAAAGTCGGGAAGTTTAACAACGAATCTGTAATCTCACCAGATCATCAACTTTCTTTCTGAAGCTCACAGAACAGATGTTTCTTTGTCTGTTGAGAGCATCCAATAATCTGCAGCGCAGCTGTGCGACATGTTCAAGGAATGGCCTTGTAATGGAGACCGTACTTGAGGAGGGCCACGATCATGTCCGCATCGAATTCATGCTGCAGAAAGCTCAATCCTGGCAACGATATATTTGACAGTTGGCTTTATGATGTATCCTTATGGAGATCTTAATAGGCAGTTTCGCGAAGAAGAGATCAGAAAGCTATACAGACCACGCAGCGCGATACCAAGCGACGTGTGTAGACCTTTCCCAAATACGCTTGATATACCAAGATCAATATCTAGATAAGATCAGATTTATGACTCACACCACCGCTACTCCACCCCACAGGAATAAGGCTTTGAAAATAAACTAGAAATCAGAGAAACCCAAACCAAATCAGATAGACTTCTCTGACACTATGCCCTGTTTGCGCCCTCTCCAAAACAACAAACCAGAATCATGTCGGATTACACAGTCACCCTGACCCCCATCAACCTCCATCACCCATCCGACTATGCTACTCTCCAGCACCAACGCATAATCTGTGGCTGGGATCACACCGATGAGGCTCTTCTGGCCTGGCGTGCAAAGCAAGACGCAGGCCTGAAATCCTTCTTCTGGATCAACCTCACCACCTCCACCTCGACCAGTGATAGTGCCAGCACCAGCCCAATTCAAGCAGGTCACATCTCGCTCGACGCCTACGCAAACCCCCCAGACCCCGATCTCGCCACCGCCGACCGCACCAATCTCACCATCCAGTCTTTCTTTATCCTCCCGGAGTACCGCAAAGGTGGGCTCGGACGCAAGGCAATGGATCTGGTGGAGGAGCGGGCGTGCCAGGACCCGCGTTGCAAGTATGTGACCCTCAACGCGGTTAGTAAAGAGTACTATACCGACCCGGAGAGGCGGAGGTGGATCGAGTGGATTCGCGGGGAGGGAAAGCTGCCTGTTGCTGAGTGGTATGAGAAGATGGGGTATGTGCGGTGGAAGACGGAGCCTAGGTATACGGATTGGACGCCAGATGGAGAGGAGGTGGTGATCGAGGCGGATTTCATGAGGAAGGTTGTAAGGTAGAGGTTGATTTGGATTGATTCTGTAAAATATGCAGAGTGGAGTGGCTGGTGTTGTGATTCACGTCTGGATCAGTGTTTTTGAGGCGAAGCGTTTGTGAGAAGATTAGTGCTGAAAACGGATACTGGTGAACGTTAGATATAGTAGACCGAAGACTGGAAAGCTGTGTGATTGGTATCACCACACTTCTCAAGATCTGGTGAACAAGTCTTGTATATAAGTTTTTGCAGTGAATGAAGGCCCTTGAAATTCAGTCTACTTAGCGGAATATCCCGTTCAACATCCTTGATAAGTAAACCGATGTCTTGATCAGTTGTGATCAGGTGAATGGTTACCTAGGTGCTCACAACTCTTTCAACGAAGATAAAACACCCTCTGTCCCCTCATCGGTGAGACGCCGAAATTTCGTCTCAATGATTCTTCAACCTTTTGACTTCTTTCCACCATGTCATCCCCCTCCGTTAAGCAACATCCACCTGGATACCTGGATGAGTTCTGTGGGGTTCAGCTGATCGCAGTAGCTGTGACCTTGATTATCCTGGAAGTCATCTTTGCAACTGTACGCTTCGCTGTGCAAATGAGACAGGGAAGAAAATGGGGGGTTGATGACTGGCTTATGTTGCCAGCTCTTCTGGCCAATATCTGTCTATGTATCTCTGGCATACGTGAGTTCCCCACCTCCTATTGTGAAAGGCACACTGCAACCCATGTTTGTTCACACCTGGTCTCCATTTTAACGATAAAGAGGCTAAGGAGAGGCTATCTGATGAGAAGCTAACACAGCGTGCAGTTATGGTCCATCTCGCTGGGGTGGGATATCATATCGAAAAGGTCAACGAAACACCCTCAAAACTTGGAAGCTTCTTGAAAGGACACTTCGCTGGTATTTGGATCTGGGGGCTGGCTACAGCTCTACCCAAGCTGGCCATGTTGGCTTTCTACCTCCGCTTCTTCAAGTCTCGATCCGAGCGAATCACTACCTACATCATTATGCTCATCATCGTGCTGCACTATCTTATTATCGGTTTTGCCAACACGTTCGGGTGTACACCTATGAGTTATCGATTTGATCCAGTCTTGGCGAGCAAGGTTCAGTGCTTCAACATGCGAGCCTTCTATCGCTGGATGTCCTTTCCGAACATCGTCACGGACGTGATGATGCTGGCCTTACCTCTTCCTATGGTGTATCGACTCAACACTACCCGAAGTCAAAAGATCGGACTTGGCATCATATTCGCAACTGGTGGAATGTAAGTTCCCCTTTCTAAAATTGACTCGAGATTGGCAAACGTCGGGCTGTACTGTGAACTAGGCTAATCTGCACACTCGTCGCACACAGAGGCCTTATCACATCCTGCTGCAGATTCGGAATCTTCTTTGGCATTGACGGGCACGATGACGATACGTGGACTTCGGTTCCCTACAACATCTGGACAGAAGTCGAGCCCGGGGTGTACTTTCTTGCGGCGTGTATGCCTGCCTTCCCGCCACTGATCCACTCTCTCCGAAGTCGGTTCGCGAAACCAAGCAGAAGTGGGGCAAAGAACTATCCTGGCCACAATAATGATATCGCCCTCCACACTATCGGAGGAAGCAATCGATTCCATGATTCTGTTCCTCTCACTCCGTCCAACACACGTCGAGCTTTCTCTCCGATGCTCGAGGATGAAGAGCTAGCCTTGGACACCGTCGTGACAAACTATGATACTGGAGCGTTCCTAAGTAGCGTCGCTAGTGGTGGTGTGGAGCTTGCTGGAAGTGAGTTTTCACGGACTTCTGGATCGCTGCGCCCTCCCAAGAAGATTCGCATCACGAAAACGATAACTGTTCAACACGGATTGCTGGGCTCCATGGACAGGTTCTGAAGTGTTTGGAGGACTTTGCTGGGAAGGAAAATTGGGAGGCGATGTGCAGGATTGTGGGCAGTACCTGGGATGGTCGGTGTGACAGTGTATTCTCAATGTGTTTACTGAGCAGGTACCTTCATGACCGTGATCTGTTTGTGTTAATTTGTCCGAATCAATACTAGAATATGTTATGAATGAACAAAACTTGTGTTATGACAGAAGATGGCATAGGAAAGAGGAAGTGGCCCAGCTGGCTTTGTGCCTGGACTGATGCCTCGGGACCATACACCAAATGCGGCAGTTACCATTTCTCGAGTCACCTTTCAGGAGAGTCTGATTTCTAACTTCTCGTTCTTTCATTCTGTCATGTCACATCACTCCATGCTTGGCCGATCTGAGGACCTTTGGTTGCCTTGCCTATCCCAGATCGCAACTCAGCTAATCCACCAAGATGTGCAAGTTACTCGACTTCTTTCACCATTCCAACGCTTCGTATAACTAAACCAGGACCGGGTCATTCCTAATGTCTGCAAAAAACAGCCATTCTCTAGCATAATCGAGATTGAATATAACAAACCAAGTCATATCCTCGAAGTTCCTGCATAGCAACTTCTGTCGAATGCCCCATCCAGAGACTATTTCTCTGATCTCTCACAATGCGCACCGCTATTAAACCTAAGGACGCCGCCGGCTGTCCATCCGAAAAATCATCTGCATGTAGAATCAGAGCTATTGAGTGTGAAGTATGACACCTCCAACGGGTCCATCCGCAAAAGGCAGGAATCGGCAAGAGTTCATGCGCCGTGCCCTATGATCGGGGTATCGGCGCGAATGGCATCTGCATCCCTTGCAGAATACATTTCATGAATGAACGTTCGCATGAAATGAGATCGATAGCCAGTTCAATTTGGCTCAGGGGTATACTTAATCAGGCAATGGCAAAGGGCCAGAACGACCATCGTATCTCGATCATTGTCTTGATCAGATACGTCACGTCGGGATCTACTATCCGAGCATGCTACCTGTCAGATATGCCAGGGGAGTGCAAGCGTCAAGGAGTTCGTCCCCACAGCGAAACCGATCTCTCCCCCCTAGTCTTTCAACGCAATGGCAGATCATGAGGGTTCGCCGATCAGCTTTCCTGATCATGAGCACAGATCTGACTCTGCGATGCTACCAGGAATAGATCCGTCAAACCTGTCACACTCACGACAGAGTCCGATTTTCTGCGGAAATGAAAGGTATAAAGACGCCATCGAGTCGCCAGCTTAGCATTCGTTCTCCATCAGCATCAAGCCAGTCTCATCTCACACTCGTTTAACAATCTCCCTCACCAACTCAACCCAAAACACTTCAAGATGAAGACCTCCACTCTCTTGTCTCTCTTCGCCGCTGCTGGCCTGGCTATCGCTGCCCCAATGACCGGTATGTAGCCGGCCTCTTCCATGCTATCCAAACCTTCGCAAACAGACCGAGAAACTGATGATGCACAGACAAGGGTGCTGCTCTCGCCGCCGCCGCCGCCCCTCTCGATGGCGCCGCCCCTAAGGCCATGTCTAAGCTCCCCACCGCCGAGAGCCAGGGCACCACCGACCTGCTTAACCACGGAGCAGACAGCGCGAAGGGCTTGCCCGACGTGAGCGGAGCGGCTTCCGGCGCCCTCGGCGGAGTCACCGGCGAGAAAACGAAGCTGACAGGCGCCGCGCGCCGCGGCCTGCCGTTTATCAACGGCGTCCTCGGCGACGGCATCAACGGCGACAACAACCAAGTCGCCTATCCCGCCGGCGCTAGCCGCCCTGCTCCGGCCGCGGAGAAGGCACCCGCTCCCGCTCCCGCCCCTGAGCCCGCCGCCGCAGCTCCCGCCCCCGCTCCTCCGGCTGCGCACCACGCTCCCGCCCCCGCCCCCGCCCCGGCGCCCGCTCCTTTTCCCGCTCACCCCAAAGTGGTAGACTACCATCACGACGCCAACGGCGTGAAAGACCACAACTCCAACTTCAACACCTACGAGAACCACAGTTCCGGCGTTAACGCCCACCAGCACCTCGTCGACGACTACGACTACTCGTCCTACGATAACACCAGCAAGGGCGCCTCCGGCTCGACGCAGGACCACCAGGCCGGCCAGGTGAACAACAACGCCCACGCTGAGGGTCACTAAGCTTTTTTATCCGTTGATGACTTGGGCTCGAGATGCTGAGCGGAGAACCGCGAGCGTGGTAGTGGCTTTTTCTTTACTACTGAGGTAGTTGTTTACTTAGTGTTTAATAGCCTCCCCTCCTCTGTCTTGATCGGGAAGGGGTGGAGAGGGTTGCGATTTTCCTAGAATACCATTCTTTTTCTTCCAGTTGCTTCGAATGTTGAGTACTCCGTCTGTAGTCGTATAGAGGATGTAGTTTGTCGAGGAACGAGAATTGTAATTAGATCTCTGATGCTCTTTTCTGAGCTAAGTTCGTACTGTCCGACATGAAAAAAAAAAGGAAAAAAAGAAATACTATGTATGTACGTATGTACATATGTATGTATGACACGTTATCCACCCATACCAGTATCAAAACCCATATAAAATCACCGGGGTATAAGTAAAGTACATACAAGAAACAAAAGAAGGGTCAAGAGTAAAGAGTGTTCAGATAGGGAAGGGAAAAAGGAAATCGTCAACGAAAGAGAGGTCGCAACCCGAACTCCACATGAAAACCCTAGGTAACAACCACCCTCTGGCGCACATGGATGCGATTCCTCGGCAGATCTGCCGACCCGCCGGCTGCCGCGTAGCGACTCTTCCACCCGTACCGGCCCAGCGCCAGCGTCTCGAGGGTCTCGGTGCGGCCGCCCCAGAGTTTGCCCCGTGCGGAAGAAGAAGAAGAGGAGGAGGAGGAGGAGGAGGTGCCGCGCTCGGCGCGCTGCACCGGCGGAATCCAGAAGTGGGTGACGACGGCGCCGAGGATCATGCATACACTGAAGATGATTAGGATCCAGCCGTGGCGGATGGTCGGTTGCTCGCCTTGGCCGGTGCCGAAATTGTAGTAGGCTGAGAAGACTTGGACGAGAATCGAGCCTAGCTTGCCGGCGCCGGCGCTGATGCCGTGACAGGTGGCGCGGTAGCGCGTCGGGAAGATCTCGGCGGGGATGATGTAGGTTGTTGCGTTGGGGCCTGTAGCGGATCTTGTTAGTGGTGAGGGGGGTTGTTTGGGGTTGCGGAAAATTTATTTACCGAAGTTAAAGAAGGTTTGGCCGATGATGTAGAGGGTTATGGCGGGGGCGCCTTCTTGGTGCACCGTGATGTACATGGTGCCCAGGGCGATGAAGAGGGCCGCCAGGGCGAGGAACATGTATTTTTGTAGGGCGGTCCGGTCGAGCTTGTGGATCAAGAGGATGAGGAGGATCCCGCCGAGGAAGCTGCCGCTGTTGAGGATTACGAGTGCGTGGGTGGAGCTGGCGAGGAGCATGTTGTAGACGCTGGCACCAGCTCGGTCGTCGGTCTTCCAGAAAGGAGCGGAAGAGGAAAGGTGGAGGGAGCCCCATGTTTTAGCCAGAAATTGAGGGCTGGAGAGACTGATACCGTAGAAACTGAAGTCCAAGAAGAACCAGGCAAGACTGGTGGCCGCCAGCGTACGCCAATTCCCTTCCACCCAGAAGTATCGGCGGATGTCCCGGCGAGTCAGGTGCCAATGAGAATTCAGAGTGGCCGGTTGCAGGATCTCGGCCTGAGAGTGGGAACGCTGGGTTTCATGGTCCTCATCTTCTTCGTCGTTCTTCCCAGCTGTGATGGTCGTGAGTGATATGCCAGGGAGAGCGAAGTTGTGCCAGCTTGCAGAGTCTCCAGCAGGATGCGAGGAACCGGTCAAGGTAGACGGAGAGCTGGCGTGGAAGTCGTCGAACAGAGTAGTGGCATCGAACTCAGCCTGAACAGGATCGTCATCGATCTCAAGGACGAAGCGAGGAGACTCCGGAATCACGAAACGAAACAAGGTCGCGATGACGCCCGGGATGACTCCAATGCCAATGACCCACCGCCACATGGTGTCGACCGTGCGAGTCAGGTCATCAGTGCCCTGATTTCGGCAGGCAGTGATGACAATGATGGCAACTATGTTACCAGCGATCTGTCCCAGAGGCTGCATGAAAAATACAGAAGCCATCATTCGTGCGCGGTGTTTTGTCGGAGCAAATCTTTCTTCTTGTTAGCCTGGCCGATGACAGATAGTGAACAGGGTTGGTAAAACACCTACTCAGACGTGATCACGGCGCTCAAAGGGTAATCGGCTCCTACCCCAATACCAACAATGATTCGCCACCAAATCAACCAGGCGTAAACACTCATGCTGCCATTCTCGCCCTGCGAGGCCATCACGACACCCAGGGTGGACGTGAGCATCAGAATCAGCTCCAACCCGTACATCTTCTTGCGGCCGTACCGGTCCGCCAAGTACCCGAATAAAACCTGTCCGAAGAGTGTGCCGGCGAGGGTAGCGATGTTGACGCAGGTGACATGCATGGAGGATAATTGGTCTCGCCAGTAGACATAGGAAATCATGGGGAAAGCCATATTGCTTGCAAAGAGCTGGAGCACGATGTCATTAGCGACTATTTGGTCCGGGAGATCCAGGTGGGTAGCCTACAGTGTACCCATCGAGAAAGAAGCCCACCCCGGCGACGAAGACGACGATCCATTGAAAAGCCTGTCGATCGATAGTCTCATAGACCTGGCGCATACGGACTTGACGATCCTATTCGCATTCGGACAGTATAGATTAGTCGCAAGGCCTCTGACTGTAGTTCAATTATATTTGGAACAGTACCTGCTCATGGTCAAAGTCTTGAGCGCGGTCGGTCTTGTACCACCGCTTGCCCATGACGATAGTTCTGTGCTGTCGAAGCTGTATTGAATATTAAGTAGAGATTGTAAATCAAGCTGGAGCAGATGACATAATGAAACAACGATAGTCTGTGCAGAAAGATCTTGAAGGATTCCGCAGCCCCCAAAAAGATGAGATTCGAAGTATGAGAGGAAGAAGAAGAATTTGAGGGGATGTACTGTACCTCTAAGGCCTTTAGGGCGGCAACGATGGCAAAACGCCCGGCCGAAGGAGGAAAGTAAGAGAGGGGGATGGGGAGACAAAGTGGACAAGGTGCAAGGATGTGGAAACACATTAGGGGATGGGCTAATTGGGGTGGCGTAAGGCCAGTCAAGTGGATAAAATCTAGGAACCTTCATGGTTGAGTTCAGGCCCCGGTCGCCCGATGGCGTTTGCTGGTTAGTTGGCTTGGTAGTGAGTCTAGTAGATATTTAGTGACTGATAGATAAACCTCCAGATTAGAGAGAGTGCATGGACCAATTCCTGTCCCCACGTGCCAGCATCGTGGAGAGTGAGAGGTGCGTGAAGGTGCTGAAGGTGCTCTGGTCGACCCACTCCCGGCAAGCAGTCACTCGACTAACTTCCTCTCGTATCTCCTCATCCATGTCTTGCAGTCACTTCCCACTAAGTAATTCTCATCACCCCATCGTTACAATTGCCTCTTACTGCTCCTTTCTACCACGTGGGAATCCCCCCCCGAGTCATGTCTCACCAAATGATGACGGCATTGCAAAAAAAAAAAGAAAAGAAAAAAAGAAAAAAGAAAAGAAAGAAAAAAAAAAAAAAACATAAAAACGAACGCTATTAAATGATTGCTCATACGGGTATAAATCTGATACATGCAATGCCATGACAAATGAACAAAGAAAGGAACCCAGTAGTGCGAACTGGATGCGAAAAGCGAAATCCTTCGACCCGCCGCCCATTTGCGCCTAGCAGCGAGTTTATACAGTGGGACACACGTGGAAGGCATCGTCATCCGAGGCAAGCCCCTCCTCCTTCCCCTTCCTTCCGCCGTGAATTATGCGAACTATGATGTAGTATTTCCTTCCCCCCTATCACTTTCACTTGATGTGGTCGCTCAGAAACTGGCAGAATGCTATCCGATCTAAACCAAGTCAATAGCCTGCCGGGTTTTCCATGACTGTCGTTCGGACATACCCGTATCATCCAGGAACTGGATCTGTAGCGTTTTCATTTGAGTTAGAATATCGAAATTAGGTTGAAGCTGTAAGACTACAGGCCGGCCCGGCTTCTTGCCGGGATTGAAACTGTCAATGCAGTTCACTGGGAGAGGTTAGCTTCTAGGTTCAGTGCTTTGGTGCCCTGCTGTGGCCCGTCGGCCGGTTGGTCCCGGGATCCCGGCTTACCTGGTACCTTCACATAGCGCTTCAGGTCTTTGCGTTGGGAATTGGCGAAGAACAGCATCACTTGTCTGCCGTTAGGCCCCCGGAGGATGCGGAGGTTTTGGCTGATACATTCCTCGCCACGCCCCTTCGATTTGGCTTCAGCGATTCCTGCCAGAAAGACCAATCTCGATGCGAGGATGATCTCCTGAAACTGCACACAGTCTGAAGACTCGGTGGTCAGCAAAGAAAACCCCCTTCTGCCGGACGATCTGAGCGCGCACCTCTTTCTTCCTCGAATTGGTATGATAACTGGGTCGTGAAAACGGTCTGTGCGGATTGGACGGTCTGCTCTTCCATAAAAGAGATTCGTAGAGAAGGTTCGTTGGGGCGTTTGGGGTGTTCGAGGTGCGGGACGGGGAGTTTTGACTCGTTAACTGGAATCAGGCGAAGGTTATCAGCTGCTCTGTAGCGGAAATATCATGGAGGAGTACGGACAGGTATGAACTAAGGGGGTTTGTTGGCCAGGGCCACCTCCCAACTCCAGGCATTTTAGACTTCCGGTGGCATCCTTGCGTACATCGATATAGGTATAACGGAGCTTGAATAATTTGTTACTTCGCACGAAAGTACTGTCATCGCGTCAATGGAAGGGAAATCCCTATTCAGACGCAGGGGCCTACCCACATCGTAACGGTATTGTTGAGTGCTATATGGGCCACGTCTTCGTGCAATGAGTAGCATGAAGCTTCTCTCGACCGTGAGCCGATGGAGGAAGCCGTCCGACTGAGGGGATGTGAAGTGAAAGGCGACGTGCCCGGGCTGATCTGGCCGGAAGATTGCGTCGATGCAGA
This sequence comes from Aspergillus homomorphus CBS 101889, assembly GCF_003184865.1. NCBI lineage: Eukaryota > Fungi > Ascomycota > Eurotiomycetes > Eurotiales > Aspergillaceae > Aspergillus > Aspergillus homomorphus. The sequence continues at coordinate 975,573 of NW_020291890.1, read as the reverse complement.
TAGAGTACTTTCTCGTCGGGAGAGTGGAAGAGGCCAGTCCTCCGTATCGTGGTGAAGGCCGGAAAGGCCCATTGCAGTCGGGGTTTACAAGGAAAAGAAAACACTCTTTCCCTCGCAGTGATAGACGCAGCAGGGTCCACCGAGTGAGTGCTGCAAGAGGCACTATGCGACTGATGGGAGGACGATCATGCGGATCCCCAGAGATGGACTGACGTACGGGGAAGGGCGTAGATTTTCATCATCAAGTTCAATGCTCGAATGACTCGATTCAACCGTGAGAAGCGCCTCGACGCATGGTCAACGATTCGATCACACAGTCACCCGGATGGCCTGGTGCCTGTGCTGGGAGTATTAATCGGTTCAGGAATCATATCCGCTCCAGTGACCCAGCGACCGATAAGAGTGCGTCGCAAATTCGCAATGCGTGCCCAGTGAGTGCCAAGGGGCATTTGCTCCAGGAGATCCAGAGGCGGGGGATAACCTGTCAACGTGCGCAGATAAGTGGCTGCTATGCAAAGCTTGGGGCGGGGAGTCCAGTCGGTGGGTGGAGCCCGGGAGGGGATCGTGTCTGGACTCTGGACCCGTTCCAAGCAGTTATCCACTCCCTCGTGGTGAAGGCGCACACCCCCATCCCACGCTAGATCAAGGTCCTCGGAACCAGGTGCTGGTTCCTCATCCGATGTCTGGATGGAAAGATTTCGAGGTTATGTGATTATCATCAGAGTGGGAGAAGCATGGAGTACGTTCCTGAAGTGAGTCTCGTTGTGGGGACCTTTCGCCCGGTCTTCACGTTGTGACGGATTTCCCCCGAATCGGGATTGTTTGCTGGCCCACGTTTGCCAGCTTGGATAGCGGCAAGTCCAACTATTATCCTCAATGACTGAAATAATATTATTATGACAACGATCCTGAAGGATGTCTCGTGGATGCAGTGACATGCATCTGATCGTTGGTCTGTCAGTCAATCTCCAATCAAGCATCCATTCTCCACGCGAACAATCACCGTCCATCCGATTTCCTGCTGGGGCCATTTCGGAGATCGAACGACAATAATAGCGAGTGGGCGGGCGAGCGATAGGCCAGGATCACAAACCTTACTCATCCATCCTCCTCTGTGTCGAGTCGCGCGTCCTTAGATTTAAGTTCCATGGATGGCCTTGTTCTGCATCTGGTTTGCCTCCAGCGATAAGAAACCCAAACTTAATGAATAAAGTCAAATCATATAATTAAAAGTCTATGTACCTCTATCTGGACCACCCTCTACGGAGAAAGGATATCCTAGAAAGCAGAATTTATCCAGAAAACCGTATGCAACGACATCAACACCGGCTAGTCAAATCAAAGCGCATGAAGAAGGATATCTGAGGATGTGAAGAAAAAAAGTTGGAACAGGACGAATAAATCGCGATATCTATATGGCACGGGGAGATGGTGTCGGATTCAGCCCGCAGCTGGCGAACAGCATGATATGGGCCAGGCGACGGGTCCATATGACGGTCGGAAATTTGTGGGTATAGAGCAGGTATTCGCCGAAATCAAAAACGATAAATAAACCTAGAATGCGGCCCGGTGGAGGGTCACTACTGAAAGTCAAGTCAGCATCTCCGGCCGGGGATTTGAGACGCCGATCTGCGGCGCTCGGCTATATGAGCCAGGCCGCTGCGCCGGTGATGGGACGTTGCCACTCAACTTACTTTTTGGTACGTGGAAAAAGGCGGCGACAACGACAGGCAGGGCCGGGTATGAGAATCTGACCAAATACAAGCAATGCTCCCGTGCAAAGTGCCGAGAAAGTTGAGCGCAACCCAGCGATGGCGAATCCGACTTTCGCACGCAACGGCTGTGACCTCCAGTGGGCAATCTCGGATGTTGCGGCGGCGTCAGTCCGCACATCTGTATGCTCTTCTCCGAAACTAAATGCTGTCCAGGAAAACGCGCCGCTCAGCCGACAATGGTTGCAACACAACGCCATAGCTTGGCATCGAGGGCACTCGACGTGGTTGTGAGAACTAATGCTTCACCAAGCGGATGCAAAACCACCAGAGCCTATTCTGACACCCTGAAGCTCCTACCCTTTTCGCGCGATATTCTATTGACGAGGCTTTTGCGCGATGATGCGGTAACTCGTCGTCACTAGTCGCATGGTGTCCATCTTCACGAACGCTTCGCCATCGAGACACAGGCGGTTGATCAGGGTCTTGAAGTGCTTGGGCAACATATGGGCCTTGACGAGCCCCAGGATGAGCTGACGCATCGACCGGAAATAGAAATCGACCTTCTCGATAAGGGGAGCCTGCAGGCCTCCGACGCTGGCATTGTCCGAGCGAATGACGGTGAAACCGGCATCGGTGAGGGCTTTTTCCAGGCTTTCAGGGGTAGGAGTGCCGACGGCGCCGATGAGAGGCTTCACGCGACTCATGAGTTCGGCATGTTCGAGGTTGGACGGGTCGTAGTCAGGCAGACTGACCCAGTCGAGGCAGGAGAACTTGGCGCCGGGCTTCAGGACGCGGTGGATCTCGCGGAAGAGAGTCGGGAGGTCTTTACATAGACTCAGAGCCTGGATCTGATAAAACGCGTCGAAGCTGGCATCTTCGAATGGTAGAGGCAAGCTGTTGAAATCCTGGACGACGAAGGAGTTGGAAGTGAAGCCGAGCTTTTCGTTGTAGGAGCGTGCCTGAGCGATCTGGTTGGGGTCGATGTTCAGACCAGTGACTTGCGCGCCCGAGTATTGCGTCATGTGCGCGGCCACCCGCCCGCGCCCGCAGCCCAGATCCAGCACTTTATCGCCCGGCGACAGTCCGATATCCTGCGCAATCGACTCTTCATACAACAGCTGGTTCTCCAACACTGTCGCCTTCTTGCTCATGAAAGGCGGAATATACATCTTCTCCACGTCGCCCAGCGCACAGAGATGGTTCAGGACGCCATAGTACGCCTTGAGACAGTCACCGACCTTTTCCTGATAGTTCGGCCCTAGCGTCTCAACCATCTGCTTCTCATCCGACCAGTCGAGGTTGTAGATGACGTAGGAAGCCATGAAATCGTCCACCTGCTTGGGACTCAAATTGTGCAAAAAGCGAAACGACTTCCAGAATGTCTTCCATCTTTTCGGAGAGGCCGAATTGTCCAGGTCGGGGAGGCTGTCATGAGCGGCCAGCTTCTGTTTTTCGTTGGCGACGGCATCCAGGGAGCTGCTCTCCGAGCTCCGTCCGGATTCGCGCGATGCCAAGACGGTCTGGGTTTCCATTATATATACTCAACAATGAGGTCACGACGTCGATTGAACAATCCGCAGTAGCCACAATCACCTGCGCGTAGTCTCGCGGCGGAACTAGGTCTCTGGAAGGGGATCAGGGACAGCAAGGCTCGGGGGTTTGGAGGAGGTCAAATGAATTGGTAGAGGCAGTGGTTCGAGTTACTGTCCGAAAAGTGCCATGCAAATTGTGTAGTTCTTCTTGCAGATGGAATGCGAGCGGGGCTAGGCTTAATTTATAAGCACTGCAACAGCGTGTAATTGAAAATTTTCTACTTGCGCCCTGTGACGGGTATGTTCTTTTTAACAACGGCATTGGGCGGCAGCACCGAAGGGAGGGGATCCTAATAAGACGGACGGATGGATTTGCCATATGACTTGCCATGGATAGTTAGCAATGGTCAGGGTGGATTGCAGTGGTCTTGTCACCAGATCTTGCGACCAGAGTCGGAAGTCTCGGATGCTGAGAGTGAGCGTCGAAAAAAAGGTCGAAAGGGTCGAAAGGGTCGAAAGGGTCGAAAGGGTCGAAAAGGTCGAAAGGGTCGAAAGAAGCAGCACACGGGAGGAGACGGCAAAGACGACGAACCGGAATTGGACATACAACACGATTGAACTTTTTACGAACTATGGCTTTACCACCACTCAGAGGCCAGTACGATACTCAGATCCCTGGGTGGTCACTGACCGACTATCTTAGTTATCTTCTACTCACGACACGCATCAGCCCCTCTTCCCAACCGCCAGAGTTACTCTAGGATCAGTTATAGGTATTATCATCCGTGCTTAAGACACTAAATTCAAGCTCCCACCCCCATCCTTGGTATCATGGTACGAGCCATAGGGTCTAGTTTAGTGCGATTGTCTAGGGCGCTTCCTGCGACATCACGGACCTCCTCTTCCCCCTCTTGGTCGTCTCTGATTCTCCTCCCCGACGTGATTTGTAGGATAGTTGAGGTGGACGGAGAACTTGTCCGCCGCTGTCGCAAGGGACATTTTGACGAGGGCTCAGCCCGCAGAGAAGTATACACGGACAAATATACACCCTCAGTACGAGAGCTCTTCCAAAGGAGCTTTGTTGCATACTGACTAGCTAGCTGCGGGACTAGTTGATCATGACACTTTTCCCTAGCAACGTCTGCGATTTACCCTGAATCTCGTCAGCGATCATCGGCCAGCCACGGCACTTGGGCCCGGACTCAGAGCATCCGTTCGGAGCTCCTGCAGCGCCAAGCCGTGTAGTGGTCCCTCCTTCACCTCAGGCTGACCAAGCGTTATGCCAAATTGACTCGGTCTTGGCGATTGATGCTTGACCTATACACTTACCTAAGTACAGTACATCCGTGATGCCATAGACGATTGTCGGATCGGATGTTGCGCTTTCCTGAACGGCATCAGAGCCATTATTCTAACGTTATGACTGCCCATAACAGCATTACTGTCTTGCACATCAATTTTTGGTTCAATAGAACGGGCCCCTCTCGGAGCAATCAATGGCTAGCCCCATACCCATCTTTTTGCCCTATAGGGAACCATCGGCTTGAGCTCGGAGGTGATGTGTTGGGAAATTTTCATTGCTTCATGCCCCCCTTTCTTACTCATGGATTCGGATGCATTCTCCAATTCCCCTGGCGCGGCTCTGACGGATCTCGCGTCTCTCGATCAGGCAATTCACCGCGTCTCGGTCTTACAAGCCGAACCATCCGCCCCACTCGCGTGCTCTTTTCCCGTATTTCCGCTTACCATCAAACATTGTCTTCTGTCTATCCCTTTTCCTGGACGTGCTCTGGTTATACTAGCGATTTATCGGCTCATCTCCGTTCTTGAACTTCAATACTGGTTTTTGGTATTGCTTTACTGTTTCGGCTTTAGGGGCTTTCCCCTCCCGTCTATATCCCTGTCGCTCCCTCGCTCTCCTTCGACAGCGGCTGCGCGGATCTCGTCGGAGTCTCGGACGGAGATTACGGTAAGCAGTAATGGCGAAATTCCGAAGTTGATGTGTCTTTCAAAGATCCCCTGTCGCTGATCGTCGTCACTCGCCTTCGCGACAGTTAACGGTGATGCAACCAGAAAGGGGATGATCACCATGTCATCCGCTATGCTTAGTATGCTCACTTCCTGCGGAACTCGACTTTTCTCACTCGCTTACTGATATCTCTACGCTGGGATTCTCGTTGTAGTTTCCATATCCAGCGTGGATTGACGGTGGTGTTCTTCATAACGCGTTTCGCTGCGGAGTAGATTATGGCTTTCTGCCGATCAGCATGATAGCGACTATGACGTGGCTGGGCGTGTCGCTGGCGTGTCACTCTTAGATCCTTGCGCCTGCAGGGCACGGGACAATGCCGGCAAGAGGGGGGTGGTCAGATCCTGGCTTCGACTCTAACATCTCATTGGGATTGAAGGTGCTGCAATTTGCGCCAGACCGCCATCCATGCTCTCCTCCTGTAAAAGATCATATCAGTCAATGTGCGGATTAATAATGCAACCGTACGATGGTCAAGTCTCCACTTTAGTCGGCCTGCAGCCCGCCCATCGCCCTTCAGTCTGCTTCCTGAGTGGACCGTTGCCCTACTATATGTCCGGTTCAAAGCCCGATCAATCCTCGCTGCTCGTGCGATTTTCATTCAATTTTCAACCCACCGTTTTTTTCACTCCACGGTGACGAGGTATGTAGAACGAGAAAAAGACGAAAAGTTCTCCGCCAATCTACACGTGACATCTCACTCGCAACACTGACACCATCCGTCCTAACCGTGCAGCTCAACACCAACAATGGAACGGTCAACCAATTTTCACAGGCAGTGTACAGCATCAACGAACGTTCAAATAAGCTTATATTTAAGGCTCAGTGCATCCGCATCACCGGCAGCAGTTCATCCTACCATTTGAAATGGCCAGCACTGCCCCAGGATCCACATGGTTAGGCAGCCAGATATCCTCTCCCTCCATCACAGCGGACGGATTGATCAGGGTCTTCCCGGGCTGGGTTGGGTGGCAAGACGAAGCTTTCCCCTCCTTAAGGTCATGTCTCCAATCATCGTGCGCCGTCTGGTCTTGGTGGTGACGGGGGCCCGTCGTTCATAGGTTAGACGTGGCTCTGGCGGAGGAAAGGGCAGGGGAACAGCTGATCCCGTCTATCGGTGTAGTATTGTACATGTTGAGCGGGTCAGGCGCGGTGCACAAGCAGGTAGTCTATCTCGGGGTAGAGTGGCTAGCAGGAGATGGCCAAGCTGGGCTGATCGTGCCTTTGCCGAGTGTGCTTGTGTAGTCAGATCGGATTGACGTAAACGGCGAGACGCCCAGCAGCCCGTCCGTAAGCCGAAGATGGACCCTGATCTGGAGACTGACCCGTACTGGATGTATCTGCTGTGCTTGATCTGCCAAGGATGAGGCAATAAGAATGCAGGCCGGGGCCTGTGGCATGGACCAGAGCGTAATAGACGGCGAAGTAGACCCGAGGGTGATGCCTGATACGTCCTATGCAGGCTAGACTGCATGAAATCCGCGTCAGTCAGCGTGGTGTCACTTCCATCGCACGCAGTACGCAGTGGCACATCTGGCCAAATGGACTTCCCTTCCTAGATACATACGAATAGTTCCGATTATCCCGAGCAGCTTTCCACAATCTCACTCGTGTCGACTGCCATTCGTTCTACATTTTGATCTATCTCTTTATGAACTCGAAGGGACTCTTTTCCCCAGCTCTTCCAAATCAGATAGATATATTTGCCAGACTCTTCCAACCCCATCGCCGCCGCAGAAGTCACCATCCCTTCCCTACCTACTCCACACTCCGTCCAACAAGTCACTACCAAACCACATCCTCACATAAACACCATAACCACGAACATCCATCCAACCCACCTCAATGAAAATCAATCACTCCCCCTCCATACAACTCATTCCCTCTTGCATCCACTACATACAACCCCACCCCTCCCCCGACCCTCAGTTCCAATCCAATCCCACAACCCCATACCCAAGAACCCCTCCACCGCACCAGAAAGCAACCCCCTCTACAACAAGCCGCATAGCAGTTACATATCTATGAAACCCTCCAGAAGAACAGCAGAGCAATACAAACCTCCTCCTCCCACTCCACTCCCACCTCCAAACCTGACTCAAATCAACGAAGACCTACGCCATCGCCCAAAGCCAGCAGCCCATCGAACCTCGAAGATCGAAACCAAGCGAACCACCATCACCATCCTCAACCCCATCCGAGGCCACTCCAACACACACACACACACACCTCTGGTCCGTCCACATATAACACGGCATGAACTTCTACACTAGAGGGTATTGGGACTTGGTGTGGACCCCCTTTTTGCCGGTAGACGCGGACATGCGAGGTCTATGGTTTACAAGAAACTAAAGTGAGTGTCTCAGATACTTATCTATACATCACGAGGAAACCAGGATAATCGTCCCTCTTATATACGTCGTCTCACGTATAAAGAAAGTGACTGGTTGGCACCATGAGGAGGTGTTCATTGTGGGGGACAGAAATGATATTTGTCAGATCCGGGTAGGTAGGCCAATCCCTTGTGTGGGGGACATGGGGAGAATGGGTGGGGAGGGTCTGTCTTGGGGTTGTTTGCTAACGAACGCTGAGCGGGAACAACCTTTCAATGTGTCGGGGTGGCCATAGCAATCTCATGTAGTGACTCGTCCGCTTGGTCCGAGCTTCGAGTTGCTATATATACATCGAGCTGGCTTGGGTTTGCGTGGTATTTACTGTTCTATTCTCGTCTATCGCGATGTCTGCTAGTGTTGTAGCTGACGGTTGGGAGACGCCTGTCAATGGTGTCAGGTTGGGATAGGAACTCGATGTCATTCGTGTCTATTTTATGTATCAAACAAGGCTGGTTATCCAATACTCTGCGATAGCGGCTTATATGAGCAAAAACACAGACTGGACCGGCAGGCGCATAGTCGATTGGCCAGCTGTAAGTTCTTGGACTATATACACGCAACGAAAAAAAGCATATCTATCCGCTTAGTCCCAAAAAGTCCTCTCGCGTGATCCCACTCTGATCACACATATCCCGAAACACACCCTCAGCCTCCCACAGCCGCAACGGCGTATCCATCTCCGCGATCTTCCCCTGGCCCATCACGCAGATGCGGTCGTAGTGCAGAATCGTTCGCAGTCGATGGGCGATACAAAGCAAAGTCTTGCCCTCGAAGCCATGAGCCATCGTCTCTTGCACTTTCTGGTCCGTCTCAAAGTCCACGGACGACGTCGCCTCATCGCAGACGATCACCCGCGAGTCGCGCACCAGAGCTCGTGCCAGAGCCATCAGCTGTCTTTGGCCGAGCGAGAAGTTGAGTCCGTCTTCCTCCACCAAGGTGTCGAGGTGGAGGCGTTTCGGCACCGGGGTACTCGCGTCGGTCAGGGCAGGTGTGGCGGTGCCTCCTTCTTCGGGGCTTTTGTCGCCGACAAGTTCCTGGTCGACCAGGTGCGCTTTGCGTAGCGCAGACCACAACTCTAGATCAGTGTGTTCGTTGAATGGATCCAGGTTTGAGCGTATGGTTCCTTTGAACAACGTCGGATCCTGCGGGATGATCGACAGACGCCTGCGAAGATCGTATAGACCGACGGTGGCGATGTCGACACTGTCAATTTGAATCCTGCCCCCCGAAAGCTCCGTCAGCCGGAACAAGGCCGCCATGATGCTGGACTTGCCCGCACCCGTGCGACCCACGATCCCGATGCGCTCACCGCCGTGGATGTCCATGGAAAGTCCCTTGAGCACCAAAGGGAGCCCGGCTCGATAACGCATCTGCACGTCTGAGAAGGTTATGCGACCGGTTGAGGGCCACTCACTTCCGACGTCCGTCAAATGAAGGGGGGCCTCCTCTTCCAGCTGGGTGCCGTAGTGGTTCACGCGCTCGGCGGCGTTCATGTTGTTATCCACGTCGGCAAATTGTCGTACAGTGAACCCTAAGCTCTGGGTGATGGAAACCACGTACGATAGAACCAAGCCTGCAATACTGGGCGAGACATCTAAGCGTGAGGTAACAACAAGGAGACTTGTCACCAAAGTCAACAAAGTGCCGATCATGTCCAGTCGCACTCCAAGCCACCGTTGGTTGGCAAAGGTCAAGAAGTAGGCGCCGTTCATCTCATCAATCGCTTTGTGAATAGAAATTTTAAAATGCTCCTCCGCTTGGTACGCTTGAATAGTCGCGGAACCTGCGATGGCTTCGCCGAATCGAGCAAACACCCCAGAACGGAGGACTGCCTCATGCCGTTTGAGGTTGCGCGCCGACGCACGGTAGTAGCTCGCCGCGAAGACAAACATAAGGACCAATGGCCCTAGCGCGATAGCAAACTGATGGGAAAGTCAGAACAGTACACTGTATCTTTTCCTGCGGTACTCACATAATAGTAGAATGCAATCACCATCCCGACTGTAGCGGTAATCTGCGACAATGTCAATACGAATAGCCGGATTGAATCAGGTAGATCGCTGTCCATAACCTGTACATCCTTCGAGAAACGGTTCGTGATTCGCCCCATTGGCGTAGTATCGAAGAATGACATGGGCGCCCGTAGAATCCGATACATGGCGCGGTGAAGCATTTCTTTGCTGGCGTTGGCGCCAACAATCGTCACATGCGCCGCGAACCCATACATTGCAATAAATTGACTGCAACAAACCGCGATGTAGATCCCGACATACTGGCCTGTGGTCAGGCCAGGATACTTGTTAGAAGTCCAGAAGGACAACCAGAGCCCGGACATCACCAGCGCGCCATTGACAGTAAGAGTCAAGCACAAGGAGACAAGCACGTTGAGGTAAGATCCTGATGCTTTGATGTATGTTCGCAAGACATCCCAACCAACCGAGCCAGTCGCCATATCCTCTTTTTGCATCAGGGCACCCCCCGGAACTCTCCGTGCGGTCTCTGGCTTTTCATCGGTAGTAGCGCCAGTGTTTGACGGTTCCTGATCCAAGGCGTCTTGCTGGGATGTTATGGACATTAGCCGTTGAAAGACGTCACTTGTGCGCATAAGAATGTCAAATGTTCCTATCGCGTGGATCTTTCCATGCTCCATGACGATGATCCGGTCGCATCGCCCAAGCACATGCAATTGATGGGTTGCCAGTACCCGACACCGATGCTTGAGAAGTCCACAAATAGCCTTGTCCATGATGTGGCGGCCCACATGTGCATCGACCGCCGACAGAGGATCATCCATGAGCACAAGCTCTGAATCCGAATAGATTGCCCGAGCAATGTTCAGCCGCTGCTTCTGACCGCCGGAGATGGTGATGCCACGCTCGCCGATTTCCGTCTGATCTCCAGCCGGAAACATAGCCAAATCCGATCGAAGTGCGCATGCATCGATCACCTCGTTATACCGAGCCTCATCATACTCTCTTCCGAACAGTATATTGTTCCGTACTGTGGTATTTTGGACCCAGGCATACTGTGGGCAGTAGCCACGAGTGACACCCATTCTGACATTTCCGGTTGTCTGTCTCATGTCGCCAGCCAAAGCTGCCAGTAGTGATGTTTTCCCACTACCCACCGGTCCAATAATTGCGATCAACTCACCACGACCAACCTCGAAATCCATATCCACTAATTGAAATGGGAGTTTACTGTGCGCCTCTTGCTCGGCCAGAGCGTCGGTTGACGCTGGCTCTACCTTGGCTGAAGCGATCGCAGCCTGGCTAGGACGAGACTCTGTCGGTCCATCAGAGTTACGTACACGCTCCCATGTGAACGAAGCATGTTCGACCTCAATAGCGTTCGCCATTGTGGACTCCCAGACAATACTTTCTTCGCGCTCCTCAGCCAGCAAGAACTCCTGGATGCGGCAGAGAGCGGTCCAAGCATCCGTTGCTTGCGTCATTGCGAGGTTCAGGATCGCCAATGGCATCCGGAGAGCATTGAACAAGGCCAGCGAGGAAAAGATGCGATCCGGGGACAGGGAATGGTTCGTCAATGCGTAAGTGATAAAGGACAGCATCGAGGACAACGCAGGAAGGGAGAGCATGCCAACTGTGATAGCATGCCGTATAACCAGGAGCCGTCGGAGAGAACTGATCTCGCGTTTGCGTGTGTTTTCAAGACGCTGCAGGAAGCTGCTTTCCCAACCAAAAAATTTCACAAACTTAACACTAGAGAGGATCTCCTGTGTCAAAGACACTCGCTGGTCAGTGATCTTGTTGACTGCTCTTCGGAGACTGATAAGGGACTTGACAAAGTAAGCTAGTATCATCGCTCCGAAAACCGCCAGACCGTAACCTGGAAGTGCGCTGTAGCCGATGTTGATGACCATGAATATCAGAGCCACGCCTAAAACAACGGGTGTAGTCCAGAGCATATGAATCAAGCCGCACGCTCTGTCAATACGATCCACATCCACACCCATCAAAGTGATTATGCGCCCGTTGCCCCAACCGCTCCCCTCGATGGTGCTGATGTCTTTCCTCGGCTGCTGTCGCTGGGGCCGCTTCGTGCCTTGCTTGTCAGCCGCATGGGGGAGTTCACTCCCAGCCTTCGCACGTCCCGACAACTTCATTGCCTTGGTGTATATAGTGGACACAAGCACGGCTCGGATTTGGCCACCGCAGATCATCCCGCGGTAGAAAGCTTGACTCAAACATAGGGTCTGCACAGCCTGCATCACGGGAATGCCGAAAGCGAACCCCAGTCCACGGCCAAGGTTGGGACTGGGATGATTGCCATGGTGGGCGGCATATGCGTCCATTGCATAACTGGTCAAGTTCCTGACAAGATATGGTGTAACTACGGACAGTATCATGCTCACTACTTGGCATATACCGCCAATAATAAATTCGGTTCTGAAGGTGTCGAAAAGAGCCCATATCAGCGCCTTCTTGGACCCCTTCTCGGTTCGTCGTTTCAATGCAATATCGAACCTGGCCGTTAAAAGGTCCACTTTTCTATCTGGATTCACTGACCATACATCCTGAGTTTCTAGCTGGCGCAGGTAACCGGTCTGTTGTACACTATGAACAAGCCGTAGACAAGTGACGGAAAGAAGCGTAAACGAACCTTGATCAACGGTGCTATCCATTGAAAAGTTATGCAACTGACGATACTAGCACGATACTCCCTGCACACCTCTCTTTCTTCGGGTATGGGAGGAGCTTTCTGGAGTCGCAGTGGATTGAGACTTCGTCGCGCAGACTTGACTGTCTCTTGCTTGTCTTGGCTTTGTTTCTCATTTTCACTGCCAAGCTGTGTCGACTGAGAGGACGTTGCGCCCTCCGTTGTATTCCCCTTTCCTTCTTCATCGATCATGACGGCCTCATGTTTCAATTGCCCATCTTGGCTCATGATGACTATACTAGAGTTGCGATCATGCAGCCAAGTATTTTTTGAGGTAGTGTGGGTCCATTCAAGAATGCAATGAGCGACGCTGAATCTCAAAGGTACGGAAGGAGCACCACCGGGTAAAGAGATAGACGGGGCTAAACACAAGAAAGGTTTCAGTTCGACCCAGAACGCATGGTGTGTTTTATGAGCACATGCGACCGTGGCGAATGTCGGAACGATTGGAAGAAGAAAACCGGTTATGTCACAAAGGAGGGGTTCAGTTCGAAGATAACCATCCGGCGATTATTGATTGGCCACGTTCGTTAGCTTTCATGAACACTGTAGAGATTGAACAGGTAAGGTATCTATCGCAGAGCTTTCAGAGGTGATTCGATCTATGGTTCACTCCTGATACTGATGTTAGTGGCAATTCAGTCCGACATAGGTCTCATACCAGATCGACGGGAGGGAGTACTCCGTATTACCTGCACACCTTCAGTTGACGATATGGAAGACAAAAGAATCGATGGCAGAGATTGGGCGGACGGCGTGGGCGTGGGCGTGGGCGTGGGCGTGGGCGTGGGCTGCAATTAGGACGAACGATAACAGGTATTCGTTTCATTTCAAGAGAGTAGCTACTCGATAGCAGATTCGGGTTCTTATAGGCTCGGCCCTTGCATTGTATATATCCGACGATCACATTCTCAGGAATGCTGCCGGTGCCAGGGCAAAAATGGCGCCAGTGGCCTGCTCCCTTGCAGAGCGAGGTTCGGTATGAGGAAAGACCAACCGTAATTCGATTTTAATATCGTCAATGTGACCAGCTATTTAGAAAGATCTGATGCAGCAGCCATTTGATTAGGGTAGGGAGGCGGCGCTCTGTGAAACCGATTGTGAAGACCCATGTTGTGCGCAGAAGATGGTAATGAAACCTGAAGCTTGTGAATGGAAAAGGTTCGGATCAATGAGAAACCGACAAACCCATGCTTGCTTCTTAAAAGGAAGCCTTTGCATCGCACTAGACAGAATAGTGTTAGGTAGCAATAAACAGCAGGGTGAGGGATTAATTTGAGCTGGTGGTCGGAGAGGGGGAGTAAAGAGGGGGTGGCAGCATAAGGGCACGGGACAACACCAACATAACAACCCACTAGCCCGCACAATAAGAAATCTTATATCAAGCAGGCCGGTGCTACCAACTACGTGGAAAATTATGCGAAACTGCGTGGCTTTCAATTTGTTGCTACAGGCTTCTTCTTCTAAGGTCATAAACAGTCGTTACAAGTCGTCAATCGCCACCAAGCTTGCCCGGCTCATCAGTCCATTACCACGTCTAGGGCGATCCATCGAGAAAGATGACCTATTCTCCCGAAGATCTTTTCAAGTCCAGAAGCACGAACCGAAAGGCGCAGGCCCTATGCGGATTCGGGACGTGCCATGCCTCCGGTCGGGATGAGTCAGGACTGGATGCTGACCATTGCTAGGCCTCGTCGCAGCCCAGGAGAAAGAACAGATCATCAAGTCACATAGAGAATGTAAATGATCGTTCTCTCATTGCGTCCAGATTTAGTTCTCAAGGGTCACCTTGACCTTCTTCTCAGGGGGAGGGATGATCTCATCCTCAGCCTCGCCAGTGAGGGTGGGCAGTTCTGCCACTGACTCCTTGATGATGTCCAGAGCTTTCTTGATCTCATCCTCGGTGATAACTAGGGGAGGCGCAAGACGGATGATGTTTTGGTGAGTGGGTTTGGCCTAGAAAATACAGTTAGTCAAGCGGCGCACTCGTTTCATGGATGAACCGTTCAGTGGCTTACCAAGAGGCCCTTGGTCTTCATCAGCATACAGAGGTCCCATGCCGTGCGACCATTGGTCCTCGACTCGTCGATAACGATGGCATTCAACAGACCCTTGCCTCGCACTGTCTGGATGATCGGGTTCTGGATGGCCAGCAGGCCGTCGCGGAAGACATGACCGAGCTTCTCAGCCCGTTCGACCATCTGCTCCTCTTGAATGACTTCCAAAGCGCGGATGGCCACCGCACAGGCCAAGGGGTTACCGCCATATGTGGAACCGTGAGTACCAGGCTCAATGGTGAGCATGACGTCCTTGCGGCCCAAGACAGCCGAGACGGGATACATGCCACCAGAAATAGCCTTACCCAACAAAATCATATCGGGCTTGATTCCGCTCCACTCGTGGCAGAGCAGCTTACCGGTACGGGCAATACCCGTCTGAATCTCATCGCAGATCAGCAGGACATTGTGCTTGTCGCACAGGGCTCTGGCCTCCTGCAGGTAATCCTCATCGGGAACAACGATACCCGCCTCGCCCTGGATGGGCTCCACCAAGAAGGCGGCCAAGTTGGGGCCCGCCTTCTCGAAGGCCTCCCGCAGAGCCGCCTTGTCGTTGTAGGCAATAGGCTTGTCCGTTCCGGGAATGGTGCATCCGATACCGGGAAGATAGGGGCCATAGTTTTCGCGCGATTCGGGGTCAGAAGACAACGAGATAGCGGCGAACTAATGACCACGACCACATTAGCTTGACTAATTCTATTTACGAGGAAGGAGGGCCGCGCGCCCACTTACTGTGCGTCCGTGGAAGTTGTTCTCCGCACTCAGAACGAGCGCCTGGTTCTCGGGGATACCCTTCACCTTATAACCCCACTTCCGAGCAATCTTGATACCCGTCTCGACAGCTTCCGCACCCGTGTTCATGGGCAAGACCATGTCGAACCCAAAATACTTGGTGACAAATTCGGCAAAGCGGGGGAAGACATCGTTATAGAAGGCCCGCGAGCTGAGCGTCAGCCGAGAGGCCTGTTCCACAAGAGCTGCGACCAGCTTCGGGTGGCAGTGACCTTGATTGACGGCGGAGTATGCGGACAGGAAGTCCAAGTACTCGCGACCCTCGGGGTCCCAGACTGTGGTACCTTGGGCACGGGCGAAAACGACGGGGAGAGGGTGGTAGTTGTGAGCAGCATACACCTTCTCAGCGTTGATGGCCTCTTGGGTGGTGGCAGCGTGGTAGGAGTGGGCGCCATCCTCAGCGTTGGAGCCGTTGGAGCCGTTGGAAGGCTTGGTGCCCTTGGTGGCCATGGTGAAGACAAGTGTGAGAGGCTGTGTTTGAAGAACAGGAGAGGGGATTGAGTGACGACAAGATGAAGGCTAAGTGCGAAAGAGTTGGTATACGATCGAGAAGCAGAAGAGAAGTAGGTATGTATGAGGAAGAGTGGAGGAGAGGAAGAGATGGAGGGCGGGACAAGGGAAGATATAGGAATGCGCGGCGGCGGGCAGAACAGGCAAATGTAGCGAGAAGACAAACGAGGGGGAAAAGGGAAGAATTGTTCACCGGCCGAGGGCAAGAGAAACGAGGATAACCAGCAGGTTCGCAGAGTCCCTACTCCCAAGTGGTAGAATGGGTGCAGAATTCGAAAAATTGCGGAGTTGGAACTAGACTCCTAAGTGCAAGTCTACGCGGATGACCTCTAAGCGCAGGTGTACCCGGGGTTGGAAACAGCATCACCAACTGGACCCGTCTGACTAAGCCGTGCTTATCCACTTTGTTCTCTGGCCTTTCCATTCAAACTCCAGTCACGCCCTTTTCATTACTACAAGTCTACGACAAGTCAACAACTTCACCTTCCCACCGACCCACGTACGCCACGGGCGGATCTTCCTCTCGCCCCTCTCCCCCCCTTCAAGTTTCTTATCGCTTGACCCTTGATTGGTGAGAGGCGGAGTACGTATCTGAATATCTCTGGACTGGTAGTCTAGTGTTACTGTCACAGTGTCACTCCTGCAGCCCACCGTTTAGAAGCGGCTTGATTACATCACACTTATCCTCCACCATCATTATCGTCATCATCATAACTCTATTTGCAGAATCTGGAGATCATACAACCGGGGTTCCTGACTGGGTTCCACTGTGAACATGTCAGGCCGATCAAGAGCCTCTTCCTCGACTGCCTCTTCTGTCTCTGGCTTCCCTTCGGATGACGCCGACAGCCCTTTGCATTTACCTCGCGAATTGAGGCCGCGAATTCCCACTCCCTCCCCGCCTCGCTTCTCTGCTCTCTCTTCTTCACCCGACTCCCTGCGCGTCTTCCTCTACTTGCTTGCTTTCCGTCTTTTAAATGCCTTGACTACCCGCACCTTCTTCCAACCTGATGAATATTTCCAGTCTTTGGAACCAGCCTGGCAAACGGCCTTTGGACAAAATCACGGGGCTTGGATCACCTGGGTGAGTTCCGGTCCCCCTTTCTTTGTCCTCCGCTATTGGCGGAACGCATCTGCACCCTTACGGCATCGCTTCTCTTTGCTCTCCCCCCCCCCTTCAGCACCACTTACTCCTTTCAATTATGTTCCTTTCTCACCAATCCATCCATTCCAGTGACTAACAGCTTCACCGCATGGTGTCATCTTACAGGAGTGGCGGCACCAGTTGAGATCTTCTCTTCACCCTCTCTTCTTTACCGCTGTTTATTCAATTGCCAGCGAGCTCGCTCGCATTCTGCATCTCTCCCCTGCATGGCAGGCGGATCTTCTCATTGCCGCTCCGAAGACGGCGCAGGCCGTTATCGCCGCAGTTGGAGACTATTATACCTGGAAGCTGGCTCGTTGTGCTTATGGCCTGGCTAGTGCAGAGGCTTCGGCCGTGGTACGTATCAGATTACTACTTGACATGTGCACCGCAGAAACACTAATTTGGAACCCAGCTGGCGCTGACCGCCCTAAGCCCTTGGCAATGGTTTTGCTCAACGAGGACATTGTCCAATTGTCTTGAGACAACGCTCACCGTCGTCGCCCTCTGTCTTTGGCCGTGGGAATGGTCGGTACTCCCGAAAGCGCCCGTTCAGACCAAGACTGGCCGGACACTCGTCACTCCCTGGGATTTGAGAAAAGAAGTTCAACAGCGTCAACATGATGAGGTCGTTCTCAACAGGTATGTTATGCCATCCGCCAGATTTGGGATGATTTGAAATAGTGGCTAAAGTGCAAATGTGGAGGATAGGTTGAGACGGTGTCTGCCGCTCGCAGCTTTCGCTTGCATTTTACGACCCACCAATGTCTTGATCTGGCTGGTCCTGGCAGGCGTCGTATTGTATCGCAACACTTGGGAGCGAAGGAGACTCCTAGCTCAAGAAGCTGTGCTGTGGGGGTGAGTTGTCTTCGTCCTGCATTTAACTAACAAGCATTGACATTCGTCCACAGCTCTGCTGTACTAGCTGTGTCAGCTGCGGCCGATCGATCGTTCTACGGGACCTGGACTTTCCCGCCTCTCCGTTTCCTGTACTTCAATATTGCACAGTCTCTAGCCGTTTTTTACGGGCGCAACGATTGGCATTACTACCTCTCCCAAGGCTATCCTCTGTTGCTAACCACGGCGCTCCCATTTACCCTCGTGGGCTTGTATCGTGTGTGGACACGCTTGCGTGCAGTCGACACAACCGACTTACAAGTTAGAGCGCAAGCTCAACTGCAGGTTCAGCTAACTTATGTATGCCTTTTTATGCCTGTTGTGCTCTCGTTGATTTCACACAAAGAAGTGCGATTCATTTACCCATTGTTACCCGCACTACATGTCTTGACAGGCCCCGTTCTGGTGGACTTGTTTGGTCCAGCAGTGACTCAGTCGTTCTGCAAGCACATTCCTAAACGGCTCATTCTGGTGTTTCTTGTGCTGGTGAACGTTGTCATTGCGCTCTACACCACAATCTACCATGCATCAGGACCGAATGCTGTTTTTTCATACCTTCGCGAGCAACGGCAGGCTCACGGCTCCAGCAACCTGGGTAGCACTATCGAGCCTGGCATTACCGCCGGCTTCCTCATGCCCTGCCACAGCACCCCGTGGCGTTCGCACATGGTATATCCCTCCATCGACGCCTGGGCACTGTCCTGTGAGCCTCCCATTGGGATGAACGCGACCCAGAAGGCGGGGTACCGAGACGAGGCCGATCAATTCTACGACGATCCCGCCGGCTTCCTGCGTGTCAACATGGCCGGTGGGCTGCGCTACTTCCCCCGACGACCAAGTTACCAGGCCCGCTCCGAACGGCCCCGTCCGTTGCAACGGCCCGATACGAACCACAAGTACGACTGGCCCGACTACCTCATCTTCTTCGCTCAGCTGGAGCCCACACTCAAGAAGTTGCTCCGCGGATCCTCGTACGGCGAATGCTGGCGCACCCACAACACCGACTGGCACGACGACCGGCGCCGTCAGGGCGATATCGTGGTCTGGTGTCTGGACCCGACCGAGCAAACGGACTGGTGGACCGCAAGACGCGCCCAGCAACTCCAGCAGCGCGACCGTCTCTTCAACCGCATCGTCCAGACCATCCAGGAACAGGCTTCGGGCCACAAACCCAAGCGCTCGTTCCTCAACCGCTGGACCTCCTTGCGCCCCCATTCATCGTCGTGGTCGTGGCTGTGGCCATGGTACCGGCGGCCGAGACACACCGTGCTCGGCTTCGAAGTCCCGGACTGGTTGGATGAGTTGTGGGATTATGTCTGGTAAGAGAAGACTAAATCCTCTTTTCCTTTAGTAACTAAGTAAAAAGCCTGTATACCCATCTCTTTTTTTGTGGAGCTTTTATCCTTTCTATTTTTCTTCTTCTTTTGTTTTTTTTTTGGTCATATTTCTGTCCTATATGTGTAATCTCGGGTCTTGCTTTTAGGTGTGCAGGTTGATTTCGCTTGCTCCCACCGTGTGTTACCTTCTTGGCTCCCGCTTGAGGTCGTATATACTTCCCAATCCTTCTTGTATTTTCATACATACCTATCATTTCCAAACACAATTGAAACAAGGCACACCATGAACAATGGTCACCATTTGGGGACAGTTGGCCTGCCAATTGCTAACACGAGCATCTACTCACTTAATTCAATAATATGGTATCATGGCATGCCACGAATCAATCGGAGTGAAGAGTGCTGTGATATTTGGTATCTTTCGTGGTCCCAATGAAGACCGAATAAATAGACTCAAGAATGAAGAGGAATATGAAACAGAAGCAATATACTACAACAAGCGAGTATGTATGTATGTAATAACCCTAGCAGGAGTTCACCCCCTGAGTCACATCTTTAGGCTAAATCGTGAAGCCGAGAGCTTACGAGGGGAGGCCGCTTACAGCTTACCGCCCTGGAGGTAGCCGTTGGTCTTCAGCCAGGATGCGACGTCAGTGTGGTCACGCTGGACCCAGTTGACCTTGGCACGGATGGCGTCCAGGCTTTGCTCGACGGCGCGGTCGTAGCCCTAGTCAACGTTGTCAGTGTCATGCAACTCATTATAGTGAAATATGGAGGAGAAATCACCTTAGTGTCCTTGCTCTTGAAGAATTCCTCGACCTCCTTCAGCTGCGCCTCCGTACAGAAGCTGGCGGTGCTCAGCTGGATCACGGTGCCCAGCATACCCAGGGAGGGGGGCAGGCGCTTGAAGATGGCATCCCAGTTGTTCTTCAACCAGGCCCAGCGGGCCTCAATACCGTTGGTGTGGTTGCGCAGAGCACTCAAGGGCATGTAGATATCCTGGTTCTTGACCTCGTCGCCGCTGGCCAAGTCCAGGGTGCGCTTGATCAGGGCAGGGTCCTCGGCCGCGCCAAGGCAGCGGAGAGCGGTGGTCTTCTCGTCCGAGGTCGGGGCCTTGCGGAATCGGTCCAGAACGATGTTGTACTCCTTCTCACCGCCCTTCTTCAGCACGATGCTGAAAACGCTGCCGCGAATGTTGGGATGGATGGCAGTCGCGTCACCGGCCGCGAAACGCTCGAACATGTCCTGAGCCGCCTTGACGACGACCGGGTCCTCGGTGGACCCAGCACTGCTGAACATAAGCGCCTTGAACTGCTGCAGAATGTGTCCATCCTTCTCGGAGAAGTCCCATCCGAGCTCGTGGGCCTTCTCGCTGACCAGAGACCGCTGGAAGGCCTTCAGAGCATCCTTGGTCGAGGCATCCTCGAACAACCAAGCAGCCCGGAGAGCGCCAATGCGAGTGAGAATCTCGTTCCACACAACGAACTCCGACTCGCTGTCAAATCCCTTCAGCAGAGATAGAAGGCCCGAAGTGCTCTGGAAGCCGGACGCCGCAAGAGCACCCGCGTCGGCGATCATACCAGCACGGTCCTCAACGGTGAGCAGGCCGTTCTTGGCAGCCTGACCCAACTTGGTGAGGCGCTCGGGGGTGTAGGAGGTACGGTAGATGGCGGAGTGGTCCGCGTTGAGCTTGAAGAAGTCCAAATCGGGCACCTTGAACTCGCCTTCCCGCTCGCTCAGCATGGTGTCTTCATCAAGACCCTGCTTGGTCCGCAGGCCCAGGATCACTGGGTAGAGCGTGGTGTCCTCCTCAGAGCGAACATCGCCCGTGCGTAGGAAGCGGTTCTGCTTCAGCTTGATGGACGAAGTCTTCGCATCCTCAGAGACCGTGATGACGGGGAATCCCACGTTCTTGGTCCAGATGTCCATGACCTGCTCAACGGGCTTGCCACTGGCATCGGCGAGAGCAGCCCATAGGTCACCCGTCTGGGTGTTGCCATAGGCGTGCTTCTTGATGTAGTTGCGAACACCCTGCAGGAAGACGTCCTCACCCATGTACTTGGAAATCATGCGCAGAACGGACGAGCCCTTAGAGTAGGAGATGGCATCGAAGATCTGGTTGATCTCGTCGGCCCGCTTTACGGGCACCTCAATGGGGTGACTGCTGCGGAGCGAGTCCAGGGAGAGGGCGCTCTGCAGGTTGTCGATAACGTAAGACTGCCAGACCTTCCATTCGGGGTAGAAGCTGTTGCAGGAGTACCAAGACATCCAGGTAGCAAATCCCTCGTTAAGCCACAGACCATCCCAGAAGTCCATGGTGACCAAGTTTCCAAACCACTGGTGAGCCAACTCGTGCTGGACAGTCTCCGCGATGCGCTCCTTGCGGGCAGCACCGCTTGTCTTCTCGTCCAACAGGACATCAACAATACGATAGGTGATCAGACCCCAGTTCTCCATCGCACCAGCGCTGAAATCAGGGATAGCCACCATATCCATCTTGGGCAAGGGGAACTCGCTGTCGAAGGCCTTCTCATAGAAGGCCAGGGTGCGGGCAGCCAGGTCGAGCGAGAAGCGACCGTGCTCGATGTCCTGGTCGGGGGTGGCATAGACGCGGATGGGGATGCGGAAGGCGTTGGTCTCGATGTAGTTGAGGTGGCCGACAATGAAAGCCACGAGGTAGGTAGACATGAGGGGAGAGGTGTTGAACTTAACCGCCTTCTTCCCGCCGTCAATTTCGGTCTCGGAAGCCACATCCATGTTGCTCAAGCAGGCCATGGTCTTGTCCGCCACCAACGTGATGGTGAACTTGGCCTTGAGCGCCGGCTCGTCAAAGCAGGGGAAGGCCCGACGAGCATCGGTGGGTTCCATCTGAGTGGTGGCAATGTGCTTCGTTTCACCGTTGGCAGTCTTGTATGAGGAGCGGTAGAATCCGGCCATGTTATCGTTGAGCTCGCCAGTGAAGGTCAGCTTGAGCTGAGCAGAGGAGCCGGCGGGGATGGTCTCGGAGAACTTGACGGTGGCCACCTGGGTGTCCTGGTTGATGGAGACCTCAGGGTTGGAAGAAACGACGGAGCCCTGAGCAGAGACAACGGCATTGTGGATCTTGATCTCGTTGGAGTTGAGGGAGATGGAGCTCGTATCTTCGTTCACCTGGAGGCTACAAGACAGTGTTAGCTCAAGCTGCAGCTCGCCTGTACGAGTAGGAGAGAAGGCGAAGGAGCACATACTCGATAACGACAGTTCCGTCATAGGTAAAAGCTTCGAAGTTGGGCTCGAGAGTCAAGTCATAGTGGAGGGGCTTGACGTTGGTGGGCAGGACCTCACGACCGTGGGTGATGTTGGTCGAGCCCGACACTTCTCCACGACGTGTACCGCACATCCTGCGACAAGAGCAATAGCGTTTAGAGAGCTTGGGAAGGGTAGTGGAGCGAAGAGGAGAACGGCGAAGCACGGGAGGGGAAGAAGGGGAAGAAGTAGTGAGGGAGGGGAAGGAGGATGAGGATGAAGGAGAAGAAAGATGGAGGGAGGAAAGAGAAGAGGAGGAGGAAGCAGCAGAAGATATAGAGTGAGCGGAGCGAGAAAGTGAGGAAGAGGAGGGGGAGGGGTAGAAAGCAGGAAGAGTCCGGAGGGACGAGCAACAGTTGCTGCTGCTGTTGCTGCTGCTGCTGCTGTTGCTGCTGCTGCTGCTGTTGCTGGCGGAGCTCCGGGGAAGAAGCGGTAACCGTCGGGCTGAGGTAAAACGTCGCATATTGTTATTATGTTTATGAGCGATAAGGGCAGGAGAAAGTGGATGATGTCAAGCTCAACCGAGGCAGTGACAGACAAAGAACGAATAGGAAGGTGACAGCTGAATGGAACGAACTCAAACAAGCACAATTGTTCTCGTGTTGAGAACAATCCCTTCGATCTCTTTCAATCAACAATTGACGGCGACGAAGAATTTCCCATCCAGAGAAGCAGGCGGTGAGCCGTAAGACAGATGTGTATCATCACTACGGTATTACAAAGTGTTAGTACCAGCTAGTCCTCATTCAGCCACTTCTCAGGGCTGGATCTGACAGGGCTTCTCCGCATCACATGAGTCCGTCCAAATCTCCTATTTAATTCCCTCTCCGTCTCTCCCTCCGCTCCCCTTTCCTTATTATTCATTTTACGCAAGCCAACCACAGCCGTATGCCACCTCTCGTATGACATATGGCTGTTCCGCTACCCCTCGTGGGCGGCGGTGTTTGCCAGACGGTGATCCAGCCAGTTTGAGGGGTTCATGATTTGAGGGTACGCGTTAGTCGTGTGCCCTTCCCGTGAATGGGCTTCCATAGAGGTCTGGGACATTACTACTAGCTTAGCCATTTCTTTCATGTCATAGAATTCTAACCCTCGAATCCTCGAATCACAATCTCTTGAGCTATCACACAAAATAATCTTGTCTCAATTGAAGTATGGTAGCGGAACGCCACCGTAGCAATGGTATCTCTCGAATGGATCTAAATAATATAAGAAGTAAATGTTGAATGAAACTGTGAAAGTCCCGAACCATGTTCGCTGCATCCATCCCATCAAGAAAAAAAAAAACCCGTCCGTAAAAACTCCGCATGAATGCGATAATAATGTAAACATTATGATTATGCCATAAGCGGCGATGATGTTGAATCGTTCGTTCCTCATAAAGCATCAGGTAACAAAGAATGTCCCGAGTGTTGGGATCGTTTGCAGGTCAGAGCCAATTTCTTGGATCAAGGCAGACGCGTACGCGCGCGCCTATTGCTGCTGCTCTGACGACTGTGCAGCCTGGTTCACGGGCATCTTGGTGAAGACACTTCTGGACCAGCCATCGGCGTCAATCACAGACTCCTTGACCAGGATGTAGCCTCCAAAGCGGGGCATCAGGACTGCCCACACCACGTAGTAGATGGCGCCAAGCGCAAAGATGCCCAGCGCCACCACGCAGTGCAGGTAGTACGGCAGACTCTTGTACACACTCTGTCCCGCGCTGGGCGGGATGTACGGAGCCACCACCAAGTAGACGTTCGACAGAAAGAAGAAGATAGTAACGGGCAAGGTGGCGCGGATCCCTGGGGCCCAATCCGGGAACTTCTTCGACTTGGTCAGATAAATGTAGATCAAGCCAGCAGACACAAACACGTTGACAATGGACAGCGGGTACGTGATGAGACTGAAGACACGCCAGGTTAGCATGGATCATGGGAACCAGAACGGTATCGGAAAGACTCACTTGACCAGGAAGTTGTAGGCGTCTCCCGGAGGAGGTGCCAACATGATGATGATGGAGACAACCCAATGCTCGAAGAGACCAGTAGCGGGCGAGTTGAACGGCCGGTTGCTGGCCCAGAACTTCGACAAGGGCAGAACTCCTTCACGACCCAGAGCCTGAACGATGCGGCCCTGGGAGAAGATCACCGACAAGACATTGCCGAAAGCCGACAGAGCCACAAAGACGGACATCACCTTCTCGGCCCGCTCACCGAACATATTGCCGAAGAAGGTGGCAGCAACGGTCTGACCAGAGGACAAGAACTGGTCCTTGGGTACCGCGGCGAAGTATGCGATGTTGCACAGCATGTAGAGAATTCCGACGGAGCAAATGGCGATTGGGGCAGCGATCTTCAGGGTGCGGGTCGGGTTCTTGGTTTCGCTCAAGGCCTGTAGAGGTTAGCAGCCAAGCCATAAGAGAAAACAACCAAGTGACTCACGTAGTTGGCATTCGAATAGCCAATGAAGGACCAGATGACATTGTACAGCGCCATGACGATGCCGTAACCAGTTTCAGTGGTACCCTCAAAAGCATTCGTGAAGTTGTGGGGAGGGTTATCGATTTTCATGTGACCAGCAAGAGCCACCCAACCGGTCACGACGACAAAGATGATGATAACAAGCTTGACAATTCCCAGCGCGTTCTGAAGCATGAGACCCCATTTGACCGCAAATGAATGGATCAAGAAGGCGACCGTGACGCACGCCAACCCAATACCACGCTGGTTCCAACGGCCGACCTCGACGTCAGCAGCATTGAGGATATACTCGCCGAAGACGACGCTGTTACTCGCAGCCCAACCCAGCAGAACGGCATAAGACGCGTACATGGCTGTAACCAAGAACCTGGGCTTCGTGAAGACATATTCGAGATAGTTCTTCTCACCACCGTTCCTTCGCTCTGTTAGCATTCAAGCACCAACGTTCCATCTTTGGCAAGGAAACGCACTTAGGAATTGCAGTACCCCATTCGAGATAGACTGCCGTACCGGCCATGGCAATCAATGTGCCGACGACCCACATGATGAGGGACAAACCGACACTGCCAGCAAGTGAGAGAATGGTGCTAGGTGTGGCGAAGATACCAGTACCAATAACGCGGTTAAAGATCAAGAAGGACGCACTGATCACGCCGATCTGACGACGGTCATCAGGGGTGGCCTCGAAGACATTTCCCTCGTCTGTGAGCCATTAGTCAGTACCAGCCTGTATACAGCCTTCAAGAGACTGCCTGATAGGGGCATAATCATACATAGTCCGGTAACACCGTCGGCTCTTCGGAGACCATCCTCGACAGGCTTGCCGCCGGCGAGGGGCATCTTATAGCCTGACTCGGGTTCGATTTCACCCATTGCGATGTCGAAATAGAATCAGAAAATCTCGTCCTTGGTCGTTCAAGAAAAGCTTCGAAGAAGACGCAAGATATATAGCGTAGAAGACAAGTGAGCCCAGCCGGCGAGGAGGTGGTTACGGACGGAGACACGAGACCCTAAGATGAGATGGTGTGCTGCGACTAAATGTGATGCAATCGAAGGCAACCAAACCAGCAGCAACTCCGAGGGGTCAAGCGTTGAGAGGATTGCCTGTGCGTATTGAGACAAAACACCGGTGGTCAACAAATCAAAACGAATGAGAAAGTTCAATGCAAGCGCGACTGGGATCTATATCCTGGTCCAGGGACAGCACCAAGCTAGTATACCAGCCGCAGCGAACGATTCACGTGGAAGGCAGAACTATAGACTGACCAACAGGTCAAAAAGCCAACAAAATGGACAAGAAGAGGGAAAAGATGAATGACAACAGAACGAAAGGGAAAAGACGTCAAGAGTTCAAGACGTGTGGAAAAAATCATGCAGGGGCGGGCAAGCCATGTGGTTGGCGGGCATCCGCCGTTCGTCCAGCGGGCCTTGATCGGACTTGCAAGTAGTTGCCCTGAAGCGAAACATGTAAGGCAAAACTGGAAAAAACTTTGCTATCGGGCGGAACCCGCGCTGGATGAAAACTCTCCACCCCCTGGGCCTTTCTGGGCCCTCTTGGAGGCTTGGAGCCTCTGGTGGCAATCCTATGACACACCGAAATTGAGCACGCCATTGCCCCCCTGCGATGATGAGTTAAAGTTAGGTAAGGTTGTGGATTCCCACCACAGTCCAGGCTTGTCGAGTCTCTTCTGTCGCTCTCTGGCCAGCACTCATCGTGAGCCAAGAAAACACTATTCCTAGTTATCAGCTATCAGTGAGACCAAGAATCAATCAAGGAAAATAAAGAAGAAGAAAAATCCTATGATTATAATGTATATACAGTACAGCTTCGTCTGACTGGCAGTCCGTATCTGTATCTAGAAGATCCATCATCCCATCCCACCCAGACTCCGAGATCCCAAGGCATCATCGTCATTTCGTATCCAAATGGTGTGTGTGTGTGTGTGTGTGTGTGTGTGTGTGTGTGTGGCAATTTGTGTGTACCTTACCCAAAGCAAACGCTGAACAGAAGTTGTGCAAACCTCCATGGAAACATAAATATACTCAACAGTAACTCCGGATGAATAGATGTGTCATGGCCGGGACACCGCGTATATATCAGAAACCCAAACAAGTATGAGAAGGAAAAGAAAAGAAAAGCAAGAGGGTCCGAAGGAAGCGAGAATATAGACCGCGACTCACGGACAACAATGCAGCAAATATGGAACAATGCACCCGCTGTCATATATGAGTCCCTGGTGAAAACCCTGTCGAGAGGGAACCGGCGAAATAGATAAAGAGTAAGCGTAGAACGCTGAGGTGCTTCAACGATTCAATAAAGCATGGTCCTGCATGCTTAGATGGATAGAAAACCGAGTTTTGGACGTTCTATTTAGGCGGCGTGGCTCCAACTGCATGAGCGACAGGTGCGAATGTGGTGTGGACCACCTTGCTCGGCCCGCTTGAAGGAGGAGTGACGGCTTGCCGCTGGGTGATGGCGGCCAATCTCTTGCGTGAGGAAGCCAGTCGTCCCCGGATGCTCGACACCACTGTGGCACGTTAGCAAATTCTAGAAATCTTCTAGAAAGAAAGAAGAACGATGAACCTACTTTTGACAACCACCTGTCGATCCTCCGCCTGGACCGCACCTAGCATGATGCGTTCGCTGTTCCTCCGATCCTCGGCTTTGTTGCCGCTGCCTTGACCGGCCCGAGATTCTTTTTCTTCGTCCAATACCGCCTCTAACATTCGGATTGCCGTGACGTAGGCAATCTCACACCCGGCAAGGTCTTCCCCCGTCAATTCATTGATCGCCGCCGCGCGAACCATTTCTAACGCGCGGTCATACATTAATTTTTCAGCCGTCACCCCGGAGCTGACAACAACGTCTCCGGACGCACCAGAGCCCAGAGATGACCCGACCGAGTAGTTATTAGGGTGACTCGGATGATCGAGCGGTAACTGCTTCTGTCCTTCGAGCAATTTGAGCCGAACAAATTCGGCTTTCTCTAGAACTTCATTGAACCGGTTACGCACCCACTGCACGACGTTGTTGATCCGGCTGCTGACAAGGGCGCTGGTAGCGTCACCTTTACTGTTCGCCCCCTCGCCGAATGTTTCCGTCCGAGTCTTGCGACTCCACCAAGCGCTAGCGATATCCATGGACTTAGCAAGCAACGAGAGTGCTTTGACGTAGAGAACCAAGGCTTCTTCCGACAGAGTGACAATAGCGTCGGCCGTTAGTCCGCTGTCAGTGGCGTCCGCTGTCTCTGGCCGGCCGGGGAGATTCGTGGTCCCAGGAGCATCGGTCTGAACAGACGGGGCCAAGGGGATAAGCTGCTTGTATTTCACTTCGGCGAACCCATAAACGACATCACTTCGCGTGGCACACTCCTCAAGCTCTTGAACAATCTTGCTATCCTCATCCAACGTCGCATTTGACTTGGTGCTGTCCCCAAGGACAACCAAGCTCGTTTGAGGATTAGGATAGGCAGGGAAAGGGTTGTAGGCTAACGGAGGGGAACGCCCACCCTTTGTCAACGTCAATGGCGGGGAAAACCCCATGCCAAACAAGCGCCCACTGGCCATGTTGAGAGCTTTGGAGATAGCCGACGTGGCGGAGGTCGGACTCTGTCCGTACCGGCGCTCGTAGGAGTTTTGTCGGATGTGCGCCGAGTCAGCCCGCGGGCGCCCGGAGATCATTTGCATAGCTTTGCTGGGAGTCGCGTATGGGGAAGCGTTTGCGGCTGCCGGTGTGCCCTGCATTGCTGTTGGACGTCGTGATAGGGCGCCTCCTTGGCCAGGCCGAGAAAAGCCTCCTTGAATACGAGGGCTATGAGCCATCTCATCGGCAAAGGCGTTCACCTCTACTGCTCGCTTCTCCACAAGCACGTAATCCCGCTCAAAGGCAACCTCTTGCGCGGCGCGCTCGCGCTCGCGCTCTTCTTTCACCTTTTCCGCAGACTTGTCCACTTGCGGAACACCAGATGGGGCAGTGCGGCTTCGCTGTCGCTCGATGGGCGTGGCTGCTGCACCACGTTCGATTGGCTCCTGACGGAGAGGAGCCGAAGCATCAGAAACTGGGCCTGGATACCCCGCCGCCGATGTTGGCGCCTTGGAAATAGACAAAGGTCTATCTGCACTGCCAGTCCTGCGCATAGGCGTACTCGGCGTACCAGGCCGCGAACTTGATGCCATCGGCCGTCGAGCGACTGGATACGTGGAAGGCTCAACACGGTCGATGGGATGTGGAGCCTCTTTCTGGCGCGGCGCTGCTGCTACAGGCGCCGGCCCAGGCCGGGGTTCCAGTGCAGGTGCTGGCTCAGCAGTGGTTGTGTCTATGGACGAAGGACGGTACGGCAAGACTGCATCATCGGCAATCAATCCAGGGATTGGACCTGTGATAATGCCGCTCTCGAAGAAATCTGCAAAGTTCAGTCGCTCTACCGGATTGCGCTTCAACAGCGCCCGGATAAGAGACTTAATTTCATGGGAGGCCGGGTTCTCCTCAGGGAACCGGATCCTGTCCTCTCCCTTTTCAATTTTTCGAAGCAGCTCGACATGGTTCGATGCCCGGAATGGCGCTTTTCCGACGACCATCTCGTATAATACTGTACCCACAGACCAGAGATCGGCCTTGGCATCATACTTCTCATACCGGAGGATCTCCGGAGCCATGTACAAAGGCGAGCCGCACAATGTTTCCGCCAGGGACGTTGCTGGAAGAGACCGCGCAAAGCCGAAATCGGCAATCTTGAGCATGGGCAGTGATTCAAGCCCCGTCGTAGGTTTGAAGGAGTTTTCATTCCCCTTGAATGGCACGACTTGGGCAACTCCTGAGCTATAGGATGATGGGGATGGGCAAAGGAGCAGGTTCTGTGGTTTGATGTCACGGTGGATGAGATTTCGATCGCGGAGGAATTTGAGAGCGCTCGACAACTGCTTGAGGAAGTGCCGGGTGACCACCTCGTTCAAAGCGCCACCCCGAGGATTCGGATACTTGGAGATCATTTCTCGCGTATATCGGTGATCACCAAGAGTGTCTCGTCGTTTGATGAACAGAGAAAGATCGCCTAACGCGCAGTACTCCATCACTAGATGGATGTGGGATGTCGTCTCATGACAGTCGATAAGGGCCACAATATGGGGATGTATGAGGTCCTTGAGGATATAGATCTCTGAAGACAGGTTCTCCCTCAGTTTCTTGTTCAGTTTGGAAAGGTTGACCGATTTGATCGCCACGAAGGTGCGGTCGCGCTGCAGAAGTACCTGGTCAGCTCCGGCCCCAAAGGCTTCAGCTTGGGTGACTGATAACGAATCCCCGGCGTCTCCGCCAAGGCTGTTATCGGATAACGACATGGCAAACGTACCGTATGAACACCTTGGTAGACAGTAGCAAAACTCCCTCGGCCGATCTCATCCAGCCGCGTGTAGTTGCCGATGGGCATCTCAGCACGGGAGGACTCCCTTGACCTCCTCGAATGGCTTGTGGAAGCCATGATTGCGACAGGGCGACGACAATGAGTGTATGATAAGCCGACCACGCCCCGTTAACCAACAACTACCTCAACAGTAAGGATGACGACGGCGAAGGATGGATGAGGCCCATCAGGGGAGCGGCAGGCGAAGGAAAGAAGTTGTAAAGGGTTGTCGATAAAGGAAGGGTAGTCAGGGAGAAGACGGGGAAGGCGGAAGATATGGTTGAGGATAAGGTCGAACGCGGAGGATGTGGTGGATCGAGCTAAGGAACGCCGAGCGAAGTGGCGGAGGAGCGTAGGCGACAGGACAGGGAATGAATAGGTAGATGCCTTTCTACTTTTAGATAGCGTCAGGGTGTAGGGAAAGATCGAGTGAGTGGTAGTAGATAGGTCGAGAATATGCGTCGGCGTCGTAGGAGGTAGGAGAGCGGTGAGGCGGACAGACGGGGGGGAGGATGATAGGATGGAGGCGACAGCTACGGGGGGGGGAAAGGGAGGGAGCGGCGGCCTAAGCTGGGGTGCTGGTAGACGTATACAAGATCCGGCAGATGTACTCTAGTATGTAGCTAGAGGCGTGGAAGTAGCTGGATAAAGGACCGATGACAAACAAGAGCGTGGCTTGGGAGAAGGATGGAAAGGAAAAAAAGGACGAGAACAAAGAGTAAGTTTGTAATAGATCCAGAGTCACAAAAAGACAAGGGATGAGGAGCGATGACTGAAGAATGGAAGAATGGGGAAAATCGGGAGGGGGGGGGAAGAGGAGAAGAGAGTGTAATGAGAGAATGATGTGATTGACGGAGGAAGAACGAAAGGCGGGAACAGAAAGCAGCTGGATCCGTGGGACATGCAAGCAAGCAGGAAGACTTGTAAGTACCTGCGGTATTGTAAAGTTGTAGCTGGACTGGACTGACTGACTGACTGACTCAAAGAGCGTGACCGCCGCGGCCGATAAGATCATCGGAATGACCTTGGGAAGGCGGTCAGCAGGGCGGCATGCACTGGATCATAGCATCCCAGCCAATCATCACCCCGATTCATTCTCCACATTACTTACCACCTTACTTACTATTTATATATACTGTACAGACGGTGGTGCATCCATCCTAAAAAGACAGGTCATTACAGACACAGAGAAAGCGCTGTATCGAGCCTTGAGGGAATTAAGGCAGGGGTAGTGGAGATTACCAAGGATAACCGCATCATCAGTAGTCTCACTTTCAACGGAAGGAGACTAAGATCGCAAGAAAGATAAGACGCGGACGGAACAGGATGAATCCGGGGGCAGACGATAACGATTCAATCCATAGTATGATTGATTGACTGGGGAAGTAACTTCCTGACTGGCTGGCACTGGCACTGGCACTGCACTTCCTCCCTTGTTCCCCCATCAGGACTATCTACTGTACTCCGTACAGTAGTATACACCTGGAGTGTATGAGTAAGTGCAGATGTCCATCCATACCAGGGAAACGTTCTACATGAGAAGCTTCGTCAAGTCGCGCTGCTTCCATCAAGATCGAGGAATCCATGATGCCAGCCTAATGTCTGTGCCTTTCCCGATTGACACACAGCTCTGGACGTCTTGCTTTTTAGTCAGGTCCCGATCAAGAACCACCTACACTAAGAATACTATGTATCTTCCTCAGCCACAGTTGCTCGTGTCAGCCATCAACATCATCACCCAGAACGATGATCAGCAACTCACACAGCAGTCATTCATCTTTACCATACCTGGTAATTTGATGGTTTCATCAGGTGACTCAAACCACTCACTCAGTCACTCACTCACAGGCAAATACTGGGTCAGTGTCAGTGACACCCGACGTTTCCTCAACTTTAAACACTTCACCCAACAAGCAAATCCGGCTCGGTCAATGAGAAGAATTAATGGCGCATCAAATGACTCAACCTCCTTCCAACCCTTCTTTCCCCCTCCATTCTCTCTCTCTGTCTCTCTTCCTCTGTCTCCGGGCGCGGCCACTTACCCAAGACAGGTGCCGATGAGTACAACCACACTCACCCACCCACCTCTCCCCTCTCACATCCGATCTTACGACTTGCCGCGAGAGCCTGGAAGATACCCGGATCGCGGGTTGATAAGCCATGGGGGTGGGAGCAAGCCTCGTCCACCCAAAAGTTCACCCGCTGCCTGAAGGTCATGCTGGCTGATCCCCCGCTAAACCCGTCTAGGCATAGCCGCGACGCTCAATCGGTGGCGATCGACACAGCTCAAACCCGCCCGGCGCGCAGCGCGTCCCTGAGCGACGGACTTTCCTGGCTCGCCAGCTAGTTTAGCCTAGCCAGGCGGTTGACAAAGTACGATTCAGGTACGAAAACTACTACTTCCCTCAGACCATGCATGCAGTGCAGCAAATGGGTCTTGCTAGGGTGCTGCCTGATTGTGGGGGTGGTGCCTTCGACACTCATTGAAGTTATTATCTAGGTTCTATGGTGTTGGCATGATTATGAACAAGCGAAGCACGCCATGGCCAGCTCGGACAGTCTTCCACGTCATCACCAGCGGGCTGGCACTCCATTCGGCTATTTGCCTTGACAATCAATCGAGGAAAGAATCGCACAAAAGGCAATCGTAAGGGAAAATGCAAAGGAAAACACAAGTCAAAAGTAGAAACCACAACAAATCCACCCAAAGCTGCTGCGCTTCATCGCGTGGGGTATATAGCAAAGCAGACATCACTAGAGCCCTTCACCAAAACATGCTGTATTCGTTACTATATTCGACTGTCAACCGCATCAAATGCCAAGCCCTCTCACTAACAGCCACAGCACAACCGGCACAACGACATTGTCATTGCACCCGGTCAGAATAGCTTCGGTCGCGCTAGTCCCGCCCGCAGCGAGAATGGCTTTGAACGCCATGAGCAGCCAGGGGTATATGGGATTCGCTCCGTTACTTCCGTCTGTGGACCATTGGCCCAGAGTAAGCCAGGTTCGTGCAACGATCAACCCGCTGGTTACAGCAACTGCAAAGGCCACGCTGCCCTCCAACGACTTCCCCCCGCCCCAGAACCATTTTCGCCGGCCGAACCGGCGACCGATAAGGGAAGCCGCCGCGTCTCCCATGCCGACGCAGATGATACCGCTCACCATGCTGACGTCGCGGGATGATACATCCCACCCCACCCATGGAGAGTTCCCTGTCCGAGGCACGTCGGCTAGAGAGAGCCACAAGGGAATAGAGCATCCGATGAGAAGGAAGATATGAGAGACAATGACTGGACCGCGATGGTCGCGACCATCCACGTAGGGCGCGAGGAAATACGTCAGTGGCCGGGAAATCGGCGGCAGCTGAGAGGCTCGGAACAAGTCGAGAAGCAGGAAAATAGCCAAGGCGAGGCTCAACGCGAGGGCACAGAATAGAGGGTCAATGTAAATGGTCGGGAGGAACATCATAACCATCATCCCATGAAAGACCTTGCGTCGGGTGTCGACCTCTGCGATTGGACTGAGTTGTAACACAACAGCCAGACCGGTCACAAGTACCAGGATGCAGTAGGCGGCAATCAGAAGGCGC
This sequence comes from Aspergillus homomorphus CBS 101889, assembly GCF_003184865.1. Lineage (NCBI taxonomy): Eukaryota > Fungi > Ascomycota > Eurotiomycetes > Eurotiales > Aspergillaceae > Aspergillus > Aspergillus homomorphus. The sequence goes on along the minus strand of NW_020291890.1, from coordinate 941,746 downwards.
GAATTAGCCTCCCCGAATGTATCTTGCCGAAGATGTTCAACCCAGCCGAGGGCACAGGATGTATTCAATAGGTCACCATCCAGACGAGCCGGGAGAGGGATCCAATACTCCAAGCCCCACATAAGCACCCAGAACCTGAAGCCGGATATATTACCAAAGAGGTATCCTAACGCCCACCCAAACGGCTCCCGCTGCTGCACTGCTCGGTCACTGACATAGTGTCGAATGGGGCCCATGATAATGGCCAGTACAGCAAGGTAGACATACAGGGCATACAGCCACTTCCGGACCTGAGCCTGGGGTACAGTGAGTGACAGGAAGGAGGCAAGCCCGGGGGCCATCGAGCGCTTTTTCCGGCCACCCGGCGTAGTTCTGACCTTCTCCGCCCGTTTGACATCGTCGAAGCTAGAAAAGGTATGTCGCCGACGATGCGTAGTACGGGATCGCCGGCGGGCACCCTCCATGGTCACATTTTGCTTAGCGACGCTTAGCCCTGGGGAAAGCGCCTTCTCTCGCGAGTCGAACATCGTCCTGCGCGAGACCAGCACAAAGTGTCCATCGGCCGAGTCACTGTCGGAGAAGTTATCTTCCGAGGAACCTGCTCTGCTCAGCTTTTGGCAGAGCTTGTGGTCGATCACATTAAAAATGTCGCGAGGTGACTGCGAAGCACTAGGGGAGCGTCGGAACTTCCAGGTTGGGATCCGAGCCAGGGCAACTTCCCAACGCAGCACCCCCCGGCAAGCAATGAACGTGCACATGCCACCCAGCCATAGTAACGCCTTGAGGATTTCCGCCTGAGGTGATTTCGCAAATAGGTAGAGATTGATTAGAGCGGTGGTTAAAAGCTGCAACTCTGCGGGAAGGATGCTGGTAGTCAATAGAAAATCTAGGGTGGGTATCAACGCTTGATGGAAAGGGAAAACAAGAGTCAAACCTTCCGCATCGAGGCCGCGAAGGGTGAGTGGTTTGGGGTATGAAGGGCCTGCCGACAGATGCTCTGAAACGACAATAGGAATTAAAGTCACCAGCCAATGGACAACACTATAACCGTGGACCCATTCGCGCAGCGGAACAACCTGGGCAGGGAGCGACGAAAGACTGAGAAGGATATTAGGCAGTATCAAGGCAGGATCGTGAAGCGCCAACGACAGCGAAACGTAAACGGGTATCAATACGGGATAAAGCAACGGAGCGGGATCAAATGCGGAAGGAACGACAAAGGTGAACAATCGGGAGAATCGCAGGCGGCCATCTCGGTGCAGAGGATAGGAGGCGTAGAGAGCGATCACGATGAGAAAGAAGCTGAGAAGTTCTGCAGGTCGTCGCCAGTTTAGTTAGAGAAGATTCACACACACACGCACACACACACACATAGAAAGAGGTCGCACACCTTTCCTCCAGGCCGAGACGGCCGCTCTCGCACTCTCCTGTCCCAGGACGACGACACCTACAGAGAGCAGCAATGCAGTTTCCAGCAACCTCTGTAAGATGGCTACTCGTTTCCGATGGTACACCTGATCTCGTAGCTCGGCGGCCCCAACCTCCGCATCATCGCCCGAGCTCCGTCGCGAGCTCCGCGAAGTGGACCGTGTTATCGACGGCCACGGGCGCAAGGCCGGAAGCCACAGGTCGATCTCGGCTGCAGTCGAGCGCAGTCCCTTTCGCGGTCGCAGCGGTGGCGCCGGCAAGCCTCTCAGGACCCCTGTGCTCTCATCGTCTGCTTCTGTGCCGCTATCACTTGACGTCCGCGGCCAGCGGGGAGTCTTCGCTCGGTCGCCGGGATCCACAGGCAGTGACGAGGGACAATGCGAGCCCGGGCGGATGTACGGATGGGGGGATCGGGAGAATTGTCGGAGATTATTGAGAGCCTCCGGATCAGACGCAGGATCCCTGTTAGGAAGTAATCCGTCTTCCTCCTGGCTCTGTGTCGAGGTCATAGGTGTTGATGATGGTCAGACCGGTCCGGTTCTTAGAGCGCGTACGTCATGTCGATAAACATGGGTCAAGGATGGAAGGAAGGAAGGACTATAGGCCAGAGCGACGTTAGCAGCTGTACTGTGTGTAACTTAGCACTCTCGAAGAGCTATCGTCATACCAACTGAATTGACCCTGAAATGATGGTGTGGGAGAGGTGGGGAGTGGGCGCAGAAGGAGGGAGAGGATGACAGGAAGTTGTTATCGAGCTGATCAGATCGGAGGAACCAACAAGGCGGGAGCGGGTTTTTTTCGCTTATCACATGCCGGCTCAGCACGTCAGGCGTGCATCAGGAGATGGAATTAAAGGAATGAACCCCTGTAACTACGTCAGATAGTATCTCTTTCTTTCTCCTTCTCTCGATCATGAGGCGGCTCTGGATCAGGAACAGCAGTCAGCCCATCGGATTGTCCCGAATGATCGCATCTGATTCATACCCCGTCCGTGTGGCGGAGCGGGTTCTTGCATCCACCGGCTTGCAGCAGAGATCAATCCGAGTCAGACAGAGTTAGGTGAGGTCACTGCCTGTCCGAAGAAACCACTCTGGCATATATGCTAACTATGCGATTCTATGTACAGGCTCTATTTTAGATGTAAATGGTATCATACTCTGTGCCAAATCCATGCAAACCTCTCCTCCACACGTGAAGCAATGCAGGTCCTTATCCTCTCGAGTCTTGGCTACTATGCAGACAGCTGCCTCTGGACAATTACCCCCGCGGCCAACTGCCGGCCCTTCGAACCCCAAACCGATTTGCAGGGAACGATCTGACCCCAGAATGGATCATGGGACAATGACTGTGTCGTATAGATGACTACATGAGGGCTCTTGGATCCTTGCGTGAATTCCTGCAGTATCGGCCGGAGACACGACTCCAAGCCAGGCCCCGCCCATTTCGCATCCACCTCTATGCCGATGTAGCCAAGATTTTGACCAGTGGTCACCACGGTCTGGCGTCCATGGTCTGTCTCCTCGGTGGTTAATGCGACTTTGTCGCATCGGAAACCAAGACCTTGCCATTCAATATCACTCCCTCGGGGCAATTCCTCCACCTGCACAGCGAAGAAGGCAGGAACCGTAGCTCCGTCCGACTCGACCACCTCGAACCGAGGTATCTCAGGTTTAGCGGCACCCTTGACCTGCTCGTGGGCTCGTCCACCGTACTTGAGGTCCCACGCATCTAACGCCGACTCATCGTCGGCGTCCTCTTCCTCTTGCTGATTGCGATGCATCGTCTCCCACAGGTCCCAAGCTATCTTGGCTCTCTGTGCAATGTGATCCGCTCCGGTCAGAAAAGCAACCGCACCCAACCACCAATCCACCTGCATAGCCACACCGATTCTCCATAGATGTTGGAGTGACAACACAGCTCGCGAAGGAAAACCCTTGAACCACGTCTGCTCGAGGCCATAGATCTCCATCGAGGCGGGCTCCAAGGGGATCTGGCCAGCGATGTATACCAAGTGCTCGGGACCCTGGAGAGGGACCGACATGGCCTGCGAATACGGCCCGATGTTGGCGGGAGCCCAGTAAGAACGAGACTGGACATGCAGACCCTGCCGCTGGTCTCTGGGACCCAGATCCACCACCGCCGACACCATGATATTCACGCCTTTTGGCAGGCTTTCACCACAGGCCACCGTAGCTCTCGCCGGGGGGTTCGGCTTCTTGAACATCGACACGTAGATAGAGTTCATCAGGGGGAAGTCGGACATCGAGCGAAGCAGCACCGTAGTGAAGACAATATCAGCCGTCGTTCGAGAATCCTCGCGGCCCGACGAGCGCAGAATCGTCTGGATCTTCTCGGCAATGGCCTTCATCTGTTCGCCAGCGCCAGGACCAGCCTCAGGCGCCGTGACATTAGCAATGACCCAGGTGCTACCATCCGTAGTCTGAACAGCCTCAAGCCCACCAGCCCAGGCGCTCGCGCCCTCATCCTCCAACCTCAGCACCTCATCCCCCGTAGCGCCCAATCCACCCTCATCACCAAGCACAGACTTCAAAACCACCTCAAATCCCTCATCCAACAAGTCAGGCCTCCGCACACTCTCGGGATCAGTACCCAGATCGCCCTCCACGACATCCTTGCTCACACACCTCGCCCCCTTCAACCTCACAAACCCCACGCCACCATCCCCTACACACGCCTCCCAACCGACAACCTGAATCCTAAACTTCCACAACCAAGCAGGCCCATCCAACGCCAGACTCTCATACTCGCCACCTTCCCCCAGAACAGCCCCGCGAATCTCCTCGCGGTGGGCCCCAAACCTCTTCATGCCGCGCACAATCCGACCCCTAACCCTCCCATCAGAAGCAGCCACATCCCCCCACAGGAACCCCTCATCCAGACCCCCGGACGCAACCTTAATAATTCTAGCCTCACACCCGGCGGCAGCCATGTCCTCAAGTAGCCCGGCATCGGTGGGCCTGGGGTCCGGTAGCACAGGATACTGCCACAGCCAGGCGAGGGGGATGAGGCCGAGACGGGCGGCGACGTTCTCGATGCGAGTGCGCTGGTAGGTGGAGAGGATGGCGCCGGCGGACACAGCGTTGGCTTCTGGGTGGGCGCGCATGATGCGCTTCAGGAGCGGGATGAGGGACTCGGTTTCGTCGGGTGGTGTAGCGTCGTCGTCGGCGTTGTCGTTTATGTCGTGGTTGGCACCGTCGGGGTGGGCACTGTTCCTGCTGCGGCGGCGTGGATGATCCGCCATCTGGTCCTCTGCTTGCAGTCGGTAGATGCGCGAGGTGTCGACGGCGTTGCCGTGGATGGGTTGGCGGTACAGGGGAATGCCCAGGGCGGTTTCGTAGAGTGGGATGATGCTGTGGCCAATGGTTTGGTACATGAAGCTGTCGAGGTCTTGTTCCTCTTCTTCGGGGACGGATTGCTGGAGGCATGATGATGATGGTACTGCTGGCTCGGCGGTGGGGTTTGGTTGCTTGTTGCTGGCTGCTACCGGGTGAAGGTTGGCCAGTGCGACCACTTTGTGGCCGTTGCGGATGCAGTGCAGGAGCGAGTATAGCGAGTCTTTGCCGCCGGAGATCAGGGCGATCACGTTCAGGCCGGAGCCTGGCGCGGGGGCGGGTGGTGGCTGGAGGTGCGGTTGAGGAGGCATGGTTGTCGCTGTGGTGGGTGTCTGTCGAAATGGGGGGGTTTCGTGGTTGATGAGGGGTTGAAGGTCTTTTTTTCGGTGGTGGATTTTTTGACTCCCCGCAGACTACGACAATATCCGCTGGGGTTCAGGGGAGAGTGTGGGCGCGCGGCAGAGTGATTGGTTCAAGCATGTATTTGACAAGCTATAAGTTAGTCATGCTCGGTCGTTCAATCTACATGCGGACCGCTCAAGTTCCATAGATCGCGTTGTCAGGCAAAGAATCAGTCGACGAAGAGTGGGTGACGTCGAGATCTGCCGAGGCGGAGTAGTCCTGCTAAAGATAAGGGATAAGCCGGTGCAGACACCCCGAGTTAGCGAAATGAACCAAGAGATTTTACGATTACCCCACAGCAGAAAACTACGTCGGAACTCAATGATTCACAATTCTCAATTATCACAAGCTATGCTGTAGAACGAATGACACGCTCAACACATAAATAGCAGATATGGGGATATTATGCACACACTCTGGATGCGACAAGTGACAGACAGAGAAGGAAAAGAAAGGGGTATGCGCACAGGGGTATGAGGCAACGTTCGGGGAACAAGATTAAAGTATACATGTGACCAGCACAGTACTGCACAGGAGCAGAACAAATCAAGGTAGGTGGAAATAGGGGACACAGAACAGAAGGTTAACGAGAAGTATGTAGAAGAAAAGAAACAGTAAAGGAGAAGATATGGGAGAGGGGAATAGGGTACACGAAAACAGACGACTGGACCAAAGAGGAGAGAATCCGAGCTAGTCTTTCGCAGTGGAGATGAGGATGTTAGACAGAGAGAGTAAAAATAGGAGGGGGAGATGAAAAAGAAAAAAAAAAAAAGGAAATCAACCCAAATCACCAGTGCCTCAGTGTAGAGTCATCATGCACGCGCTCTATTAGTTTTTGGTCCAACCATGGACTCCCAATGTGCGCCCAAGTTCCGTTGCCGCCGGTCTAATGCTTCGCCAAAATGGGTTCAGTGAAGTCGCGTCTTGTGTCAATCGACTTCAAAGCCCTTTCCAAAATAAAATAACAACCCATGCACCTGTACCTTCCTGGTCACTGCCAGAATCAAAACCCGGACGCCAATCCGCAAAGAGACCCAGTTCGACCGACCATTGGAGTGGAGGGTCATTTATAGTATATGATTAAGTGATATAGGGGGGCTCCTGGTCACATATCATCGTGATGGCTTCGAAGCCAGGTCGATCAACTGTTCAAGCATCCGCCTCACGCTTGCGCTTCTTGGGGGCTCGGCGGTCAGCAGACGGCGTCTCGATGATGCTCTCATCGGACGAGTCGCTAGTTATCGACTTGGTAGCAGCAGCGTTGGCAGCATCATAGAGGACCGCACCCATTGTGTTGGGACTGCGTTCCTCGAATGGCGTCTGCGAGGATGTGCTGCTGGTGTCAATGACACCCATCACGACGGATCCGCCAGCATGAGTGCGAGCATGCTGAGCCAGATTGTCACTGCGTGAGAACTTCTTGCCACACTCATTGCACTCGAACGGCTTGTCCTGAGTGTGCAGAGAGCGGTAGTGACGCTTCAAGTGTTCCTGGCGACGGAAACGACGAGAGCAGAGAGTGCACACGAAGGTCTTGGAAGGATCGTCCGTCAACGACTGTTTGCGACCCCGGCGGTTTACGGAGACTGGAGCAGCCGGTGCATCGGAGCAGCTAGACATGCTGGCATCCGAGTTGTGACGAGTCTGAGTAAGTGCCTGGGCGGCCGTCGAATCCGACTCACAAGCGGAAGCCTGTGCCTTCTTGCCAAGAGAATCCGCATCACTCTCAGAGCCAGCTCTCTTGGGCGACTTGCGGGAGCTGTTGCGCTTCTTCGTCCGCATCTCCTCAGCAGCGTCACTAACAGTGGCCGGGAGAGAGAAATCGGAGCCACCCAGGAAGGGAAGACTAGTCTGGGACAGGTCCTGGTCGTCGGACTCGTCGAAGCTCTGCTCACTGAAAAACTCTTCCTCGTCGAGTGAATATGACTCAACGCGCTGCCGCTTCTCTCCCAGGTAGAAGGCGTTGCCGCTAGGGTGGAAGTCGACCAGGCGGTTAACGAATTCGTCTTCCGAGTCCAGATCAGAAAAGCTGTCAAAGGTAGGAAGGCTGCTCAGCGGATCCTCAGACGAGCAGGAGAACACAGGGGACAGGTTCTCGTGAACAGGGAGGGCTACGGCTTCACCACCTAGGACGACCTTGGACTCTTCCTCATCGCATGCAAGGGTGGGCAAAGGAGGCAACTCAGCAACGTTGATTGAGGATTCGACAGTGAGTTGGCGAGGATCGCAGAAGTCAGAGTTGGACTGTTCGAGAGGAAGAGCGGACTGGGACTGGGCAATCAGGGTGGAGGAAACAGGAGATGGCGACGGGGACAGGGATGGGCAAGAGCTAGTGGCAGACAGAAGCTCCGACGTCTGGCAGGCGGTGTATGCAGGGGGGTGGATGAACACTAGAACAAGTTGAGTTAGCCCGCCGAATAACCCTAGACAACTGACCAGCTAACGCCTTTTCACACTATAGCAGCACGTGGTGCAGGCGTATTTCAAGTCTTCGAAGTGGATGCAGGACCAGAACCTACCAGGTGTCATGGGGGGCGAATCCGAGCGAGTCCAGTCGGCATTGGCCAGAATCTCAGCGTGAACATCGCTCTCACAGCCTTCCTTCACACCTTCGACCTTCTCAAATGAAAAGAAACTCTCGTGAATTGGCGTGTGAAGGGATCCAATGCTGGATGGCGGGCTGCTGATGGAGCTTCCCGCGGTAGAGAGCGGCGGGGTGGAGGGAAAGGCGTAATAGTCGTTCCCTACAAACCTCGTATCCAGAGGCATCAGACCTGGCGAGCCCTGCTGCACGACGATGGTGGGCTTGAGGTGGGATGGCTGAGGAGAAGCGATGGGCGTCATGTTCATGGCACCCCGGAAGGCATTCGTGGTAGCCATCTGATGCATGTTCATAACGGACTGAGCGGTATAGAGAGGCTGCTCCGGCACACAGTGCTGGGGTTGTTGTTGTTGAGCGTGGGAGAATGGCGGCATTTGACCATAGAACTGTTGCATGTCTGAAGGGTGGCTGGTGAAATGCTGTCTGGGCTGCGAGTCGGTAGCTGGGTAGTATGCAAATGACGGTTGCCCTTGCACCGATGTCGGTGCCATTGTGTATGTTGCGTCCATTGTGACTGGAGCTAATCGTAGTCTTCGAGTCAGCCTCTTGATTCCTGGCGCACACGTTGACGAGGAAACTCACAGATTGTGGAGTTGTTGTGGTTGCACAAGCGAGTAGAGTTTGATCTACTCGGTTAGATGTGATTAGGATAAGTATAATATTGGGCCAGTATGCCCGGACAGTTTGACTGCGCTAGAGCTTCCAGTCTAGTAGACGTGATAACTGAGCAACGAGAAGCCGTCTAGATCAAGGACGACAAGGTTGAAAGAATGTTGATAGTCTCTTACACTTGAAGGAGTGAGTGAAGGAGACTGCGCTGTATGTATGGAGTTGATGATGCGAAGAACGATGGTTCGTTGTGGTGGTGGTAGTGGAATTATATCTGATGCTTTGTATCGCAAATCTATGAAGGAAGGACAGGCACCTCTATTCGATACGATCCAAACCAGAGAATGAATTTGGTTCAGAACGCGCTCGATAAGGGAAACCGAAAGACTGAAGATGCAAATGAAGGAGAGAGCGAGAGGGAGGGGAATTAAGACTAAAGAGATAAAAAAGAGAGGAAGGAGAGAGAAAGACCAGATGAGGATCGAGACGAGTCTAAAAAGGGCAAAAAAGGGAAATAAAATAAAGAATTGAATAAAGAAGACTAATTAGAAGGACGAGGACAGTCGCGGGGAAAATGAGAGACAGGGCCGATATGGAAAGAGGAAAAGACGGCCAGAAGGAAGGACAGTGGATAAAAGAGCGACTGATCTACTTGTGCTACGAGGTAGTAGCGCCGTACGTAGTGAGCAGTAGGACTGGAGCCGTACTTTTTAGTCTGGCGAGCCCTTTTGGGGTGAGATGGGCTGCATGGAACTTTACTTTGGGGTGTGGTGCCAGTAGGAGAGCAATCAGTCTATAATAGTCGTAATTGTAATATAAGAACTAATAAATCATCTAATAAATCTGCCGGGACAGGTACTGTGTCATATGTTAGGTGAATCAGTTCACTGATTTTATTTTCCCCTTCTTCTACCATGTCTCTGTCTATCTGTGTTTTGTGGTGTTTTTTTTTTTCTTTCCCTCTATTTTATGAACTTCCCATATTAAACTTTCTAGTTGACAATTTGAATAATTTTCGCGGAACAATGGAAAGCGGAGAGAGAAGAGGGCCAAGGAGAAGAGAGGATTAGGATTTGGGGGGATTGGGGGGGGGAAAGAGTAAGTGGGAGGATCCTATTTTCTCCAACCGGTGATTGTCATTATTTCTTACCATCTTATGCACCATCAATGCTGAGTAGACTTTCTAGTCTGGGGCGGCAAAGAAAGCAGATTGGCGCCGGTGCACATCTCAGTTCCAATTCAGTTAGAATTTTGGGATGAGCGGAGACCAGAATTGAACCAACGGGAGGTGGGCCACCTTGCGGACTACTAAGTAGTTAGTACTGCTATTCTTCATCATGAGTCGCCTTTAATTCATGCCGGAAGAGAGAAGTGCCTGCCGGGGACTGAGTACAGTCTGTCACGATATCAGTAGTAAGCATCAAGCAATTAAAAAAATCTATCATTATTATTATTATTAAGTAGGTACCTAAAATACTCTGCCATTATTCCTCATTTTGGGAGAGGATTGAGTGGAACCTTTTTGGTTACTGTTGGATCGGAGCTTAGTCGAGAGACAGTCAGATGGCGAGGGCGAAACCCAGCTCCGACTAACCAGCAATCGTCCCCACCACCTCGGCCGGGGAACCCAAAGAGGCGTAAGTGCGTGGAGCACATGAGCACGAGTGGGAACACTGGCGGCCCTCAAAGCCCCATTTCAATGGTGCATGGAAACTCGGCCCTCCGTCCATCATCCATCCATTCTTACCAGACCACACGTCCGACGGTCACGGATTGGTAAATGCGGAGATGCTGTTGTTCCAATCGCAGCAGAGAATTGACGCGGGAGGAGGCTGTTGGTGGAAAACTGCTGGGGACGGCTGTGATTTCATGAGTTATCATCATGTTGATAATATAGATGATATAGGAGAGTGGTTTTAGAGTGTCATAACCGTAGGGCGAAATGACAGCTGTGGGGGCTGGAAGGCGATGGTTTCTAGTCGGTAACTCGGTGGTAGTAGTAGGTAGTAGTAGTAGAAGTAGTAGTAAAAGTAGTAGTAGTAGTAGTAATAATAGTAGTAGTAGTAGTAGTAGTAGTAGTAGTACTGACTACAGCCAACTATGGAGAGATGTGGCTTTCCCACTTCCTCGCCGTCTCTGTCTTGTCACCCTGTGGCCATTTCATTATTCACGTTTTAGATAGACACCCCCAAACCATCTCCATATGAAGTACAGACTGCCACTGTCGGGGAGGAGGAAGAAAGCGGGTTCCATCGTCAGGTCTACTTGGGACTTACCCAAGTAGGAGGGAGCTCTACATAGCCTGGAGTGACTGTCTTTCCAGCATCCAGTCCCGTCTTCCTGATACTTAGCCTCCCACCAAATACTCCCCTCGAACTCCTGTATCCTTCATTTCCGAGTCGTAATCTATTCCGTAACGTTTCCGACCTGAAAAGCCCTTTCACCATGGCTGAGAAGTTGCCACACAGTCCGTCCGAGAGTCTCAGTCAGGCATTATTGCTCCCAAAATAGCACCCAAAGCATTGAATGGCCCCCCTTATCCTCTACCCTCCCACGCACGCGCACACACACACACTACCCTCTGTCTTCGCCTCTCTGCCAGTCATGAATGATGGTTTCTACTCGAGGGGAGGGGGGGGGGGGGGGGCGCGCTCAGCTGAGACCAACATCACCCTGCGCGCTTACTGCTGAGACCGACCGTCCATCAATGGCAGCGTCCGTCGTGAAGCTGAGGGTGATATGTTATACATAGTACATGGATCGGATGTTCCGTTACCAATGAGACCTGCATCAACAACATCGGGTGGCCTATCTGGGCTTATCAGCGGCCTGTTTGTCCCACCGGCCTGGGTGCGCGAAAACCAATCGGGCCAGTCCACCCTCTCTGGAGCAAACTGCAAGTGGGGAAGGAGGAATGGTACCTAAGGGAGAGGGAGAGCCTGAATGGTGTTGTCTCTTGGGCGGGGAGAGAAAACCAAAAGTGAGTTTCCAATAGGCTGGCTGGTGGAATGAGCCACTGCCAGACTGCCAGACTGCCGGACCAAGCAGAACAGACACAGACACAGACACAGACACACAGACAAGAGAAGGACCAGCTTTGAACTGAAGTGCCATCGTGACATGAGTCGGGCCACCGAAGGAAATTGGCTGCAAGTCTGAGGGCAAGCGCACTCGGAAGCTGCATTCAAAGCCAATAGACTCAACCTGTGAAAGGGAGGGATTGACTCGCCGGCTAAGCTAGTCGGCCCCACTGCGCATCCCGTCCGCCATTTGGGGATTTCATTTAAAGTACCCCGAAAAAAGACAAAGGTCAAGAAAAAAATTGACGAAGAAAAAGAAAATAGACGAAGAAAAAGGTTGTCCCATGTTCCCTCACTCTGGGACGCCTCACGCTTACAGTAAGATCAGCAGGTGAGCTTTGAAGTTGGTTGGATGGTTGATGTGATGGATGTTTATGAGAACAAGCCGGTCATCGCCAAACACCTCCAGGCTCTCTCCCCCGTGACTGCAGATTTGGGGGCGTCGTGGTCAGTGCAGCTGTTGTCCGCAGCCCCTCCCCGTCACTCTACCACACCCCCAAACTCACGCTGGGTCGCTCTGGACTTTCCCTTCGGTCTGAGCCTCCCTTGCAAGGACGATGATTGATGGTCATGATTCATGAGGGTTTTGGAGGTTGAGGAGGATAAGGATGGCAATGACGACGATGGGAATTATGATACGAACTGCCCAGCCTAACGGCATGCAGATGATTCCAGACTCAATGCGACCACTCGAGTAGTATGGTCCCATTTCGATAAGCGGGCATGAACGAAAAAAACGTCCGCAAACCTTTAGCAGCCCATTCTAGCGGCATTGAGACTAGCAATTTCGAGAAGCTACACTACTGTACTGTGGCATCATCTCCAGCCTTCATCACCGCTGGTGAAACGGTCTTGGACCAGGGCCCACCACCTATGGCATGGTGCAAGGTACTAAGTACTATCATGGATGTATGAATGGATTACCTTACCCGTCCTTACGGGTGGTAAAGAGACATCCGGACTCCCGGTGCGCGACCCAATTGGACCCCTGTAGCATCTAAGGTAACTCATGTCGTAAGGCAGAGTTGAGCGCTGTCTACCGGTCTGGGCAACTAGAGGCCGTTCATCTCGATGATCGCAAAAGTGAATTCGATAATCAGGCATAGGGTGGCTCAGGCTTCCGATAGCATGTCATATGCCAAGTGCATTGCGCCGCGCAGATGGTGCAGACAGTATTGAACCTAACGGCCTAGATTGTGGTTCCTTGAGGTGGGAAAAATTCATAGTTCCTGCGTGGTCGGTAGATTTTCCTGGAGAAAACTAGTTGAATTGGGTGATGTCAAGTCAAAAGCACCAAAGAATCCCAAGGTACTGGCACCCAAGTATAGGCTAAATCCAATTTTGGTGTTCCAAAAATTGAGCCTAAAGAGTTTGGCCACGTAGCACAAGAGTCGGTTCGAGAGTCTACAGGCGCGGTGCGCGCACACACACATCCACACATAATCCCAAGACACGCACAAGCATACAATAGAGCTGTCTGGCAATAATAACTCACATTTTGTGATGTGACCTGTTCAACGGCGGATGGGATCGATCAGGTCTGGGCGGCCTACTGCAGGAACCGATGCGGAGGGGGCTGTAGGTTGCATGGCCGGAGAGGGGAAGAAAGCGACGCTCAGCCGGAATTCTTGCAATGCCAGCCAACCCTTGCTTGCCTCGCCTATTTGTTGTCCGAAAGACGGTTACACAGGGCTTAGGCACATATGAAATGCAGCTGTCAAAATAGAACCTCCGATTCTGATTTGCTTCAATCTGATCTGATTTCCCCCCGTGGTCGCTTTTCTTTCTTGATCCGTTGCACCCAAAAGCCACTTTCTTTTTGGTTGGGGTCTGGGATAGGGCCGGTTGCCAATAAAGGACTTCGGTCATTTGTCGATTGCTACCACCTGCAAGCCTCCAATCTTTTCATCTCAATAGTCAGTATGTTAATGGCATTGAACTCGAACAATCGGGAGCAAAACTTGGCAGGTTGTTTGCTGGTGTGGTATATCCATACTCCGCTGTACTTCGTAGCATTGATCCGGCAAACAGCACATGATGGGTATCTACCTAGTAGCGTCTATTGTTTTGATTTACGGAAATCGGGTATAGTCCGACAAACGCTGCAACGAATCAATGATCCGTTATACGACAGGAGACTCGGGAGTCGGGACAGTCCACGTCATGGGTCAACTGGAGAACAATGAATTCCCAACGGCCAATGGATTCCAATTTGTGATTATCTTGTCTCTGCTCTGAGTGCACACTGTAAAGGACGCCACAGCCAAGGAAACGCAAGGGGGCTCAGCCAGAGCTGTCAGAACTCAGAACTCAGAACACGGGCCTCCACATTCCCCTTCCCGCCCAGGACCATCGTTTACCCGTTCAAGTGCTCGGCCATGAGCACCATCATCGCCGTGGTACTACACACCTTGCTGCCTCAACCGCTCAGACACATACATGACTCGTCCGTGATTGCCACTGTTTCAGAATCGACGGTGCAGGTACCGAGGTCTCTCCGTCCTATCTATGTCGCAGTGATAGTTCCCGAGCACTTGATGAGATAAATTACCGCATTGAATGCATAACTTTACCGTCGGTTACAGCCGCCCAGGCTATTTGATTGGTGGATCTAAAGATAGAACCGTCTGCTGATACCGACCACCTTACTTGATGTAGGTGAAGCTTCCGGATGCCGGGACAGTCCCCGGGGGAGTGCGGTAAATTAGCATTAGCCACTGCCAGCGGCGCAAACTCAACAATCCCAGGAACGATAAGAGAGCCGAAAATAAAAAAAAAAAAAAAAAAAAAAAAAAGTAAATAAGAAGCAAAGCTAGTGGCTATCGGTCTACCGTCGGAGGGAATCTGTATCCAGTCATTGGAAGCATCGCACCCTAAGTTAGCAAAAGAGGGTCAACTGTCGAGATTTTCCTTGCCACGCCGAAGAGTTGTGACTGCTAATACGAACAACGGCCCATAGAGCGACCAGACGACTTTACTCGTTTGAGTTAGGGAATCGCTTGGCTTAATATATGCATGGAAGGTCATTGAGCTTCGAGAAGATTGCGCAAAGCATCCTTTAGACAGTCCATCTGAGCAGCTAACGCTTCTACGGGGTAGCTTGAGAGACTACTATCGACCAATCTCCACCGCCCACAGGGAAAGCTCCATTTTTCTTCTGCCTCCTCCTCCCCGAGTCTCCAGACAGTTGTCCTAGACTCTTTAACTCCTAAGACATCAAATGGTGCCTAGTGGTCAGTTAGTTGGTCAGGGGAGCAGCAAGTGATTAAACAAACGCCGAAAGGAGGAAACAACGGCATCGGCCCAGGCCGAGAAGATCATGGGCTGTCTCTACGGTAATCTCGACATCGTCGGACCTCGCACTGCAAGCAGCCCGCCGGACGATAACCCCATCTTAGATGCCAGGGATTATTTTGCTGGCCCGTCCAGGCCAGGCAGCGATGGTTGAACCCCTGACGTTGCCACCAAGGCAAAAAGTGAAAGGAAGAAAAAGGAAGAAAAAAAACCGTTGCCAACTAGACACGACGAAGCGAACCCTCGGGAAAAGACCCATGCTCTTTTGTTCTTGGGGCTAGGAAAAATCGATTTACGAAAAGAAAGGTAACACCACCACAGGCAGCCGAGCCACAACAGCTAGTCTAACCGACGCGATAGAGGGACTGTCGTCATCGGCTGGGGAACACCCTAGCTAGCTCGAGAGGGTCATCCATCGTCTCTACACCTTCACGTCGGGTAATCCATGGATGTTCAGAATCCGAGCAAAGGCGACACTGATGCCTTGACCCTCGTCTTCGTGTCCGTTTGTGGTCTCTATGAGGAAGAGCTCTTCCAAGCTGCTCTTCCCCTTCTCCCCGAGGTCCTCGAGTACCTCTACCTTACTCCGTACACCGGTGGGTGGGAGACCCATTCTGCATCCGCATTTTGTACGCTCTTACTCCACACATCAAGTGGGAAGAATGCGAGCTAAATGGAAAAGAAACCCGACCGTTGTCTCGCATCAGTCGAGTGATTTGCTTTTTCCAGCTTGTGGCCGAAATGAGGGATGATTCGTCTACTGGCCTGTATGTGTACTCTGTCATACGTAGTCGGGATGACAACTAGAGGTCAACGTCATCCATCCACAGGGCTGTCATTTCTTTACCTTTTCTTCTCTGTCTTGAATCCCCCCTTGATCGACTCATTTCGTCCGCGGTGGGTTCTCCGTGGATGACAGCCGGGGCGGTTGGGACCTAGCCCCGAGTAGGCGGCGCCACTCACTTGAGCTCCCCAATCACACCCAGCAAATAAGCGACCGTGCGGGCATGTGCGAAAAACGTCAAAATTGCCAGATCATGATGTTGTCCGTTAGGTTGTCTTCTGATTAGGTCGTATCGCTTTGTCGACGAATCACGGGACTGCAGGCCGGCACTGGGACATGAATCTACTACGACCCTGCCCACACCTCAGTCACCGTCAACTACCTGAGCATGTAGGTATACCTCGGTGCTGCGTATCCGGCCGGGAATCGGTAAACATGGCAACTTCACTCAACTTCGTCGCCAAAGCTTCTTGCATTGAGCAACGAGGAATATAGACCGAATGGAGTAACCTTGATATCGCTATGATTGGTCTTTCGGGTCCGAAAGGTAATAGCAACGGCAATCGGCCACTCTGCGATAGCCCATCGGTTACCCGAAGTGAGAAAGAAATATATCCAAATCACCAGAGACCGAGATGGAGCACCAGCAAGGCAAAACAAACAATCAAAGACGGAACTTCACTCCATACTACAGGGCAACCAATTAGTTGAGAGATTGCACTCTTCGTAAGCTATTAGAAAGCAGAGTTCTCACAGCTTTGCCCACTCTGTATGGCTGGCGGCGGCGGTCCGGATTTAAGCCCACAACAAAAGCAAAAAGAGCAAAAGTGTGAACAATTGCGGATCCTATTGTTATTGCGGTGGCGAAGGCTAGGGAAATTATTGCATGGCGATAACATCAGGCAACGGTCTACTAAGTGGGTTTGACTGTGGGATGAATTGCTGAAGAAGGAAGGAGATGAAAGGTGAGTCTTATATCGCGATGGCCAGAGGACCCTGATCATCAGATAGGGCGCCATTGCCGTTGGATATGGCTTCCTCTTGGCTAGGATGGACAGTTGATCATCATATCAACAATGCATGTCTACTCGCACAAACTTCTATAGGGTCAAACTGAGAATGCTGCCTGAACTATGAGCCCTGCCTCTATGATGTTCTCGAGTGGAATCGCATCGAAGCTGCAGATTCTTTGATAAAGTTCAGATGAACCAATAGTGCAGTGCCTAGTGTTTGGGTTGGAGGGTTCATGCTACTTACCTAGTAGTTATTTACGAGACTGACTGTGAGACGGTGGGATTGGCGGAGTGCAAACGGTAAGATTACCCAGGCCCGGAGGTGTTCTTTCTTTCCATTGGAAGCTTCCATGGCAGAAGGTCCTCTAGTCCGACGAGGCTAGTCCTACAGTTACAACTTAGCATACTGTGCCGTACATACATAGTCCGAGGATCTAATAGCCTTAGAGTCGGGAATCAGCAGATCGCACACTAGACTAGCAGTCCGCTCTGGAGGAAGAGCCAAGCTGAGTCTGTAGGAGGCTACTGTAGCAAGGTTCCGAAGGCAAATTCCGCCGTCTTCTCGCACTTTACCCTATCTAGGCTCTAGGTTCCAAGGGCCCTCTTCCCCCCATACTCCATAGGGAATCTGGCCGGAGTCCCGGGCCTACGGACGAGCTGCTGTCGGCCTGTTGCGCGTACCTTGCCGGACAACCCTAAGTAGCTCGAGATCTGAAACAGACTAACGCGTATGCTTTGCCACCAATCAATGTCCGCCTCTCCCCGGCGTGTCTCGGCTTTTCCGCCTTAGTCAGGAGATGAGGGAGAACTTTAGTTCTTTACCATGGGCACCTATTCTGTGGGTGGCACTTGGAGCAGCATTGGTAGGTATCTCCGAACCCACTTCTACAACCCGCTTCTCAGTCATAACAGTTTGCCTAATTAGTCCGTTTGGCAGGTCCCCTACTAACCCGCTCTGTCGATATCTCCATGCCACCTGGTGCTAGACTTCTACGCTACTACTGTACTACTCAAGACTATCACAAAGGGGGCGGCGCTGTTGGCGTCTCCGATGCAAGTAAGCTCATTCTGAAACTATCACGGACACACCCACGAGGGGCAGGTGCTAAAGGCCATGCATGGTGCCTGCCAGGGTCATCATAATTAGAACGAACCCCAGCTAATTTGATTTACCTCACACATGCCGACTCTAATACGACCGAAGAACTCTAGCAACATTCTTCGAACCTTCTAAACTCCTCGAGACGGACCAAAATTCACACCAATTTACCTTGGAAGACATCGATGGAGACCGGATCCATGATCTGACCATTTCATCCCTAGTGAGTGGACACGGGGTTTCCGGCAAACTTCCGACGCCACCTGTGATTTGCAACTCACGACGTAAATCCGGCTGGGTAGGGTAGGATAAGCCGATGAACCGTGAAGGTGTATGAGTATGAGGATCATTCACATGGAGCTTTTATTTCCCTATCATTCAATCATGAATAACAACTACCGCCGGACCCTGGGGTTCCCGAGGAACCCACCTTTTAGCTTATGGCTGAAGCAAGCAACCATACCATTGCCATAACTATTTTTGCGACGTGAAATTCTCCCTTCGTGGTGTTGCGATGGAAACTGTGCTCGTCTAGCGACGCCCTTTTGTACTGCTTCCAAGGCAGTACGCGAGGGTTCCCACTGTCGCTTGAGTAATGATAACTGCAACCTTCGTACTTCGCTGGCTGCCAAGCAGTTTCCCAGCCCGGTAAGTGGGCAAGGTTCCGACTGCCGGCATATTTCTTCAGGCTAATACCGCACTTTTTTTTTGCGGGGACTGCACAGGCTACGGCACACCGTGTCCACTCGTCCGACTCAAGCATGCGGCCGGGCTACTCCCCCTTCGTGCTAGCAATAATAGAGGACTTGCTAAGGAATCTGGCGGTGGACGATATACTACTATACGGAAAGAACTAAGTATGTATGGACCTGCATCTGTGTTTTCTCCTTTGTCCTTTCTGTGGCCACTCATCTGTGATTTAGAGAAAGATTCACTGACAACTCAACCTTACAGTTTGCCGGCCAAGCC
Source organism: Aspergillus homomorphus CBS 101889 (assembly GCF_003184865.1). NCBI lineage: Eukaryota > Fungi > Ascomycota > Eurotiomycetes > Eurotiales > Aspergillaceae > Aspergillus > Aspergillus homomorphus. The sequence goes on along the minus strand of NW_020291890.1, from coordinate 923,113 downwards.
ATGAGCATACCTGTCTGGGAATTTTGTCGCGAAGCCTCCAGAGTTTAAAGCTCGCGTGGCGGCGGCTCATTGTGACAGATACGGACCACTTCATGGCCTCGTTCAAGCCTGAGCTTCGATTGCGCCCCTTCTAGGGTCCGGGCGGTTTCCTTCCGAGCACCTGAGGCGAGAAGACCAAGGGAAAACACACAACGTCTCAAGTCGGGAAGGGATTTAACCCCAGACCCAGAGAGGAAGACACCCTGGGAGGTCCGTTCCTGGGTGCCTGCAGGGAAGATCATGGACTAGAGCGGCCGATCGCATGGGCTGAAAATCTGGGCCAACCAGCCATTGGTGCAGCACGTGCACGTCTCGGACAGCTTCAATGGACTTGGCTCATGGCTGGGGCTGTCTGTGACTGTGATTGACGGCATGAGAGGGCATGCAGCCCGCGAAGAGGCTAGTCTCCCAGGCTACAGTACCTACAAACCAAAACCAGCAAACTCAAAAGCAGACCGACGAAGCCGCTTAGTCGTGCTATCGGTATCCAAGGTGCTGTCCCGTCCGCCTCAATGGCACACATTCCACGCTGGCAAGGGTATTGGTTCTTTTTCCCGAACCTAGCCCCAGTGCGGTATGTAGAGGAGTCTTCTTTGGGCGGCCCACGAATTGAGGGAATTAGCTGGGGAAAACGAGATAACGTAGGATCCATTCGCGATCTTGGTTCACTACCAGCACCTAGGGCCCTCTTCCCGTAACTTCTCCAATTTTCTTTTCTTCCACTTCCGATTGTGGAAATCTCTGGGATTATGGCGTCATTGGGGAAGTGTCGGCGCTTCACCACGAAGAGAGCTATCCGAATTCTGTTGCGGGCAGAAAAGGAAAACCGAAAGAAAGTCTACCATCACGAAGGTTAAGGGCCAAGACCAATAGCGCCAACCGAAACCCCGCGCATGGGACGACGTTATCCTGGGTCGGATCCTCGCCTGCAGCCAAAACCTACCTTCTAAACGGTTTGAAGAACTCATGCTTAATTCTACGTGGAAGCGCGAACAGGTAAGTGGTACAGCTACTCAGTCAGCGGGAAGCTCAATTTCTAACATCTCTGACTCTTCGACCAGGACGATGTTTGAATTGAGCCTATTTTCATTTATCATCGAAGACACGATAGCGGCTGGGTCGAGAACTCGGCTGTGGATGTGGGCGGCGTTGTGTGCTTGAGCCCCCTCCAGCACATACGAGCCCACCTTCAGCCACCCTGGTCCATAAGGTCATAATTCGGAGGCTTTCCGGGGTTTGCCCAAGCCTCATAAGCGCAGGTGGACGTTATGATTGCCCTCGAAAGATAGAGGAAGCTCGCAGGCATCCGACATGCGGCCGACCAAATTTAGACATCGCATCGGAACAAAGAGTCATGCACACTCGGAATGGGGAGCTCGAAAATTTGGGTCGTTGCCAAGTTGCCAACTCCACGGATTGATAGTGCGATCTACGCCCCAAAAGTACCTAGGGTTGAACTCTGGTTGGCTAGCCATTGCAGTATTCGCGATAGCACGAGCTTACTCCACACGATCAAGCAAACCTTCTTCGTCCTTCACGAGTCTACCGTAGTGTTTGCGCCTGAATGTCACCAGAGTTACATAATCCAACGGTGAACCTCATGAAACCATGATTCGGTCACCTCGACTACCGCCACTCGCTGAATGAATCGCCAAACAGAAGAAGAGTTATAGATCTCCTGGAACAACCTTGGGTCGCAGTAATCTGGGATTGAATCATGTCAAGGACGGGCAGCAGATCTGTAACCGGCGATTGATGATCGGGAAGAAGGGATGCGCAGGGCCAAAGGATCGACATGAGCGCCCCCGGGTACCTGCCTCCCGGATGGCAGAGGGAGGTCTCAGATTGCTTTCTGCACAATGCACAATACGTGCGCCCTGCCAGACAATAGCCTGCCTTGGTGGTGGGGATTGTGTTTGAGCAAACAAGAAAGAGAAACAAGGGCTCCCACGCCCAGAAGAATGCCCGTGTCTCACACTCCGACTCGTGCGGCCGGGCAAAAATGGCATGATGGTGGATTGGTTTTACATGTCGGAACTTTTTTTTTATGGGTATCAGATAGATAAGAAGCTCGCGATGGAGGAAGCAGCGAACAGCCGTTCCATGGATCGCGGTGGACTTGTCGCAGTTAGACAGTCCCCAGCACAGATACGAAGAAGCACTGGTCAAGTCCCAAAATGAACAATGCACCCGCTGCTTTCACTCTTGGTCATTGTCTTTATCTCTTAGGCGACACAAATGGAGGAAAAATTGACCAAACAAATCGCGGGTGTTGGTTGATGACACGGGAAGCTGGACCGGACCGATAACCACCTACTGAATGGTCTGCAGCGGCCAACTTTCTCTTCGCGAGGACCTTCAAGGCTGCAGAGATCTTGAACCATGGATCAATCACAAGCCTCATACGTACGACTGCTTATTTTTGGTCTTCGGTCAAGCTGAAAAAGGCATCATCAGACGATGTGAAGTAGGTAGATAGGCAGCGACGCGAGGGCTAAGCCAGCCAGCAAGCAAACGAGCAAGCGAGCGAGGCTGTGGCCGAGGCGAGAGACGAGAATGCAACGCCGATAGACAGAGGGCCGGGATTTCTTCTTTCTTCTGTTGCTGATATTGCATGCAATGCAACAAACTGGAAGGCAAGCAATTGTCTACGACTGAAACTGCAGCTGCAGGGCTGACTGGCTTAGCTGACTTAGCGCTATCTGCACTCTGCAGGTCTGCACCGCCATGAACAATCAATCAATCAATCGGGCTGGAAGCATTTACAGGATTACGACAGCTTTTGGCCCGAGCCCCCATTCGACTTTCTTGATAGAAGAGTATGAAGGAAGCAAAAGTACCCTTCCTCTCCCTGTCAGCGACTACTTCCTTCGCCCCATGTCACTGCATTAGTCCTCCTCCACCCAATGTCTTCACAAATGTTCCCGGAGATCTACCCTAGTATCTTGATATAGAGAGACGACGCCACGCCTGGACCTCTCGACTGTCTGACCATGGGGCCGCCGGGCCGGAGTCAGCGAAGGATCGCGTCTAGCCTTGCAAACACTAACAAGCTTGTCGCTGTGTTTCTTCGCACAACCCATACGCATCCTTCAGGAATCCTTCATGACATGAATGGCGGAGGGAAGGAGGGGGGCGGCGAGCAAACGAAAACAAGCAAGGAGTGCGTGCGTGCGTGCCTTGAGCTGGGGCCAGCGGCGTGGACGCCACTCGCAAAAGCAACCACGGACCCCAAAAATGAGCCTGTCCCAAGATACGTAGCAGCGATGGAAGGAATCGAGGCAGGAAACCGAGCATAAGCAAGTAAGCAAGCACACAACCAGAAAAATCATCCATCCAACACGACAAAAAAACCAACGAGTTTTAAAAGAAAAAAGAAAGAAAAAAACAGCGTAAAAATCGAAATAGGCCTCAGTGGATGGTAGTTAAGATCAATCTCCCCTTGATCGTGGGGAGTCAGTCTCTTCCTATCATATGTTTAAACATCCAATTGTCTCATCATCAGCCCATAATAATAATGGGAGAAGAAGAAAGAAAGAAAGAAACAGAGAAAGCGCGAAAAAAAAAAAACACCCCCCCCCCAACCCAGCCGAGCAACCACCCCTCACCGCCCTCTGCAAAGCTTACATAACTCAGCCCAACTTAACCGAGCCTCAAGCCCGGACTAACACTTCCTCCGAGTAGACCCCACCAGCACCACTATAAAATCCGCCTCGATGATTCCTCAACACGTTTTTTCTTTTTCTTTTTCTTCTTCGTGCGGCGACGCAACTATTACATTCACCCGTGTTGCCTGGACATCATCTCTTACCGTGATGTTTTTATTCCCAGGTGTCAGTTGCGTCACAGACGAACGGAATTGCACACCGGTTCTACTTTATTGGTCTTTCTGAATCTTTTCTACTAGGATGAGACCATTTGGTTTGGGATCGGACATTTCAAATTTCTTCTCTATGGACTTTGTTTGCTCTTCATTCTGCTGGCATGTGGAATGGATGGGAAGCTTGGTCTTTTGAGGGATTTTTCTGTAGTTTTGAGTCTTGCGTGCAAGAGACTCGTAGAGTTATCGTAAAGTTCTATGGGATAGTTCCAGTGGGCAATTAGCAAGTGGGCTGTTCTGATTAAGAACAACTCCTTCTACCTTGGATGCTTGTACGTGGTCTGTTGAGATTAGAACACACGAAGACTTCTTCACGTGTCTGGCCGTCATCGCTACTTAGGCATGCTGTACCTATGTGCTTTTGTAGTCTTTTGACTTCATGCAAGTTCTATCTGCGTGCAATCACTAAGCCCGCCATTATGAACATCGCGCCCGAGCCGTCAACACCTGCCAAGTACGGAGTACATACATACCACATCTCGTCTGTATAATCACTTACTCGCCGGGCTCATCACCGATCTTCTCCAACTTGCCCAACTCCCTCTTCTCGCCGGCCTCGCCGAAGACGCGGATCCTGTCCACGCGCAACTTCTCACTTTCCCCATCGCCGTCCACGAAGAATATCACCAACGAGGTCACATTCTGGAACTTGACGAATCGCAGATCCACCGTAGCCGTTCCCGTGTTAGAGTCCCAGCTCTGCGGCTGGATTTCCACCGCCTGCACCGGGTCGATATCGTCCGCCTCGTCGAAGCCCAATACGTGCGAGCGGTTTGTGTACAGCTTGATCGTCTTGGGGCGCATCGGGCGTTCATCCTCGTCACGTTCATCGTCTTCGCTGGGCGGGAAGGATGTAATCTGTAGCGAGTGCACCTTGACGGTGGACTGGAAAGGCAAAAACAGCATCAGCTGCTCATCGGTGTCGCTCTCCACCCAATCCGGACTTCCTGCATTCTTGCCTTTGCTGTTCAGAGCGGAGGGTTTGGGCCCATCGAAAAGCGTCCTGGCCGTGCCATACTCGCTAGCCCGGTTCAGCAGCTCCAGTCCTTTCGGGTCGACTTGGTCTGTGATGTCACTGTAGCCCTTCGGCACAGCCCCTCCGATCCAATATCCCCCACTGCTGCTGCCTGAGCCTTCGGCGGAAGGTTCGGCTTTGTTGGCCTCCGCGGCGAGTTTGCGGACGACGTCGTTGAGCTTGTTCGGGTCGGCGCCGCGGACAGTCGAGGTTGGGCGGCCGCGTTCGAAGACGATGAAGGTGGGCATCCTATGAAGAGAGTCATGATTAGCTAGGTCTCCAGCGGTTCTCCGACAACAATAGGTAGAGAGAAGGAGGGCCATACGCCGTGACGCCGTATGCCTTGGCAATATCTTGCTGCTGGTCAACGTTGATCTTGGTGAATGTGATCCGGTCCTTGCGAGACAGCTGCAAGGCTAGCTGCTCGTACGCGGGCGCGATGGCAGTGCATGGTCCGCACCAATCTGCGTAGACTATGGACAGCAGGTAAAGTTAGCTCGAGTGGTTGTTGGTAGATTTGTGCAACCGGTGTGGATGTGAGACAGAAGGAGGGGAAGGTGGGGGAGCTGGGAAGACAAGCTCACAGTCGGCTACGACGAAGGTGCTCGAGCTCAGTAGGGCGCTAAATTGCTCCTTGGAAGCGATATGCACGATCTTTGACATCGTGGCGGTTGGTGGAAGGATTGAGATAAGAGGTGTTACTGGGGGTGGGAGGAGTAGAGGATGAGGTTGTTGTTGACCGGGCAGGTTGGTGGTTCGTTCCTTCCTCTCCGCCATGGACTATTTATATGTCATCAACTCCGAGTCGACTCAACCCCGCCGCCGCCGCTTCACTGCAACACAGGGCCACCGTTACAAGGTCAACGAGCTAATACATTCACTCAAGGTTCATACTGGAAATGTCTCAATCTAAACCTGTCTCCACATTCTCTGGGTTTGTTTTAGTTCATTGACAGCAGATATCTCATAAATAATCGAGTATAATGCGCCTAGAAGGACCACTCTAACTGCTAGGAGTCGGACTCTGCACATGGCGGAGGGCTCTATGCAGAGCTCAAAGTTGATCGAAGCGTCTTTTCGAACATATATCATGCCTTTTATAGACCGTCCCTCGACTTGACGAGCATTGAGTCCAAGCACGAGCCTGTCGGGCCACCCTCGACGTTGGGAGCCCAGGCGACAAGGCCACAGCTTCCCACATTCTCTCTGGGCTGTTTCTCCAATCGCATAGGATCAGAGCCATTTGAAAGCCTCAAATTCACCCACCAAAGTGGCATCCGGTGTCACTGCATCCATGTGCTGGATAATCATCCAGGTGGTGTTTCCCAGGTGACAAGAAGAGCAGAGAAAGAGCATAACTATGCTCTCACACAAATCTCCCCACAAAAACTGCCTCAAGTCCCTTGTCTCCGGACGTCGGCCTCTTCTTCCTGCCCATCATCATCTTCCACCGCAAACAAAACTTTCATCCACAAACTACACCCCCTACACCCAACCACAACCTCACCATTCTCCGCCTCCCTCTCCAAGTCAGCTTCGGTTAGAAGGAAGCCCCTATCGTCCCCACATCGACACCCCCTGTACCAAATGTCTCCGCCGTCTTCGCCCTCTTCACAGCCCAGGTCCTCCAAATCCACCACCTCCAGTCCCGTGTGAAATAGGACCCCATTGCCTCCAGTCTTCTCCCGCCCCGCGGCCCGCGCGCGATCTAATCGCAAGGAACGATCATATTCAGCGCGTAGAGCCGGGTCAGAAAGAATTTTGTATGCCGCGGTGATTTCATCTATCGTGTAGGGTCTCGTTTGCGCAGAAATGTCTGTGTGCGAGGCAAGAAAACATGAAGGCGCATCTTGGGTGGGCGCGCTGGCGCTGGCGGCAGCCTTGTCCGGGTGGTGCTTGAGCAGGGCGCGGTGATATGCGGTCTTGAGTTCTTGCTTAGAGAGGGGGGTCGTCGTGAAGGAGAGGTTGAGGATCTCGTAGTAATCGAGAGGGAGAGACGTAGTGGTCAGAGTCATTTTGATCTTTCGTTTTTTTTTTTCTCTTCGCTCTGGCCGAGTCAACGGCGGGGTTGTCTGGCCTGGATTCGTTTAGTTTGGTTTTCCCTGGGATAGTATCTTTGTTTTCTCTTTATTTCCGCGGACAAAGTCTGATAGAGAGGACAAAAGGGTAGCCGGATTTATTCCATGCACAATCGGGATTCGATGGTTGTCGCAAAAGAGACAAGGAAAAAAGGTTCCTTAGGATGCGGCGGCGGACGGGGGGTTTCCTTCGCCGTTTTCCGCACATGCGCGGTCGGCCGCCCGCCGCCCGCCGCCGCAGCTTCTCTGGCCGGCAACATGTGGGTGGGACAAACGACGTCGGAACCTACAACAAACACCGTGGTAGAGCCATGGCCATGCATTAGTAACTATACACAGGTGCTATTTAGCAGTTTGAAGCCTACTACGATTTCACAGAGGCAAATCATGCAGGTATGCTTTCATCAACTACAACCATCAGCAAGGGCTGACACAACAAGACGTCTCGTGGAAAGTCTAGTATTTATACTCTAAATGCCTTCTACATACAACCACCAGACTCGCCTGTGCAATGCCTTCTAATGGCAATCAGGTCGAGAACAAAGCCACACAGAGGGGCTACGGCCGGTTGAAAGCGAGCCGTGAACACACATGTCGGATATCAAAATGTCGAACCAAGTCAAGAAACGCAATGCCCCGCAAGCAAACAAGAATATCCCAAATCGCACTAGAAAACCAAAAAGCTATGCATAGCACTGCACACCTCACACAAACCCGCGGCTGATCTATGCCTCAGGGGACTTGAAGACATAGCGGTCCTCGGCCTTGCTGGTGAAAGGAACGCCCAGCTCGAGCAGCTTGACAAACACGTCGGTGAACTCCTTGAAGAAGACATCGTTGTCCTTGGCGTAGCGCTCGACGTGCTTGCGGAACTCCTTGTCCTTGATCATGGCAAGGTCGGTGGGGAGCATCATCAGGGTCTTGGTGGTCTTGTCGGTGAATTGGACGGGGCCGTTCCACTTCTTCTGCTGCCACTTCTCATCGAGCAGGAGCTTGAAGAAGTCGTTGGTGAAGACGGTGGGGCTGAAGTCCCAGGGGCCGTCGAAGCCGGAGCGGTCGGAGTGCGCGCGACCCAGGGCGTGGGCACCGATCAAGGCAACGATCTCCTGGTCGTTGAAGCCCATGCGGTAGAAGATGTCACGGACGTGTCTCTGGTCCTTGGAGGCGTCGGGGAGACGGCCGTCGGGCGTGCAGGCGGCAACGTCCTTATCCTGACGGCCGGGTCTCCACGGGATGGCAGGGCCACCGCACTCCTGGATGGCGGCCGAACCGGCCAAGGTCCACAGGTCAGAGTAGGTGATCCAGGGGAACTGCTGCTTGATGGGCTCCAGGAAGTCTCTGGCGTGCTTCAGACCGGCGTTGGCGCCGTGGTCGGACTCGGGAGCGAATCGCATGGTAGCACCGTTGCTACCGCCGGTGCCGGTCTCCTTGTCGTAGGTACCACTTGCGTGCCAGGCTAGACGGACAAGGACCTATTGTTATGCCGAGGTTAGTTATCGTGTCGAGTCGGGCTTATTCGGATTGTTGTCAAAACTTACAGGACCATAGCTGCCGTCGTCATAGTCGGTCTCGTCGACCAGCTTCTTGGCAATCGCGTCGTACACCTTCTGGTAGTCCGCCTGAGTAGGGACGAAGGCCTTGGAGCTCACGGAAGAATCGCCGCCCTGAAGGAAGAAGAAAGCACCAGCGGCACCAGCAGCAGCAACACCAGCCCACAGGAGGCCGTTGGAAGACTTGCCCGAGCCAGCCTCAGAGGCGTAGCCGCGGCGGGAAGCAGTGCGGAAGCCCTGGGAGGGGAGGGCATAGCGAGCGCTGCGAGCAGCGGGTCTGAAAGCCGAAGTGGCAGGAGTCGAGCGAAGGAAGGCCCGAGAGGCCGAGCGAGCAGCGGAGGCCATTGTGTACGACGAATGACTGGAATGGAGGGAGATGATATTTGAAAAGGTAGGACAAGAGGGTACACACAGTACTCTTGAAATTGATCGACTACTGAGGGAGGGTGAGACAAGAAGAAGGGGGAAGAGGAGGGAAGGGAAGAGGTGACAGGTACGAGAAGAAAGAGGAGAAGGACGAAGGCAGGGATACTAATAGTCTAGGCTGCGAATCACTTCCATCAGTTTGCCCGCGTCTCCTCCAATTATCCCTGGAGGTACCAATGGTAAGAGCCAAAGGAGGGAAGCTCTAGCCCGATTCTCTTGAGTAAGCAAGTGTCTGTCTCTGTTCTCTCTCTCTCCGCATTTCCTGCAGCTTCTTCTGGAAGACTTTTGACTTTGCCGTATGGTTTGCCGCGGCCGTTGGAGATTGCGGTTCGTGGCAAGTTCAGGGCCTCAACCCATGGTTCTTCCCTGGACTCTCGCCTGTTTTCCCAATGTTGACCATCCCTATAATGGAATTATTCCCCTGATCAATCAGTAGAGACTGCTCAAGTAACGCAATACGGTGGACAGTCGCGAGAGGGGTAACCCTTGTCTGTCTCTCTCACGGAGGAAAGATGATAGATAGCCGATGCGACAATCCAAACAGCACAAACCCAATCATAATACTGCAACGGGTCCGGTACGCTCCGATTATAAACCTGCGATTTCTCTTTGGTTCTTCTCGCCATCCTCGGCTCCACCTTTTGGGTGTCTTACCAAATGGTGCCTGTCCAGACTGTTGCCATTACTCATCCGCGCCCGATCTTCCACCCGTCTCATTTTTGGCATCTCGGATTCGTGGCCCATATTTGGCAATTTCTAGAGCCGGGGAAGGCTGCTCTCCCAAAGCTGATTATTAAATCTATAGTCGGGAGGTAGATTGGCTGTGCCGGTTGGTGCAGTTTCTCGACTGAGTGTTGACTCTTCTACGCCAAATGGTGAGACGATGGTGAAATCGGAATTGAGTCCCATCCCACTGTATCCCACTGCCGCAGGAGAGCGAGTAATCAGTTGATGCTCTGCTTCTTGCGATCGGCCTGCTATGACCTTGCACAGAAGGGGAGAGCAAGCCATGGATTATGGGCTTTGAATCCGCCGCGACAGTTCAGTCCCCAAACTCACACAGGTCGGGAGGACCCAGAGCCCTAGGGAGACTGCCCGAATAAATCCCCCGAAGGGTTGAACCCAAGCATAAGCAGCGCCTCCTCAGGCTACAGCACGCCGCACAGAATCACCTCTCATGCAAGGGGGTGAAGGAGCTCCGGACTCCGTACTCGCAAGTTGCTTCACCAGCAACCGAGACACTAGGATGCGATTTCTGTTACAAAGCAGTGCATGGATGATCGTCGGGCTTTTTGTTTCCGACACCATCCAGCACTATCCAGCACACAAAGAGAATTACGAAGATAAGAATGTCCGTCGTAAAAATAGTCCTGCCGTTCGATCAAAGCGAACACCAGGGTGGAGTAGACGCAGCTCTGCTAAAAACTGTTTGGTTTTGATCTTCCACTGAACGAACTAAAAAAAAGTATGCCTCTTCGCCATTGAAAAGGCTCGAAGCGCACTGTGTGGTTTTTGTTCATCATGTTTTCACTACGAGTTTGCATAGCAATTGCGAAGGCCCGACTGCCAGCATTATGCAGATAGGCAATAGTATCAATCTGCTGCGATCGGCTGTTGAAAGCAGCAGAATTCAAGTCTCATCCTGTGAAGAGCCATGGCTCTGGTGAGGATGTCGAAATATCGAAGTGGCGGAGTGGTTGACAGGAAAGAAATGAATGATGAGAAGAAAATTTGAGAGGGGAACAATCACATGATTATATGAGATTCGCTTAGAGGATCATGTGATATACGCTAACCCCCAAGTGGCAAATTGTTTGTTCGCGGGCTGGGGAGTGCGGTCCTGGAGAAGGGGAGGGGGGGGGTCGTCGATGAAGCTTAGAAAGAGCCACTGCAGAGCGGTGTTGATGCTTTCTTTGTCTTATGGGCTACAGTAGCTCTGTGTCTTCGCCAGAACAAAATTACTTTTGGTACTTATGGGTGGATATATGAGCCTATATACCAGAGACCTGCGGGATACGTTCGAGCCGGAATATTTATCTCGAATCGCTAGCATTATGTAAACTCTAATCGCCTGAATTGGCTGGACTCTCAAGCTAGCTACGACACAAATATGACACAAAAGTCTCCAGTCCACTGCTATGGGAATAAAAATTATGGAATAAAGAAAAGAGGTCAGCCGGCTCTAAATATAAATCTATATCGGGTATTCCCATAAACGCCCAACGACGCCGATGACAGTAGTTTCCCAACAGAATCAACAAAAATCATGCCTTCCATGCAAGGGACCTCATAAGAACCATGTCCGACCAGAAGCTCAAGTCCAAGTTCACTTCTGTCGGCGGTAATTGATCTCATCTACTGCAAGCCCAACGAGTTGCGAGATCGGCCCACCCCGCCGCTTCTTGTATCCGTGCTCCGGCTTCGCGCTCTCATGTTGCATACCTGACATATCGTGCTGCGACTCGGAAGCTGGTATTTCCTGAGCGTTGGTCTGCTGAAACGGCTCAAAGGTCGGCCGGACGGCCAAGGTGAGGCCGATACCCAGACAGACAAAGACTGTGACGATCTCCTCCAGAACCGACATGCACAGTTGAATGGTGACGTTTCCGTTGAGGAAGCTAAACTCGGGTTTCCGGGCGACGGCGGACAGGAGCGAGTAGAGGATGCGCACGAAGAGCAATGGGATCGAGACGCCGACGGCCAGGACGAGGCGGTGCTCTCCGGCCTCGATCTTCTGGTAGCGGAGGGAGATGAGAAGTAGCAGGATGCAGAGGCCGATCCACGCGATCAGGTAGAGCACCAGGGCCGCTTTGGTCTTGGAGTTGTATAGTCCTTCGGTCGGGCTGGTGCTTTTCGTCTGGCCCACAATGCCGAGAACCATGCCTACGATGGTGATCAGGCCGGTTACTTTGAACAGCAGAGGGTGTAGGGCGTGGCCGGATGTGCGTTGGATTGAGTCGTTACTATATAGAGATGAAGGAAGAAGGGATTAGTCACAACTCGCTTGGATGGAAACGCCGACTATACTTACGCCCGAGACAGAAGGCCGATGCAAGCCCAGGTCAGAGGCGAAATGCCGATAGATGTGCAAACTGCCCATGCCACGTAGAGATCAATTGACGTAGGGTCGTTGATGGTTGCCAGGTAGCAGCAGGAGCCAATGATCCGAGCCAGCGAGAATATCACGAAGAAGATCCAGCCTGAGCTCCGGGTGAATCCATGATGGAAGGCCATCCATAGGGCAGTGAATAAGGTAGGGAAGTAGACAATCAGTTCGAGAATGGAGATTCCATGGCGATAGTCGATCGTCATGGCTGCAAAGAGACCGGCTAAGAGGCCTTCCAAGAGACAACAGATTAAAAGAAAGAATGATACGCTGGGAGTGTCAAGCTTTGCTTTTCGTGTTAAGCTTCTTATCGTAGATCAACGAGGGGAAGAAGGCCGCTATTTAACCTGCTCGAACTTCAGCTATCTGCACTCGCCGTGCTAGATTTTAGTCTGAGAACCACAAGGCTGTGTAGATAATGTCATTATAAGACCCCATCAGGGAGACGAGGCAGTGTCCAGCGACCCTCATAGGCGCTCGTTCTACGCTTCAAGCAGATGAAGCATATCGCATCCTTCAGAGCGAAATTATTCGAAGAGGTAGACTCGACCAATGAGCAGGCCGGGATCATGGAGAGCTCGCCATGCATGCCTGAAGCGGTTAGTGCAAGGCTTGACCCAGCCGCAATGCTTCGGCACCGACTTTCTTCTCTTTTGACTGACTCCACACGCCAGTAACCGTTTTTGAGGAGCATGGGATCATGTTGCTGTCGTCAGGCAGGCATCCATCTCTGTCGTGCAAGCATTGCAATCGTCGATAACCCTGAAAGGAACCATAGCCTTTACACTGAAAGATGATCGTTTCTGGTTCTTTGGTCAGCCGGTATACCGTTTACAATCCTCGTTGCTTTTAGTAGTCCTAGGTCCCCCCGTTTCCCCGGCTGGTCATGGTATACCGCGGTAAACCGAGCGGAGGGTGTGACACCTGTCGCGCGAGGAAGGTCAAAGTAAGTTCCCGACTTGCGGTCAAGGCTGAGATAGAATAGACCATGCTTTGTGAACATTAGGAATTAGTTTTAGCCCGCACGGCCATCAATGCTGATCATAGACCTGCCTTAGTGTGATGAAACAAGACCGTTCTGTTCACGCTGTGCCAAAGCCCAGCGTACCTGTTCCGGTTACCGGGATCAGCTCTCACTGTGGTTCAAAGATGAGAGCGACGCCACCGTGCACAAATTGAGGGCCTTGCATAAACCGAGTTCGGAGGACTTGACTCCGCAAAGGGCCGTTGTTGCAGTACGACATGCGGTAGCACAGGCATACTATCACCAACACCCGGTCTCCTCGGTACCCGTCTTAAACTTTGCGCTGGACCACATCTTCCAAGCAACCTGTCTGTTTCTCAAGTCATATCCATGGCTTAATGTTTCATGCCTCGTAGAACAAGCCCAAACGCGTACCCTCTCCATAGGTCAGAAAGCCATGATGACGGGGATTGCCTCGGTGGGCCTCGCAAATCTGGCGAACCTGCATAAGTCACAATCCTTCCAACTCACTTCAAGGCGCGAGTACACTACTGCTTTGCAGTTGACGAATGCTGCTCTTCATGATGTTGCAGCAGTGAAAGAGGACACCACACTCACCGCGGTCGCATGCCTTTCGTTGTATGAAGTAAGTCTCCACCCGATGTTGACCTAGCTTGACTAGACGCTAAATCCATAAGATAATCTGCTGCGACAAGGAGGACTCCTTGTTATCTTGGTATGACCATGCTCGGGGCGTCGCGGCTTTGCTCGAACTTCGTGGCGAGGAACAGCTTCACCACGAAACTGGTCAACAAATGTTTCAGGTTCTGAGGAATGAAGTGGTCAGCTCTTCGACTAAACAAAGACGATGAAGCAGTGTATAGCTAATCGGACTATAGCTCATCGGCTGCCTGCAAAAGAGAACGCGAATGCCGCCTGCACTGATTCGGAAACCACATCGATCTGATTGCACTGCCCAGAGTTATTGTGCAGATCGGCTGATTGAGATTGCCGCCGGGTTATGTGAACTTCAAGCTCAAATGAGCGAAGGGATGGTCTCTGACAGCGCAGAAATACTTGCTGTCGCCATGAGACTCGATTTCGATCTAGAGGAGTTTACTCGGGAACTTGCTGCCGAGATGCCTTACATTTTGCGTCTGCGAAATAACCCCCAGTCCCCTCGTGAGACTTTGATGAATGCGGTCAACCATTACAATGGTTATTATCATGTGTACCAGTCTATGTGGATGTGCAACACTTGGAACAACTATCGGTATATCAGGATCCTTGTCAACAGTCTCATCCTGGCACAATTACAACCCTTGGCCTTCCAGTCTGAGCAAGGCTCTAATCCCGATGGCATAAGGGGTCGCTGTTGCTACGTCCGTGCTTTACTGAGACAGTTAGCCGCGGATATCTGCTGCGCGGTCCCGTATAAGTTCGGCTTCGCTGGCGAAGCAGGTACGCAAATACGGGAACCATTGGTGACCAAAGCTGGCACTGGTTTCACTCTACTCCTGCCACTTTACCTGGCTTCAGTGGTCGATGGAGTGTCAGGGCCCGTACACGCGTGGGCCATGAAGTGCCTTGATATCATCGGGCACGAGATGGGGATCCAGACGGCTGTCTCGCTTATGAGTGTGCTGGAGCGAGTGCAGGGTATGACATGGTGGGTCGACCTGTTGGAAGGCGAAGCGAAGACGGATACAACATAGACATGCCCGTGGCAATAGTTCGAGCAGAAAGACCATGTGCTGTGGTGTTGGTGCCTGAGGCATGAATGATACACATCACGTGTCACACTACTGTGTAGCATTTAAAAAGTTCTCTTCCGCGCCGCACGTTAGAACTTTTTTTTTTTTTTTCTTTACACTTATCATACCTCACGAACGCATAATCAACCTACACTCCTATCCCCCATAGGATGGCAGGTCATATTGGCGTACCAGAATGACGTTTTCAACACCGGGCAAAAGTCTTGCTATGGCTTCGTTACCGTGCTGAGTTCCTTCGGGAGCTTCAAGTGCGATGGTGGATGAAGCCACCTGCTGCTCATACATGCCGATGCGAGATTGTATCATATTTAAAATGGAAAAAAAAATGTATCTCGTATTGTAGTCGCGATCATGCGTGCTCCGTCAGGCTAAACAAAGATTTGAAGAGCGTTCAGCGCACAAGGCACGACGAAGTCTCGTAAGTGCAGATCAAGCGACCGCGACTCGAGACTGCGGATTGGTCTTCAGGGATTATTCTGATTGAGTTTCGCGGACGCAGGTTGCTAATTCTTAGCTCAAGTTTAGAACGTGGGCACGGGTGGACGAACACGTCCGAGTGAAAGGAGTTGATCTGGTCTTTGAGACAGTGATTAATGTGCTTGCACTATATCTTGGATATTAATTAGGGAGGATGTCAATAGCGCTGAAAATAGAACGGATTGTGGCCCGGCCTTCAATAACCGGGTCTATTGTTCATTTATTTGGGGGCTGCTTGCCCCTGACTATGATTCTGGACAATGAATGAAGCAAGCAAGTAAGAAAGCAAGCAAGCACTGCATGGATGGATGGATGCATTCTCAGGGCTGCAGCCGCCGCCGCCTTCTTTGACTCCGGATGCAGGACCGACCGGCACTGGTTCCCTTTGGAATCCTTCTTGAGTAAGTAGATGTAGGTTCTGTATATGCTTTCCAATCGGTCAGTCAGTCAGTCAGTCAGTCAGTCAGTAATTTGCATTGTATGTAGCATCTAATCATTGCTGATGATTACGGAAGAGTGCGAGGGAATCGAATCCACCATCCCAACTTTCCTCCCCACATCCGGACCTCCCTCTCTTCTCTCTCTCTCTCTCTCCCCTCCTCCTCCTCTCCCTCAGCTCTTCCGTTATTCATCCCTGTCCACTCCTCTCTTCTTCTTCATACCCCTTCTATCCTTTCCTGATTCCACACTATCTTTTTCCCTCGGTTCGAACGGCTTCACTTCGGCTTAGGTATCGAACACTTGACGTGTAAATATGCTTGATCTCGCCGCCTGAAGATCCCCCCCGAATTCCCCGTTCCGGAAGCTCGGCTCGTGCATCCATTGAGACTTTTATCTCGTCGTCACCCCCCTGTCAAGCTACAATCTTCTACACTTATATTCTTGGCTCCCTAATACTCGGAGCCTACTACTTTACGCGCGCAATACCAGTCGTCGTCCTCCGAGTGTATTGCGATCATGGTTGGAGGCATTAGCAAGCGGCAGCAATACCGCAATGAGCGGGCACTGCAGGACCTCATCCGGTCCGTTCCTGGAAACGACCGATGCGCAGACTGTCAGGCTATGAATCCTGGTGAGTATCCACCATCTGTATATCCTCTATAGAGTGGGAAGCTAATGGATACCGTTGATTTGTAGGCTGGGCTAGTTGGAACGTACGTACTACGATCGAACTCTCCACGCATTCAGGCCACGAAGACAGATCAGGAATACTGACTGGGACGGATACAGATGGGAATCTTTCTTTGTATGCGATGCGCGGCCATACATCGGAAGCTTGGCACGCATATTTCTAAAGTCAAGTCCCTGAGCATGGACTCATGGACGGATGACCAAGTCGATGTGAGTGACCGGCACCCCACCAGCTCAACTTGTCCGTATTGACTTATGCTGGGGATTGCGCTAGAACATGAAATCGCACGGCAACAACATCATGAATAAAATCTTCAATCCGAAGAATGTGAAACCACCGGTTCCGACCGATGTCGACGAGGCTGACTCCTGCATGGAGCGTTTCATCCGCCAAAAATACCAACATCGGTCTCTGGACGAGAATAAACAACATAAGCCCCCTAGTCGTCATGATTCGGGTTATGATAGATCTCCGGAAGGTTCGCCGCCTCCCTTGCCTCCGAAACCCGCCAGGCCGTTTGGCTTCGGCCTTCGTTCGGCCTCATCTGCAACAAACCTCAACCGCATCTCCAACCGCAGCGCCTTCTCTCCACAATCGGACAGGTTCGATTCGCCTTCGCCGGCATTGGGCGTAAGAAAAACCTCGGGGGATGCGTCGTTTGACTCGAAGTTGGCTACCCTGAGGGATATGGGCTTTACAAACGAACGCCGGAACGCCATTGCTCTCCGTGAATTGAATGGGAACCTTGATAAGACCATCGAGACACTGGTGAGGCTAGGGGAGGGCAACGGATCTGCGGTGCGACCGTCTGCGTCGGCTTCTACGCCTTCCGTGGACTCCTCGAAATTCGGCAACCCCTTTGACCAATTGGACTCGCGGCCAGCTGCCCAGCCTAGCAGCAACTTTAACCCCTTTGATGCACAACCACCACAACAACCGCAGCAACAGCAGCAACAGCAACAACAGCAACAATTCCCTCAGTCAGCCTCTATGCAGCCTCTTGAGCAGTCGTTTCAAGGTTTGCAGGTCGCCCAACCTCTATTCCCGCACTCCACAGGAGGCTATCCGTACAGACAGTCCTCACTTCCTCAGCCTCTGTACCAGCAGGCGGCGGTTACGCCCCCTGCAACCTCGACATTGAACCAGAGTGGTTATGTCTCATCCCCGCAGATTTTGGATGGTGGCAACAACCCGTTCTTCCAAACCGGAGCTCAGCCGCAGGCCAGCATGACCGCTTCTGTTGCGAACCCTAACCTCAATGTCGCTCCGAGCAACCCGTTCTTCGGACAGGTTTCATCACAACCAACATCTATGCAGGCGCAAAACCAAGTGTCTTCCGGTCCCTTTGGCCCACCTCGGCATGCGAACACAATGCCTATTATGTCCGCAACCTCGCCTTTTGGCCAGCCGTCGCCGTTCCAGCAGCAGCCGCAGCAGCCGCAGCAGCCGCAGCAACAGCACACGCAGCCTCAACTACAAGTGCCGTCTATGCAAGCCGGCCAGAACACCATGAACCCATACCAGATGATGAATGCACCAGCTGCGCCTCAGAGTACGGGCTATCCTGCTCCATCGCAGTATGGATACCAGATGCCGGCGCAGCATCAGTATGCACAGCCGACCGGCCGTGTTGACAAGAACAGCATCCTTGCACTGTACAATCTCTCTCCCCAGCCTCCTACTATCCCCGAACACCCTCAAGCCCAGCCTCCTGCAGGCATCAACCCAGCCCAGCAAGCACAGGGCTACCCCATGAACCCACCCTCCAACTACGCCAACCCTCAACAACAACAACAACAACAACAACAACCTACCCTCCAGCAGCCCGCCACCGACCCCCAAATTGCCGGAACCCGGAACCCTTTCTTCACCACCGCCCCAGCAGCAGGGGCACCTGCTGCAGCCTACCCAACTGCTACGCCCCAGGCTGTTTACCAGCCCACCGCAGGATTCGGTATGAGCAATAGACCCGCTACGTCAACAGGCGGGTTCCCTCGTGGCCACATGAGCCAGCAGAGCGTGGACATCAATGGCTTCCAGAGCGGCCGACACAGCCCCGACGCATTCGCCAGCCTAAGCGCACGCTACGGGTAGATATTTCACAAGTCGATGATGTCTGGTCCTGCAAACTTCAGTTTCCAGCCTGTATCTTCTTTTAGCGTATATATTACTTTTTTTTTCTTCTTCTTCTATTAACCTGTCTTCGATCAACCCTCGTGGGTCGTTTCTTCTTTCTTTCCTTCTTTCTCTCTTTCTTTTTTGGATGTGTGTATTTGCATCAAGGTGATGTTGCATCATTCATGGCGTTTTGAGGTGACTAGTACGTATGTATGGTGGCTCTGTCGCTGATAGAGAGGTATATATATTTCAAGTAAGGTCAAATTGTTACATAGAGTTGGACCAATAAAAGCTGGATACTTCGAAGTGGTGGTTTATGTGATGGGTGAAGCTTGACTATCCACATCGCCTTGTAGGGGTAAATACTGTAGGTTGAATAGGTACAGTACCACTAACAGCTGGTGAACAGAAAGAACTGACCTATGCTTCGTTGAACCAAGCAGCATATACTGGAGACTAATACATGGTATAAACTTCAAGATAGGACCTGCTATCTAAATCTAACAACAATCAGAAGATCCAAGAATGAAAAACAAGAAAAGAATAAAAAAGAGCAAAAGCCGAACATTCCCAGCCAGCCCAACACCCACCATCCGTATACAAGCTTCCAGTTTCCGACTCTAGCCGCCTTTCACTCGTTCATCACCCACATCACTAGGTGAGATCGTTTAGAAGAATGAGCCCAAGCCACTCGAGCTTCCGCTCGACCCACTGCTACCGCCGCCGAAGAGCGAGCCCAGCCCGCCGAGCCCGGACAACCCGGAAGATCCGGAAGAGGTGGTCGACGACTCCGAGCTGCCGCTGCTGGTGCTTGTTCCACTGCTGATCTGGTTCGATGAGGAGCTGGTGCTTCCCAGCTTCGACTCCAGCCACTTCGAGGCCTCGCCGGTGTTGGCGACGTAGGTGAAGTGGGCGGGGAGGACGAGCAAAGTGCCGTCGCAGACCATGTCGCCCGTGGCACAGTAAATCTTGACCTTGTCCTTGGGGAAATTCTGGATCTGGCCGTGCTCCTGGGCGTTACGGGTGTAGCCGAAGAGGACCACGCCTTTGATCATGTCCTTGACGTTGTCGTTCAGCTCCTTGATCGAGTCGTCCATCACAGCCGTTCCTTGACTATATTGCATTGAGTTAGTACAAGGATTGGGGCCCAATGAAAATTAGATTTGGCTGTTTTACCTATACCCACCAGCCAGGATCTGACTGTTGGGGCACTTGGATGCAGCAAGGTTGAAGAGGGATTTGGCTTCGTTGATGGCTGCTGGGGAGGTGTTGCCGGGCAAGGCGTTGGACGGTAGATCGGCCGTGTAGGCGGGACCGACACCCTGGCAGAGGACCTGGCCGGCCTTGGCCATCTTGAGGTTGTTGCAGACGGCCGGGCCGGTTGAGATACCCTGGTATTTTTTCGTTAGAATCAGGTGGAGGGGAAAGAGAGGTTCACGGGCAGCTTACAAGGAGACCCGGCTCCGTGGATGCTCGCGCGAAAATGAAGATGATGGGCTTGCAGGCCCCGTCACGGAGTTCGTTTCCTGAACTGACTGTAGAGAACATTAGCATGCGCACTTGACGAGAATGAAGTAGTAAAGCCATACATTGGCGGGTTTCAAGGCCCATGGGAGTGGCAGCTGCAAGGCCCATAAAGCCGAGGAAGAACAATGGAAGCTTCATCGTGGGTAGTTGGTGCTGGATTGGGATGCCGTTCGATCACTCAAGCATCACCAGGCAGGCACCACGCGAGCCTATTTATAAAAAAAAAAAAAGGGCATCCCCAGGTCCCATAGCCAGTTCACATGTGGTCGAGGTGCTGCTTCTTCGATTTCCGAGATAAAACGATTTCTTCGGATGTGTGCTTGTTTCAAGCGCATTTCTCGTTTCATACTGTCGCAGACTGTTCAACAGTAGTCTCCAAGAGACCACGGACCACCTCCTTGATACGGTTGTCAACCACGGATTTGTGCTGCCAAAGACCCTGAACGGACCCTGAACGGGTGGCTTGTCCGAGATCGGTGGATGAGGCTATTCGCTCGACGGCCAACGGCGTGTTTCAGCCCAGGAACCACTTTTTGGGTCGGGGGATCTGGATCCGCTGGTGGTAGAAAAGTCCGCCAACCAAGCTACCTCGGTCTGCCAGGCACCGGTGTTTCTCTGGCCATGTGAATGGACGTTTGTTGCCAGAAACAGCCAGAGACTCAAAAATGGGACGAGCGTTCAGGGCCTAGTCGAAAATAGTACGGGGATCGACCCATAACCGGTTGATGGTGGCATGCTGATCAGGAACAGGGCACTTGTTCCAGAATGCATACCCGAAGTAAACCCTTAAAAGCTGATCTATGGTTCGTTAGAGTTCTTCGATCGACTTTTCTTTTTTGTCATGTGTAGACTGGTTAGTTTGAGGTTGATTGCTATGACGTATCGAGAGGTGCAGCAGGGTATCATCTTGATCCCGAGGTACTAGGATAGTCCTTGGAGGTGGTTTCTTGTTGATTATGTCAAGGTCGAATACGAGACACTAAAGAGGTCAGATAGTCAGCATTGTCGGAGGGATTGAGACCATGAGAGAAAGGCAGCTGGCATTGAGAAGTTGGCCGGTTCATAATGGCGGCATGTCCCGTGACCATCCATCAAGCATGCCTGCTGCTGGAGGACGGAAAGCATCATCCCTTCCCGATTAGGCTGACGTTTTCGTAAACGAAGCATACACTCTTGACCATCTCCAATTTTCGAGGCCCTTCAATGGGTGTTCCTTTTGAACTGGGAGATTGATAGTAAAACATTCACACAATCCATGATAGGAAGACCGGAAGCCACATAGTCCCACATCTTCGGTATCGAGACAGTCATCGTGTTGAAACTTTGTGTTGACTAAGGTCGGTGTGTATTTCAATCTATCTTAAAACAAATCCTTGTCAAAGTGTCGAGTTTGTCTCTTGTCAGCATGGAGGGAGATTGCTTGATCTGACTGCTCATCTGGCAATAGCGTAGGCTCCATATATCCTACACCAAACCTGACACAACAATGCCCATCAAGTGCATCTGTGCAAGATTCCTGGTCTCCAGAGATCGTCAACGGCCAGCAAGGCTAGAGCGCCGGGCGAGGCCGGTTCCCAAAGAGAGGAGACAGCGACCACCCGGGCCCCTGGCGCGCAATTCCGCAGAGGAGATGCGTCACAAAGCGCGAAACACAACCCGCGCACACCTGAGGGAACTCCACCGTCGTGTCCAAGCTTCACCATTGAGCTCTTTGTCCGAATCCGACACAAAAGGTTTGGGCATTGATTGCGTCGAGCTCCCTCTCCGCATAGATGGACTCCTACCCGATACGGATGAAGCCATATACTTCGACCCCTGGCCCTTGAGGCGACTCGAGGCTCACCCCGTCGATATGACTGACCCAACTACCCGGGAATCTGCCAGAACTAAGGAGAAGCTCTGGGCGCGCTTCGATCGGAAAGGGACCGATCAAGATGGCTTTCTTAGTGCGGTTCTTGCGGACGAGTTCCTTGAATACATGCGTGTCGGCCCGCTGGGTCGCGATACGTTGGAACAGTTCTCTCTCTGGACTGAGGGGTCAGCTAAGTGTCTACACTCTACGCTGAATGGCTAGCATGCTGATGTATGGGCACTCATAGAAACTTGGAGGAAGGCATGATCCGATCGCGGTACATGGATTTCGGCCTATCAGCCGATCCCGACGCTGGACCGGTGGCTTCGTCCACGCAGACCTTCAGGTTCGAGGAGGTGTGGTGTGCACGCCGGGGATATTCTCAGATTATGCTCATCGTGACACACAAGATTGAACCGGAGGAGAAGTTGCTTCGAACCGAAGTTCTCGCCCTCGTGGGGATTATGAGGACACGGCTAAGTCGAGCAACCTTGAAGGAGCATACTATCATCCCGGTAGGATATTTTACTCGCTCTATGAACTTCGCACAAGCTAAATCACTGTGTGTCAAGATCAATATGATATCTTGCATGAGACAGCGTAAAGCGCGGATCTTGCAGGCACATTTCGATGGCGAAGACTTGGTGATACGCAAGAGCGGCCTTTATGACTTCTCGACACGAGACCTCCGCGAGAAGAACATTCCACTGTTCCTGCTCTATATGGCAAGCAGACCTATTGGGGACACGAAAGCCTACAAGAGACGAATACGTGAAGTGTAGCTATGGACCTATGGGATAGTATTTCATGATATCTAGTCTTGATTTCTTCTTGGAAAGGGCCTATCCCAAAGTCACAATCATCAAATAACATGTAAGAGGATGTAGTTTTGTGCAAGCTGACACCTGAAGCGCAAGTACCAGATGTCGCCTTCACAACTCAGCCAACTTTCACATCCACATTCACCATCAAGTAACACGCTCTAAGCAAAGCTCGCCCTTCAACTCATGTTTCTAACATCCTACCCCCTGATATAAGAAACACATTCATCTCTCTCCATCCTCCCTCTATCTACTATCTTCGCTCTACTATCTTCTCTCTACTATCTTCTCTCTCTACCTCCCATCTCTACTCTGTCTCCCTCTCCCATCCTCAAATCCCATCAATCCATCTACAACCATCCAGCCATCTATCACACACCAACCTAACCCAGAATCCACAACATCCCAACCCAACAAACCACCAAACCAAAGCCTACAACCCTCAAAATCTCAAAGATGCCTATGCAATGGACCTCCGAAGCCGACGCCAAGGTCAGTCCCTTCCCCCCTGCCACCCCGGTATAACGCTCCCACAACCCCAGTGCCGAAGCTAACATCCCCCCCCTCACTGCCCAGCTCTTCGTCGGCGTCCTCAACCAATGCTCCGGCCAAATGAAACTCGACACCAAGCAACTGGCTCAGTACATGGGAGCAGGTACGTCCAACAACAACCTCGTGAACCCGAATGCCCCCGCCCCTTCTTCATCAAATTCAGCCCTTCCCACCCTGAACTTTGATATACCCAAACCTCCCCCGATCCACCAGATAACGCAACCAGAGAACACAGAAACTAACACCAAACAAAAGACTGCACCCCCTGCGCCGTCGAGCAACGCATGGTCAAACTCAAGAAACAAGCTAAAGGCCTGACCATCACCACTACCCCCTCCCCAGCCAAGAAGAAGACCGGCATCGCCGAGGATGTTGCGGCTGAGACTCCGACGAAAGGCAAGCGTAAGGCCGGTGCTGAAGCCGGAGGCGAGGGCGGTGCGAAGAAGTCGTCGAAGAAGAATAAGAAGGTGAAGGGGTTTCCTGTGGATGGGGATGATGATCAGGGTGATGGGGAGGAGGAGGTTGTGTTTAAGCTGGAGAAGGGGAAGGGTGGAGATGGTGTGAAGAAGGAGGGGTTTCTGGGTTTCAAGGCGGAGGCTTGAATAGGGCACCGGGGTTGATTATTCTGGGTTGGGGTTATTTGCTGGTTTGTTTGACTCAGGGGGTGGGATCAGAGTTGGGGGCGTTGTTGGTATGTGCTATGCTTTCGCATATCTTATTTGTTACTGGGGTGCTTGTTGATAAGGATCTGCTGGATTGTGGATTTGGGATTGATATGTGGAATGGATATTCAAAGTTGTCCCTAGTTCAAGCATGCTCAGATGAAAGGTACCTGTGATTATGCCTGTGTATTGCATCTCACGTAGAAGCAGAGCCGCTCAGCCTATCGTACGTTGGAGAAAGTATTCACTTATTAGACAACTGTGCTGGTTTGGGATGTTTTGGATAATCGATATTCCTAATGATAAACTATGGTATAGTATCTCGCCTACTCTATCACTCTCAACGACTCGACAACATGGGCTACCACCCACCCTTGCCAGCATTTCCTGTGCTCTCCTCGATCTTCTTGGGCATGCCTCGCGTCGGCTTGGACTGGGCCGCCTCGTGCTTGCGAAGTTCCTCGGGCACCCGAGAAATAGGCGACTTGATGAGCATCTGCTTGAGGTCATACCTGCACAGAACCACGTTAGCATCCACAATGTTGAAACAAACCGCGAAGAAAAAAAAGCTCGAGATGAAGAGGGAAACAACATACATAACATCAGAATCCTCGTTCCCAAGGAACGTGATGGCCACACCGCTCTTTCCAGCACGACCTGTACGACCGATACGATGCGTGTAGCTCTCGATACTCGTCGCCATGTTGAAGTTGATGACCAGACTGACATCCGGCACATCGATACCTCTACCCGCCAGGTCAGTCGCCACCAGCACATCCGTCGACCCGTTGCGTACGGACGCCAGTGCCGCCTCACGCTGTTCCTGCGTCTTACTACCGTGCAACGTGACAGAAGAAAAGCCCCACTGTTTGATCTCCCGCGCGATGGCATCGCAGTTGCGCTTGATGTTGACGAACACAATGATCGGCGGCCGAAAATCGCCGGACGACAGGATCTCGCCCAGGCGCTTCTTGCGCTTGTCTTCTCCCGCGATCAACTCCACGCGTTGCTCGACCGTGTCGACGGCCTCGCCGGCGCTACCGATGGTCACGATGGCCGGACGGCGAAGGTATTTTCGAGCAATACGTTCAACGGCCGATGGCATAGTGGCCGTGTACATCATTGTTTGACGGTAGCGTTGGAGATGCGATTGTTGGTTCGGATTGATATGGCGGCTCATTGCAATGGAGTTTTCTGCTTCCTCGGTGTCGGGCTTCTCGTTGGTAACAGGTAAGGCATCTAGAATCTTGTTGACGGGTTCTTCGAAACCCAAGTCGATCATTCGATCGGCTTCATCCATAATCACGTAACAACATTGACTGAGGACGAGCATGCGGCGCTCGATACAATCGACCAGACGACCGGGCGTAGCGATGATAATCTCCGCACCGTCACGGAGACTGTAGGCCTGTTCTTCGAACGAATGACCACCGACAATACTGACGACGTTGAACCCGAGCGGTTGAGTGAACTTCTTGGCTTCGATCTCGATCTGTTGCGCCAATTCACGGGTCGGGGCCAGCACAATGGCGTAGGGTCCGTCGTTCTTGCGCCATTCGAATTCGTCGATCCGAGGAAGCTCCGCAATGTAGCAGAGGAGAGGGAGGAGGAAGGCCGCCGTTTTACCGGAACCTGTGACGGCCACACCGATCAGGTCGCGATTCAGCATAGCGATGGGGATGGCGGCGCGCTGAATGGGAGTAGGCTCCTTGTAGCCAACCTGGCCGATAAGTTCCAGTAGACGCGAGGGAAGACCCGACTCATCCCACGAGCGCATCGGGTTCGGCACGCTGCCACCCTTGGTAGCGATGTTGAAGTCTTCCTTGAAGATACGCCAATCACGCTCGCGCATATGTTCGAGTTTCTTCTCGGACCAGTGCTTGTCCAACTGGTTCCGGGTGCTTTCTTCGCGACGACGGCGCTCCATCTCCAGGATTTCGCGCGCGCGAATGCTGCCTGCTTCGCGGTCGCGGTCCTCGAGCGCCCGCGCGTAGGACTTGGTCACGGCGTCAGCAACGTCGTCGCCGAAGCCAGCCAGACGACCGCGGCCGAAGAAGTTGGCTTCGTGCCGGTTTTTGTAGAGCGGGTTGTAGTCGCCGCTGGTGTCCTCCTCGGCGTTCCATTCGAAATTGAACTTGCGGTCCGTCGTGCGCTTGCGTTTCTTCTTCGCGGAGAAGTTGGAGGTTTGGTCGGCACCCATGTACCTTTGCTTGATGAGGGCGGCTTGTGCGGATTGTTCCTCCTCGGCGTCGTCGGCGGCGCTTCGCCTGTGCTTATTGTGTTTACCGGCGCCGCTGGTGAGACCATAACTCATCGATTTGGGAGGGGGAGGAGGTGCGAGATCGGAGTTCTTGTTGTTGCGCATCGCGGCTGGCGCGTTGGGCGCATCGGATGAGTTGCGCATGGCTCGAGGACCGGTGGGAATCGATCGGGAGTTGTCATTCTGGCGCGATTCGGAGGATGTGCTGTCGAGTCCGTTGGAGGATGTTTGATCGGTTTTCGATCTGCGACTGGCTTCGACTTCTTTGTTGCGCTTCTCGATGGCAATCCTTTCTCGTTCCTTCTTGGACAAGAACTTGGGCTGGGGAGGGTTAGCTGTTGTGGCTTGACAGTATGTGATCGGATTGAGGTCTACCTTGGCAGCGGCGGCATCAGCTTCTCGTTTCTTGCGCACCATTTCCTCAACACTCAGCGGCGTCGCAGCTGGTCGCTTCGGGGCCCCCCATCCAGCTTTCTTCTTCTTGAATTCTGGTTCGGGCGGCGGAGCAGGTGGAAGGTCTTCTGGCGGTGGCGGAGGTGCGGACGTGTCTGGAGGCGGCGGAGGTGCGGAGGAGTCCTCTGGAGGAGGCGGCGGGGAAGGAGGACGTTCAAAAGGCTCTGGAGGAGGCATGGGAGGAGGCGCCTCCGAGGAGCCGTTTGTGATTATGCCATCCATGGTGGCTGAGGAATGGATAGTAAGAGGAATGAGAGGAATAAGGCTCGCCGCTGGTAGGCGTTCGATATGACCGGGCTATCAAAGGCGCCGCCGCGGAGTCTAGAGTTTCTACGGAGAAGCAGAGGAGCTAAATACACAATCACGTGCATAGTATAGTATACAGCCACCGAGCATTTTCTAGAGAACTACTAGCAGGCCAGATTCTGCACTCTTACCCAATTTTACATCAGAATATGTATTTCTCTAGCTTCAGCTTCTAGATGCGCTCAATGACTTCCTTGGCTCAAACTATAATGAATCCCTATCGCAGCCTGGTGTCGACCACCATGAGCACGAGTTGCAGTGGTCATATACAAAACATGAAGCATTTCACACAGCCATGAGCACTGATCCGGTCCCAAGACTTAAGTGAAACCAATGCCAGAGGGGCACGGTCTTGTAGCCCCTCAACCTCAAAACCAAGCCACAACCCACACAATCAGAGAAACAATCACAGCCGCTCAACAACCCAGCGCAGCAGACAACCCTCCCGATCCAGACTCTTACAAAAGTCCGCCTCCTCTACAACACATATCACCTTCAGCCTGGAACCTGTCTCAGCGGCAGCCTCCTCCCACAGCCTGGCCAAGGTTTCGGGGGCGTGTAGGAACATGTCCTCGAAGCCATCAATGGCACCGTCCCAGACTCCGGGGGCATGGCTCCCAAAATGAATGCCCGAGACGATGGCGCCCTTTTCCGGCGCCAACAACTGGATCATCCGCTCCGCAGCCTGCAGCTGCTTCTTCCAGCTCCACAGGTGCATGAAGAACCCGGAGTTGATGGCCATGATTTTCTTCGCGAAGAGCCTCATGCTGGGGGTATCCTCGAAGAAATCCTGGACCAGGAACCGGGACTGCAGCGTCGCATCGTCCCGGAAGAGCTGATAGCCTAGATACACGAACTCGGGGACCAAATCCAGCCCGATCAGTCGGTCTCCCGGAGCGCCGTCATAGGCCAGACGCCTGATATCCTGCCCGAGGCCGCAGCCGAGGTCGAGGAATAGGCCCCCGGCCTGGGTGTGGCGGATGATGGCCTCGTAGGCGGGCGAGTGCGTGAGGTCGAATTGCAGGAAGAGGAACTTGGCAAAGCAGGGGTACGCTTTGATGCTCCATCCCTGGTTCGCCTGTGGTTCATTGGGTTTTGGTCAGCCCCTCTGCTGCTGCTACTGCTGCGCTCGGGTTTCTGGACAAGTAAGTGAGGTGAGCGGGGTATACTGACTATGTCTCTGACATGGTTCTCTAGCTCGTCGGCGGATAAATGAACGTATTCTTCTAAGAACTTGCCTGCGCCCTCGTTCAGGAGTCTGCCGAGGTCAACGTGCTCTTTCCATGGAGGAATCGCTTTTTTGCCTGTTGTCATTGTGCTTGATGTTGGATTGTGCGGGAGTAGAGGACCTATGCCGAAAGTGGTTGAAGGATTGTGCAGAAGTGATAGGTCTTGCCAGACTCATAATGACCGGGACTAGTTGATATATGCCTCAACACGGTAGCTTTTATATGGATCCACTTGCTCCACAATAAGCAGAGATCGGTGAAATGCCCAAGATACTGATAAGATGATGTAAACGGGACACAGAAGCGTGGACGCTAAGTTCAAAGTCGCGTTTAACGCACCATGCCAGTCAAAGGGCTTTACCCGCTTCAGGAAACAGTCTCCTGCCATCTCTGAGAGAAATAGAGGAGTGCAAGGTAAGACATACGCTGGGAGTCGCAAAGAAAGAAGAGGAAAACAAGGCAGTTCCCGAGTTTGTATAGAGGATAGAGAATCACATGTAGACAATATAAGAGGGTGATGCGCCGTTATCGTTAATGTCCGGGGTTGGTGGAACCAGACTTGTTGGACAATCGAACTCAATCAACAAAACCCATGGCAATGGCTGTACATCTTTCCCATAGGTCAAGACGCCGTCAATCGGAACTTCACTCGGGGAGATGATGTAGCTGTCCTGACCTGAGGAGTATCTCCCCGAATGATAAGCTAAATCCCATTACTGTACCAAGATTGTTCATCTCTCGGCAATGCAGTTCACAATCCTGGCGAACTGCTTACGACTTTAATCTAACATATCTATAACACCAAGCCTCACTCGAATGTGATTTCCCTACAGAAGTACTGGACTGGGGTTATATCAGTCTACAAGCATCATTTTCCCGCCAAACCATGCCAAAAACCGAGGAACTAACATAATCCCACCCAACCAAAGACTCAATACCCTCACCTCCTCTCCTCATAAACAACCCGGAAATCCCCCAAATGCGCAACATGGCAGTCCCTTGTCTCCTCCAAGAACCGCCTCCCATCCTCCCCGTCCGCAAGCTTCACCTCGAACCTCTCCAACAACTTGGCCAAGACAATCCGCATCTCAATGTACGCCAACCCTTTACCCGCACAGGTATACGCACCTCCCACGAACGGCATGAACGCCGACTTGTTCAGCGTCAATTCCGGCTTCTCATCCGTCCAGCGCTCGGGGATGAAGTCCTCCGGATGGACGTAGTTCCGGGGGTCGCGCTGGACGGGGAGGACGGGGACGCTGATGATCGTGTCGCCGGGGATGAAGACTGAGGTAGGTGACGAGGAAGAAGAAGATGCGGGTAAGGGAATGTGGATGCCTTCGAGGGGCGTTTTCCGGGGGATCTCTCCAGGGACGGGGGGCTGGAGGCGGAGAGATTCATTGATGCAGGCGTTCAGATACGGGAGAGAAGAGATCGAGCGGTAGTACGATGCTTCAGGTTCCGCATTCGACACCTCATCATCCTTTTGGTCATGGCACTGTGCAGCTTCATCGAGCTCCGCTTGGAGTTTGCGCTGAACGGAAGGATTGCGCGCCAGGTGAAAGATCACGGCCGACATGGTGGAGGAAGTTGTGTCTCTGTTTCAGGTCAGGCCACATTAGTCCCGAAGACAGCTTGAGAATATTTCGAAGCAACGTACCCCCCGGCGATAACCATCAACTCCCCTTCACTATACAACGCCGACTCGGACAAATTCACCATCGCCGGCATCATCTTACTCATAGCATCAGCCGTCTCCCGCCCCTGCCCGGGCGTCTTCAGCAGCCGCAACTTCTCGCGGATGCGCGCCTGGATCCACGAGCCATAAGGACGAAGCGGCGAATCCGCGCCCGGCAGGTTGACCAGCAGACTCATCAACCACGGCGCCTGCGAGATGATCCGCTGACCGGCCGTCACATGCTTCACGAAGTGCAGAGCCGGATTGAGCTCCCACTTCTCGATGTTGTTGAACGAGTACCCCCACCCGATGATGCCCATGAGGTCATAACTCAGGAGTTGCATCGTATCCGGACCGGAGAGTGTCTGACCGGTCCGCTGACGCAGCGCATCCAGGAACCGTTGCGTGGTCTGTACAACCACGGGCTGGTAGGACTTGAGCGCTAGAACAAAACATACATATAAGCCCCCATCCTCATGATACCTGTGATGAGAGGGAATTCGACAAACCTCGAATATTGAACGCCTTATCCCAGAGCGCCTTCCTGCGCTTCCCATGTGCGACGGGATTCCGCATATGGAACACCGCATAGTCCTCCGAGAAGTCCCCCGAGGCCTTCAGTCGATCGTACCAGATGGCGCGGGTGCATCGGCTCGAGGGGCCGTAGATCACATCGATCGCGTCGGCGGACAGGACGCTGAGCTCTTGCGGTCCGGTCCGGACGACATCGCCGTACTGCTTGTGGAGATCCCAGATGCGCTCGAAGTCCCGCTCCTTTCCGATATTGCTGTATGCAGCGGCCAGCTTGGAGACTTTCAAGGCCACTGGGCCGGGGAACCGATGGAGACGGTGGAAGAAGGCCCGGTAGATCAGGATGGAGGCGAAGAGGGGCCCGTAGAAGCAGGTGTTCAGCACAGATACCGTAACGAGACCGCGGATCCATGAGCTGATACCCCATGATTCCGGCTGGGTGTTGGCGAGGTTAAACGCTAGGAGGGCAACGTTCACAATCAGATGGGAGAGTAGCCAAGCACGCACCGCCTTGTTGTTGCGTTCTCCGTGCATCCAATAGAGGAGATGAGCACCGACGCCCGCTACGGCAAGGCGAGGGCCATGGTGTTTGGTGAGTTCGAGAACGTCAACTGACAGAGCCATAGTTGGCGTTGGTTAGTCGGTCTTCGGACGACCTACATGCAAAGAAACCAAAAGCCATCATGAGAAGATGCCAGATGGGTAAGAAGGATGCTAAATAATTTATCATGTCGTGCGAGGCTGAATGCGCCATGAAGCACTAACAACCGATTCCGACCCTCCGTGCAACGCTGCAACCTATCGCGAGGATAAGAAAACGAGCTGACTGACAAAACGCCTCCATGAATGAAGAGTGTTTTGATTTCCTCCATGTCATTGGATGGCTCGGGATTCTTCAGCAGGGGATCGGATCCACTCGGCTTAATCTTAGGGCGCCTTTGCCGGAGGACTAGCGAGGATAAATGAAATTAGACTACATCCATGTTACCAAATAGATCCTAAACACTACATCTGCAATACAATCACTTGTATAGTATTGATAAAGGAAGCTACCTACGCATTAGAGTACAATGGAGACTGTGTCCAATTCATAAGATCCACCCAACCAGTTCACATGAAATTCGTTGGGAAGCAGTCCGGGAGCAGGCAGATTCGATTGCTCCGGCTAGATAGATGACTTTGCTCCTCCCTCACTCAACACGCCAGAGTCGCTGAAAGCTGCATAATCAATAAAAGGAGATCGGGGGATAAATGGGGGCTATTTGTTCTACATATCGACAAGCCATCGCCGGCTTGGAACGGGAAAGGAAAACCAACCACCGTAAGAGGGATATCAGAAGTTAATGGACCTGGGCTTCGGCAAGCTCAGATCGAAACAATGAGTCTGAGAAAACACTCACGCGTCACCGTTAACAGGCGTCTGCTGGTAGTAACCAGCATAAGCATTGGCTTGGGGCGTGGGGACGACGACTTCCGCCGTCGCCGGGGCCACCGGGGTGGCTACCACAGGGGCTGGTGCTGCCACTTCAGCGGCCTGCATGTGCGACACGGACGCAGGCCCATGGACCTCCCGGTCTAGAGTCATATACTCCTTGGCAGCGTCCTTGGTGCCGCGTTCGAGCAGGTAGACCATGTACAGCTGCACAAGCTCCCTCACTGCCGGAGCCGGTAGGGAACTCTTGGTGCGGATTTCATCGACGACCTGCTTGATACGCTCGTATTGCACGGTTTCAGTCGAAGAACTGGTGGGCTGTTCAAGTTCGAAGTGGAGATAGCTCGTCCAGAAGGGGCGGCTATCCATGTAGTACTGCTGGTTCTTTTGATAGACCTGGCGGGCCTCTTCGGACGAACCCTTGATCTTCCACAGGAGCCGGGCCCATTCGGCAACAAGAGCTGCCTTTGTGGCTAGGTCACACTGTGGCGAGTCGAGCTGCGTCTTATATACTTCAATGGCAGCTTCCAGTCCGCCATGGCGACGCGACATGTTGGCCAAGGAGACTATCGTCTCAACGTGGTTGGGAAGGTGGATCAGGATGGCATCATGAATATCCTTAGCAACATCCACACGACCGCTCATCTCTTCGAAGTAGGCATATTGAAGACGCGTTGCCGGGTTTGCAATGGGCACGTACAAGCAGCTTGCACGTTGATAGATGATGCGCACTTCCTCCTCTTTGCCGGGCTGAGCGGCCATCCATCTAGCATAACGCTGCCAGAACTCATCGTAGTGTGCACATGTTACGAGACACCTCTCATACAAGAACTGGGTGCGAGCGTAAGATCCCTCGGATTCCTCAAAGTCCAGGTACTTCTTCCAGTTCAACAGCTGACCTTCATCCAGCTCGGTAACGTGGAAATACGGACGCTTGATCTCTGATTCATAAGTCCAACGCTTCGTGGTCTCGGTCTGAGTCTTGGAGAATACTTCGAGGTGGTGGCTGTCAACGCGCAGTCGCAAATCCCTCTCGATTTCAGCCTCTGCCTTTGCGCCAGGGGCAATCTGTCCAGCAGCTGCGTCGAGCTCGGCACGGAATTGCGATAGCGTCTCGGGCGCTGCCAATTCGGCCACAGGCCGAGTCTGCGCCAACTGCCTAT
This sequence comes from Aspergillus homomorphus CBS 101889, assembly GCF_003184865.1. NCBI lineage: Eukaryota > Fungi > Ascomycota > Eurotiomycetes > Eurotiales > Aspergillaceae > Aspergillus > Aspergillus homomorphus. The sequence goes on along the minus strand of NW_020291890.1, from coordinate 890,087 downwards.
ACCGCTCAAAGTACCGAGCATACTGGTGCATGGGGATGTGGATGACTCGGCCCAAGATAGCGAAGATCTTGTCAACGGCCTCCACGCGTTCCTCAAACTCGATGTACTTATCCCAGAAGGGGTGTGCTAGGAAGTCTAGGCCGACACTGCTCGCGCCACGTTCGAAAAGCCTGCGCACAGAGGTAGAAAATGGTTAGCAAGCCATTACACGCTGACAGTCGAAGACCGATGGGGGGGGGAAGTGGGAGGATGCGGGGGGGAGGAAGGGAAGAGATGACAAGGATAGCAAACATGAGCATCAGATTTCCAATGCCTGCGGATTCAGGAAATTCGAACAACCAAGTGGTGAGAACTATGGATGGGAACGTCTGTTTTTTCCTCCATCTGCATCGAGCGCAGAGTAGGCGTCATCGAAACACAGCCGATGAGGTCCGTGCAGGGCAAGGTGGTTGTGACTTCAAATCAGATAATTCAAAACTTTTCTTTCAAAGGGAGGGAAGGGAGATGAAACAGCCTGAATAAGCCATGGGTGAGAAGTAAACTCCAGTTTTTCTTTTTGGAACCCGGGTAAAGGCGAAATCTCACCCATCATTGAGGGAACTGCTGGCAGCGGAGATTTGCACCACGCAGGTCCGGCACCATCAACAATGTCCGTGCTGCATTGATCATGGTTACGAGGGGCAAGGAAAGGAAAAGCAGCTCTAGTTATACTTACTCTCGAATCACGTCGGCATCGTGCGAAGTCTCTGCCTTGAAGGAGCAGTAGTTGGTCCACAGATCAACCGAGGGCGAGATGCTAGCAACACCACGCTCATAGACCTATTTTCGATCAGCGACCGCGCGACCAGCGAGCGACCTTTGAAGCAGGAGTTTTCCATACCATATCTGCAGCCTCGGTTCCGGTGATGGAGAATTCCAGATCGGCATACTTCTTCCAGTATCCGAACAGGAGAGGGAACTTGGCCAGGAAGCGATCGTAGATATTGCGCACGGTGGTGATGGCCTGGGGGTTGGAGTTGCGGTTGATGCCACCCTCCAAGGCCTCTGCGGCGCGAACGAGCTTCTCCCAGGTCTCGAAATTATCCGGGTCATCGAGCTAAGAGGAAAGCTTGCGTCAGCTCCAGATGCTGAAAAATTCTCCAAGAATCACAGAATGGCACCAGTACATACCAATTCAGTCTCGAGCTTCCTCAACTCCGCATTCTCCTCCTCGGAACCTCCATAATTGTAGTCCGCCATGATGGCAGTATGAGCGGGGGTGGCCGTGACGATTTGAGAGTTGGAGAAAGCCAAAAGTCCACGAGAGTAAGAAAGAGAAAGGGAGGGAGGAGATCAACAAGAGTAACAACAACAAGAGAGACAAGCGACGACAAGGGGCAAGAAAGGGTCTCAAAGCTGTGTGGAATCCCGCAAGGAGGGAGAAAGGCGAGGCGACGAGGAGTAGCGAAGACGGATGAACCTTGGATGGACCTTCACTAACACTAACTAACTTACGCTACCGGTACCCAGGTAACTCAGCCTCTTTTCGTTCTTCTCTCTGCACCAGCCACTACGGAAAGCCGCGCGGTGCATTTTCTGCCACACAATTCCGCCCAACTGAGCCTCCTTTCCTCAGAGGGACTAGCGCCACAGCCGTCGGGGTTTGAATGCAAAGCAATCAAAAGTTGTGCAAATCGGGAAAAGAGAGCAGATCTCCAGAAACTTGAGTCCGGTCCACCTCACCACGGTCTTTCTCTTTCCCATCTCTCTCCTTCCTTCTCCCCCCCAGGCCGACGGGACCAAAAAAGAAAACTTCACAAGAATGGCTACTCCCCAAGCCGGCAGTCTGGTGACCCAACTGCCCCTACGGCTCCGCAACTTCTTCGCACGCTATCCTCCGCACATCTATTCCGCAGCGGTTCGCCCTCCCCTCCCGACGCCCAATCTGCCAGCAGCAGCGGTGTCCGCGTCCGCGACCTCACCGGTGCAATCGAGCGCAGCGGCGACAGTAGCAGCGACGGCCGGGGCACCGACGACGATCCCCCCGAACACCAACCCCAAGACCACCGCAACAGAACCCAGCAGCAGCAGTAGCACACCGATCGCAGACGCCATCTTCGAGTCGTTGCCGTCACCGTACACGCCCAACCGCGACGCCAAGGGCTACAAGCCGGCGGATCGATCGGCGTCGAAGGCGCTGCTGTGGACGCCGGCGCGGCACGCGAACCCGTTCCTGCCGCGGAAGGTGTGGACGACCACGGGCAGGCGCTGGAGTGGGCCGAAGTTCGGGCTGCGGCGACAGGCGGAGCTGGTCAAACTGGCCAAGAAGCACGGCGTGGAGGAGCTACTGCCGCCGGGGCCCAAGTCCACCGAGTATAAGGCCTTGCGCCGCGCCGAGCAGGGCCTTGCCATCAAGGGTACCGGTGTCGGCCAGAAGGTCAAGGGTCACAAGTGGGAGCGCACCATGGAGACCCGTCTCGAGGTTCGCCGCAATGCCATGCTCGAGATGCCCGAGATGGTCCGCTTGTGGAAGCAGGTACGATTCTATTTCCCTTCCTTTCCCCCTTCATTCTTTTACTCCACCATCTGGATGGACGAATGGTGGGATGCGGTTCTGGTTCGGTGATGCAGATTGCTAACGCTTTTCTTATAGAGAGGTCATGGTCGTGGTTGGAAGCAGTGGCCCAAGCGCCGGCAATAAACGCTCGCGCTTTTCTCTCTCTGCTTTGGTCGGGTCGGGGGTGTTCGGGACTGCTCGATTCGCTCCGACCCGGGGATTTGTTTGGGATATATGGTTGAGTCATGTTTCATGGGAGGTCTTTCCAAAGGCCAGGACGGATCTATTCTCAGGTCCTACATGACCAATCACCCACTCGAGGTGAGGGTTGAGTGAACCTCATCGACACCGTCGTCATTGTCATCGTATCATCATGTTTCGGAACGGGAGTTATCAGTTTCTTAGGTACTGTACAAATAGTTACATTGTTTCTATACTATTAAGTCATGCATTTGAATGCCTATCACGTGTTCACTTCACTAGAGCTGAGTATCGACTCAACCCGGTATATCCGGTATCTGGTATCTGCCATCGCGCAAAAATCAAAGTCCTCAAACGCCATCCCAATCATGGCAAAAAAAAAAAAAAAAAAAAAAAGCTCACACGCAAAACTCCAAACAGAAATCCTCAGTCAAACCCAAACGACGGATCCACAACATCGCCAACCATCACCGTCCGAGACCCAGAGTCAGCGCCACCCGGAACCCCCATCGAAGCCAAACCCAGATGTCGTCCAAAGTAGATCTTGTTTCCTACCTTCCGCGTCTTCGCCAGCGTTGAATAGGGCTCGTCCCCACGGACACCGGTGTACTGATCCACGCATACCATCTGGCACCGCTGACAAGATCCCAGGACATTGAGCGGGAGGCGTTCGGGCCCAATGCGCACGCTCTGCCAGCGATCTTCGATGTAGGGGTTCTCGAAATGCGCTGGCTTGTGGGGATGCTCTGCGATCACGATGTTGGCGCGGAAGACGTCGGCGGCGACGGCTTTCTTGCTGTTGCTGTTGCTGCTGCTAGCGGTGTTGTTGTTACGCTTGATCGTCTCGTTTAGATGGTTGACGGATGAGCGTGAGATCAAGAGGATTGGACTCTCGTTGGAGAGGAGGATGGGATTCGGTGGTGCCGAGGTGTCTTGCGGGAAGGAGCCTGGCATCGTCGTCGACGACCTGAGAGGCGAGCTTCTGTTGGTGAGAGGGCCGGTGGAGGAAGCGCATCGCGTAGACGATTGTGGAGGGAAGCGCGCGAGGGTGCATGGCACACCGAGGAAGCTGGAGAAGAAGGAGGATACATCGTGGGAGGAATACGCCTGGACGATGACTTGGTCGCCACAGACGGTGGAGGGCTTGGAAGCGTTCTGGCATAGTGAGGTGGAGACGAGGTTCATATTCTCTCGACGGAGGGGGATTTCCAGAGTCTTGTGCTGCGCAGAGGAGACGTCTGCTCCACAGGTAATCCGCAGGACTCCAGCAGCGAGGTCGACGAACGGCCGGACAAGCGCCATGCGTGGATATCGCTTCTGGTTGAGTGCTGCGCCTGTTCCCTGGTGGATCAGGCACCATTCCCGATCCCATGCCAATCCCTCGGGGTGGATCTCCCAGCGTCGGCCGTCTGGCACTTTGAATGCGCCGCAGCTCTTGATAGGGTATACGGACAGACTCTCCACGTAGAACCCTGGCTGCTGAATGAGGGTATTCTCCGTTGGCGGTGCCAACGAACCCACATTGAGACTCTTCTCCACGTAGAACTCTTCCAGGAAAGCCATGAACGTGTTAATGTCACTCAGGCTGCTCATTGCACCGAGGCTGACTCTCAATATCCCAGTTGGCCGCCCATCCATGATATCATGATCGTCTCCGCAACGCAGCCCGTTCGAGAAATGCCGGAGCATGTCCGCACCGGTCCATTCAAGACTCGCCGCCGTGCCTCCAGGGTTACAAAGGGTTCCGGACCTGGTTTGAATGTTCTTGACACTCGCCAACCTCTCCACCTCCGACTTCCCAATCCACGCCCCCTGGCTACTCCGCAAATTGAAAGCCAAGATCGGCCCCTGCGAAGACGAATCACTAAAGTCCGCGCATGGCGATGAATAAACATGACAGACTCTCTCCCCATTGTAATGCCTTAAAGCAGTCATCCGATCATAGAGCTTCCTAGCCAGAAATCGCGTATGCGTTGAGACATTCCGCATCGAGCCAAAGAGACGAGCATGCGTCTCGAAGGCCAGATCCAGCGCGATGATGTTATGAAACGGCAGGGTCCCATCTTCCAGCCGTTCGTGTATCGAAGCCCGCTTTTTGGCATGCCACGACGTTTGGTGCGTGAGAACCATATCCACCGTCCCGCCCCCAAAGAACCTCCGCTTGTCGAAGACGTGTCCTGCACTCTTGCGGACGATCAAAGCCCCCAGGTCCGGAAACCCAAAGATCTTGTAAAAAGAAAGTACCGTGAAGTCCGGTGCAGTTGCAGCATCGCTCAAATCCAGGGGAGACGTGGATACCAACGAAGCGGCGTCGAGGAGGGTATAGACACTCCCGGAGGAAGAACGGCGGATATGCCCGCACCATTCGAGCGGGAGCCGACGACCGTTCATATTAGACTGCGCAGGGAACGCAAATAAGCGGTCACCCCCGCCCACGGGCCCAGAGTCTAACTCGGAGATCCAGCGCTCGACTTCTTCGTCGGCCATAAAGCACCGGCTTCCGAGGTCTGCGAGCTCACGAGCCCCGACCAGGCTTGTGTGCGCGTCCACATGGTACCCGTACCAGAACCCTTTTGGTGTTGCATCTCGGAGAGCATCGACAACCAATTTGATGGCTGCGGTGGCGTTAGCCACGAAGACAAGGTCGAATTCTTCTGGGTCGGCGGTAAAGAATCGAAGGGCTCGTAGTCGGGTGTCATCGATGCGCTGCGTAGATAGTTGGGATGGTGCGGAGAGCGAATGCGGGTTACCGTAGAGGTTGGAGGTGAGGTCGCGCGAGAAGGACTCAATCAGGGACTTTGCGTAGAGAGTAGTCCCAGCATGATCCAAATATGTTGTATCTAGACATCAATGTTAAGGGTTAGCGTCGTTTCTCTCGTGTTGGGTGGCTCCTGTAGTCGAACCTCTCAGCAAGGGGTATTCGCGTTCCCGAATGGCATCGATATCTTCGGAGTAGCCCCGGCAGTAATCAGATACAGCCTCCCTGATTTCATAGTCCACCATCTTGACCAATAGTCCTAGGCAATGTGAGCAGCATCAGAGCCCAAGAGCGGTCGTTACTTGGAAGCGCAGTCGCGCTGGAGTATAGTTGAGCTCTGGGGTGGCGAGCGGTGGTTCTCGCGCGCTCACACATCTAAAAGTCGGAAGGGTAGTCGAGCAGGGACTCTGGAAAGGGGGGGATTTCAGTGTATAATGAAGTAACAGATCAGGCTTATCAGGCTCTACACTTTGAGTGAGGTCGTATCAATTATTGAGAAAGACAGACTGGGGGTGTCAGGAACAATAACTTAAACTAATTGTTTAAAAAGGGCGCTGGGCCGATAAGGCTATTATCGGAGCTTACCGAACCCCAGCCCCAACAATTCGCCACGGAGTGATTAGCCTTCTCTCTGTGACACGAGCGTCAGAGAACTCCGTGTAACGTTTACAGAGACAGTGGGGGACTCAAACGGATATATAAGATTGGGTGGTGATGCTGGTGAGCCTAAAAGACCAATGTGTTAAGGCACCCAGACAGTTGGAGAAGTGAAGCTTCCCCCACTCCTGCGCTTGTTATCGAGCGCGGGGAGCGGCCAGATCCGATCATCCTGGCTTGCATCATGCTTCTTCCGGACTAGACAAGAGATTCGCCCGCTACATACTAAGCACACCGTAGTGACGGCGAATTACTTCAAAGAGTATAGCGTTCCTGTTTAGGTTAGCGTCTTTTGCTCTATACCTAGCTATCTGGTGCGTGGGTATAGGCTGACAGTATTAGGCTTTAACTCCAGCCTGGAGACAGTTTTTGCCTGCTCTAATCAATGACTGTTCGACCGATGGAGGTCCGGTCCTCCATTGCACGGAATGTCTCCTCAATCGCGCCAGGACCGGTTTGTCTTGCAAATCGTGCCGAGTGAGAGGTGGCCCGCCTCAATGAGCGGCATCACGTTCTGCACCGCATGTTGGAGCATGTGGGGTCGCTCCTGTATCCAGCGCACGACGTCGAGATACGTAGTTGTCGCTTGGTGATCCGAGTTGGTGAGCGTCAGGGCCCTGTTCGTGGTTGGAATCATCTGCCCGTACGGAGCGACACAGTCCCATGAGGCGCGTTGTATGTCACCATCAAGGTGGGGTGGTTAATCACCAAGTCCACTCCCCGGCCCTTGGTCTCCTTCAAAATGCCACCCTTGAAGTGAGCGTCCCCGGCTCTGGAAGATTCGGTCTTCGGACAATTTATAGGTATTCATCAGATACTGTTTCTTTGTGTCGTTGCTGACCGTGGCATAGATCTTCGCACACAGGTGGTGGGCCAGCTGTATTGCTGCTTGACCCGTGGCACCGGCAGCAGCATGAATCAGAACACCTTGACCACGGCGCAGGCGGCCAAGCTCCATTAGGATGTGCTAGGCAGTGCCGAACGCCCAGGGTAGACCTGCGGCGTGAGCCATGGAGATACCGTCGGGAATACGGCACAGAGTATTCTGGTTGGCCTGTACTTTGATGCCAAACCTGCCCAGACCGAAGCTAAGGACTCGGTTACCGGCTCGGAGGCTGCAGCGCGAACCTACCTGTAAGGTGGTCCCAGCACATTCAAGACCTAGCAGCCTGTGAGACGACTTGCCCAACACAGTCAAAATGTCGGGAAATGATACGCCAACTGCTGTCGTGGCGAGGAGGACCTCGTCTGCCTGCAATGCAGACGGACTCGCCTTATCAACCTCATCATTACCATTATCGGTCCAATGGAGAGATGCTAGGAGACCTGGTCTCCCCACCGTGAGCCAAAGGGGACCGCATGCACTCAACCGGCAGCTCTGCGACTGTTGGAGATGCGAGGCCCGATGCAGCTCCTCTGTTAGCGGGGTTGGTCACTCTAGGCCGGCAACGGTCGGACATTGAACCTGGAACGATTGTTGTGGATCGTAAGTTCACTGTGACATGAAATGCATTAGCTTCATTGACTAGTAGCTAACACTATGTACCTAGGGTTAGGTTCGGACAAACACAGCGAGGGGTCTGGGGGCTGGGCAGGCGCGGCGGAAGGATCAATACACTAAAATCTGACATTTCGAAGCGCGGGAAATCCTTTAGTACTTTTTCTGTTTTGGGTTTTGTTTTTGCTCTTCTTCTTTCTTTCTTTCTTTTTTTTTTTCTCTTTTTTTCCTTTTGCTCCTTCTTTCCTATGTTCCAGAGTGAATGAAATGTGCGGGGTAATTTGCCCTCTGTTATCGCTTGGTTGCTTCGACTTCATACATAAATGGAAGCACACGTCCCCCGGCGGGATTTGAACCCATCAATCATTAACACCCTCACTTCTTCTATCGTTTCGGTCATTCATCACTCTCACCATGACTACTTGGACTCCCTCCACTGACTTTGACCCGCGAACCCAGTTGGTCCCCAACATTGTGGATCATTATGCTAAGGTCAAGCCGGAGGCGATATATGCAGAATACCCAGTGAACCCCATGAGCTACGATGATGGGTACCGGCCGGTCACCTACAAAGCCCTTGCCAATGCGATCAATGGCGTTGCCAAGTGGCTGACCGAAACGCTGGGCCCTGGGAATGGGAAAGAGACCCTGGCCTATCTGGGTGGGAATGACCTGCGGTATCCAGCGTTGGTGTTGGGCGCAGTCAAGGCCGGATACTGTGTATGATAATCCGATCCGTCCTGCGAATCTATTCATTTCTTTTTTCAGTAGTGTCCAAGCTAACAGAAACTGGAACTTAAATTCAGATATTCCTGACTTCACCGCGCAACAGTGCAGTAGCTCACCAGTCGCTCTTCACCAAGCTTGAATGCACCACGTTGCTGGCGCCGTCGCCGCATCCTCCATTTATTGCGGGCATACAGGCGGCCCACCCTATCCTCAGGGTCGTCGATGCCCCAAGCACCAATGAACTTCTCACCACGGAATATCCCCCATTTCCCTATCTCAAAACATACCCCGAGGCCGCCCATGATCGACTCGCAATCTTGCACACTTCCGGGTCGACGGGGATCCCCAAGCCTATTATTTGGACCCATGAGGGCGCGGTAAAGCATATGCACATGCAGCGACTGGCAATCCCCGAGGGCTGTGAGGGCCAAGACCAATGGGGCTTTGGCAAGCGCGTGTATCTTTCCTTACCACCCTTTCATGCCGCAGGGCTGGGACACATCCTTTTTATTATGATGCCCGTCGACTGTACTCTTATTATACCTACCGCCGCCGGCCTACCCAGCGCCGCCGGTCTCGTGGCAGCCAGGAAACAGACTCCGTTTGACTGGGCGATCGCCGTGCCTTCAATTGTACAAGAACTGGCCCAGAATCCAGAGCTCTTGGACTACATCAGCCAGCATCTGGAGTACATGATGTACTGCGGTGGCGATCTCCCCCAGGTAATTGGAGACACAGTTGCGCGGAAACTGAAGATTGTGAACGGCTATGGCGCAACGGAGATGGGGATTCTAAACGTTATCCACAAGAAGAGTACCTGGGACCCGTTGACTGACTGGCGTTACCTGCATTTCCACCCGGAACTGGGTATGGAGTTTCGACACGTGTCCGGCAGCGAGTATGAGGCCGTGGTTGTGCGTACTCCAGCACGTGAAGGCCATCAGTTCCCCTTTCATATCTTCCCGGACCGCCAGGAATACCATACCAATGACCTGATGATACCTCATCCTACGAAGCCTGGTCTTTGGCGTCCATCCGCGCGTCTGGACGATGTTATTGTCTTCCTCAATGGCGAGAAGACCAACCCGGTTTCGATGGAGCAATACATTGTCTCTTCCAATCCTGGGGTTGTAACAGGGGCCCTGGTCGCTGGTACACAGCGCTTTCAAGCCTCGCTGCTGGTGGAGCTGGGCGGTGTAGATAAAGCGTTGAGTACGAGTGAGCGCGCTGCTTGGATTGAGAAGATCTGGCCTAGTATCCAGCAAGCCAATACTGAGTGCCCTGCTCACGCTCGTATTACAAAGAGTCAAATTCTCTTTACTACCCCAGACAAGCCTATGCTGCGGGCTGGGAAGGGTACTGTGCAGCGCGCGGGGACCTTGGCACTCTACGCTGCGGAGCTTGATGCTCTCTATAATGACGCTGAGCGCTTCACACAGCTGGATGGAGGCCAGATCGCTGGCCCCAGGAGCATGGATGATGCGGTTCAGGTCACGGCCTATATCCGGGATTCTATTCTTAGCATCACAGGCTGGAATGCAGAGCTGTCGGATGACAAGAACTGGCTTGAGATGGGCTTGGATTCCCTGCAAGCGATCACCTTGACGCGTGTGCTCAAGCAGGGTCTCAACCTCCCTACCTTGACGCCTAATCTTATCTACCTGCATCCCTCGGTCAGAGCACTTACCCAGGCCGTCCAGCAGCTGCATCATCAGGGTGAAAGGTCGAAGGAGCAGCAGCAGCAGGCCCTACTCCAGGAACGAGAGCAACTCCTGCAGGAGCTCACTGCTCAGATCGAGAAGCCAAATCCTGCTATTCGCGTGACTGCATCCCCTGCGTCACATACCGTGATCCTGACCGGCTCCACCGGCCAATTAGGAACCTATATCCTTTCCAGCCTTCTTCAGAGCCCCTCAATCAAGCATATCCACTGTCTAAACCGCAATGACCGCGCTCAGGACAAGCAAAGCGAACGCCTCGCAGCGTACGGACTGGCCGCGCTGTCGGAGCACGAATCGCACGTGAGCTTCCACAGTGCAGACCTCAGCCGAAGCGATCTGGGCCTCCAACACGAGATTCTCACTCAGCTGCAACAGACGGCCACCCTGGTTATCCACAACGCCTGGCCCGTCAACTTCAACCTGCCACTTGCCTCCTTCAAGCCCCACCTGCAGGGCGTCGTCAACCTCCTCAACTTTACCACCCGCAGCGTCCAGTGTCGACAGTTATTCCTCCTTTCCTCAGTGAGCTCCATCTTCGGCCACCGCACCGAGCAACCCAGCCCCATCCCAGAGACCGTCATCGAAACCACCACGCCAGCCCCAAACGGCTACGCCAACAGCAAGTACATCGCCGAGCACCTCCTCGCGCACGCAGCACATCAACAAGGCAAGAGAACCCCGCACTACACATTCGCCCGCATTGGCCAGGTCGCCGGCGCCGTCCGCGCCGCGGGCCGCTGGAACCCGACGGAATGGTTCCCCTGCCTCGTCCGCAGCGCCCGACACCTCCATGCCCTCCCCGATACCCTGGGGGACACGCTCGACCGCATCGACTGGGTGCCCGTGGACCTCCTGGCAGATATCCTCATCGACCTGGCGCTTCGCGGGGCTGAGAACAACCAGAATGCAGGAGTACAAGTCTTCCACCCCGTGAATCTCCACGCCCAGCCTTGGAATGCGATCCGCCCCGTCGTCGCCAAGGCCCTCGCCACCGACAAGGAAAGTATCGAGACTGTCCCGCTTCGCAAGTGGGTGCAGCTGGTCCGGCAGGACATGGAGACCGCGACAAACCGTGGGCAAGGGGTTGGCGAGGAGGACATGCAGGTCCGTCTAGAGCGGAACCCGGCCGCCAGGTTACTGGGATTCTTCGAGGGATTGCTAGCGACGACGTCTGAGGACACCACCATTCTCGAGACGGAACGGACGGCCGAGGTGAGTGAGAAGTTGCGTGCGGTCGATGGGGTGAAGGCCGAGTGGCTGGAGAAGTGGATGGCGGAGTGGTTGTTGAACTAGAGGAACAGGGATTTCATCTCGTTTATCTGCTTCATATTGGTACAACTGTTTGAAAAAGATGCGTGAAGCAACGAGCCCCTGGGATGTCCATCCTTCATGTCTTCTCTAAGTGGTGTAAACAAGCCGCGGCTCATACTCAGATCCGATTCGGAGAGTGAGGTAGTTGCAAAAGCCGGCACAGAAGGGGCGAAGAGCATTTCGATACCCACTTAAGCGCTGTACTCCAATTTCTTCTTGACCTTCTGGGCCTGGACCACGGATTTTGTGGTACACAAGCCTGAACTTGGTCTCGGCTAAGTACACAGTTGAGTCTTGTGCCTGCGAAGACGACCAGCTCGGTCATCTCGTGCTCCTGAGGTCGGGACTGGGATAAAGGAAGCCCTCGAACCAACCCCCACTGATTTCACCAGGCACTGTACCGTTGTAGTATCTATTCAGAGCTAGCTCACCTTAGAAATAGGGCACTATTGAACAAGTGTAGAGTGAGAACGTACAGTCATGGCTTTCCCGCCGTCACCCAGACTTACTCCGTAGTCTTGCCAAAAGTGGAGGCCTCGTGATCGATGTTCTTGGGGATTGATTATTGTAAAGAAATTGGAACCTAATACTTTGCCACGAAGCTTATCCGGCACTATAGCGTAATGTACGGTGGGTGGAAACCATCCCAAAGAAGCCATTCGACACAATAGAATATTAGTCACAATCAATAGCATGTACAGGTCAGCTGCGATGGAGCAGAAATCAGGTCATATCTCGTATAAAAGAAGCATAATCAAATATATGCCCCAACAAATAAAAACAAGACCCCCGAATAGCAGCGTAAAAAGAACAAAAAAACAGTGGTTCATATCTCATCAACGCGTGAACATAGTATCTTCGTGAGCTTGTCCCTTTTACTTCATTTGTGTATCGTAAATCCTCCAATCAATCATTAACCAGATTCCATCCCATCATAGTCCATAAAGTCATAAAGGAAAGAACAGTAGTTCTAGACCGCATACTGGTGTCGGCTTCGCGAGCTGCTATGGCGCCGATGGCCGCGTCGACTGCTGTGACTCCGCCGACGAACTGTCGTCTCTTTGACAACCACATCCGGCCGGCGGTAGATCATCACCGCCAGGATCGCCGTCCAGAAGAAGAGAACAACCTCGATAATCCCCAGTGCGAAGCAAGCCTTGAGCATCGCGCAGGTTTTGTTGATGTGGAACGACAGCGGGTTGTCGGAGCTATAGCCGTAGTACCCGAAGGGACCAAGCGAAATGTACACCGAGCCTCCATTCCAGTGAGCACAATCGGCATTGGTGATGAACCGCAGCTCGTAGACCCCGGCGATAAAGGCGCCGAAGAAGAGGAGATCCACGAAGGCGACGAACAATGCCGAACGCCGGGTGGTCGAGATGCGAATCATGGTATCAATACACCAGAATGCGGCAATGACGCTGACGATGAAGATGACCAAGATGTAGGCCGGGGTGATCATGTTTGCATTAAGATAGCCGTTGACAAAATAGGCCTAGCAGTGGATGTCAGTTGCAATGCTTAGAATAAGGTTCTGGATGTGGAATGTGCCTACCATCATTCCGATGATCGGAATCAACAGAATAAGCTCTAGGAGCCGATTGAGGATGAAGAAGAGACTACCAATCATCTTGCCTGCTATTCGCACAATGCGACTGAGTTTGGTTGGACAGCTGTTGGTATGGTTGCAAGCGCAGGTCTATCAATGTTCACGATGGCTGAATTGTCAGATGGATTGGACTGGTGGACAGCTACAACGTCATCATACAAACAACGAAGATTGATAACGAGATGCCGGCTGAGAGTGCGATGGAAGGGGACGATAGGAATGGAAACGAGACCGAAGCCGGAACAAGGCGCGACCAGGCTCTGACGTTGCGCCGGACAACGTCTAGTGCAGGGTAGGTAAATGGCAAGGGAGAGTGAAGAATCGGTTAGGTGCCGATCTAGATGTAGCCCGACTCAAAAGCACGAGAGAGAACCCACACCGAGAGGAGAGGGAAGCAAGGGTACATACAGATGATGCATCCAAGACAGACAGAGAACTCAGCAGGAGGAAGACTGCGGAAGAAAAGAAAACAATGGGCCGAAGAGAGGGAGGATATGCAAGTCAAGAGGGTCAAGAGGAGGCTGGGCGACTCACACTGCGGGGTGGCTGGGAGGATAAAATCCCATCATGAATCGTGCAACCTTTTCTCCCACACCCGGGCGGCTCGCTGCGTCTCACCGTTCTCCCGAGTGGAGTTCCACAGCCTGACTATGATGGCATTGAAGGGTGACTCTTCCAATCAGCAATACGGAGTACATTGTGGAAAGAAGCATACTTTTCTGTTTGTCCGCGAGCATGGCATTGTTTACGCTTACTTTACTTTAGTGTTGTTTATTGCCGGGGTCACGGATGATAATCAGCGGGCGGTCGGTCGGTTTGGTGGGGCCTCCACGAGGGAAATTGAAGGAGAAAAAGCCTGGAGGGAAAGTCTAGAGCCAGCCAGTCATGGTTCCAAGTTGATCATCAGGAACACCAAGCGTCAACATAGTGAACATATTGTACACGTTGTATGTACAGTACAGTACACCCTGCCAAAACTATGATCCCGCCTGCGGTTTCATCGCCAATCCACTCCATCAAACCTTCAAGACAGCCTGCCGTTTATTGACCGGTTCGTTTGCTGATGAAAGATACCCCGAAATTGCTCTTTTCCCGCCTGGTCAATACATTGGCATGTCACCACCACTCGTCACAGTGCCCCCCACCCATCCGAGAAAAAAAAGAAAAATAATCAAAGATAATCATCACAGTCATAGCCCAAGATTTTACATGCAAGTGAACTGGTATATGTTCTAGAAATGGCAACAAATTGAACACACTCCCCTCATGTAGATGCGACCGGAGTAACCCGCCTGCGGTCTCATACTTCCCGCGCATGCATCTCAGTCAGATCCCGGCCACGATCGAGTTGAGCGGTCATCACTCGCGTAGGTGCATGCAGAGCTGTGGCCTCGGGTGGCCGTTGCGAGCCATACGTCGTGTCAACCTCGTATTGTGGGAGAGATCCGCCCAGCCCTGGATTCCGTGCTCGAGTGTACCCGGACTGCATCTCATAACCGTCCGCGTGAACGTCTTCGCTGGACGAGGACCAATTCCCATCTTCGTCCTGTGATCGACGAGTGTACCTGTTCGTTGCGTAGGGATTGGACGCTGGGAGATACGTCGCGCCGTTGTGTTCATCGACCAGGGCCTTCGATTGACTGTCTTCGGTCGGGTGACGAAGCGCTACAGTGCTGTCTTCAAACCTCATCTGGTTCAATGGGTTGGATGGAGGTAGCGGTTCCGTGCCCCAGCTCCGGATGGGGTGTGCACGCCCCTTCTTCCACGGTTGCGAGAGAGGCGGGAAATACTGGTGATACGAAATGACGGCACAAATGATTCCAAGAAGCGATCCCGTGATGACGTCGAAAGGGTGATGTCTCGCATCCATGATCCGACTCACCGCAACAAGGGTAGCTCCAAGGCTGGGGGTCATAACCAATAGTGCTTTCCAGACCTCCCCTTTGTTGTCCATGATGTGCAGCTTGCCGCTCATCCAGAGCGTCAGATAGAACAATCCGGCAAAGGACGCTGTTACGATAAATAGTGTCAGGTATCAATTTCATCATGGGGGGCAGCATAGGGACATCCTTACAGCTACTGTGGCCTATAATTGTAAGTCAGCATAAGATCAGTGTCTGAAGTGGTGGAGGTGCTGTCGAACCTGATGGCCATGAACGGAACCCGTCTTTGATTAGCGCATGCTCACCAGTACAGATAGTAGAGTTAGACAAGCCCGGTATGGCATCCTGGCTTCCGGCGCGAGGCTGGCATCGATCAATGAAATCGGGTCGAGGCTTGCCGCAGGCGTTCTTCAATGCTTGCGTAATGACGAACGTCAGGCCCTGAGAGAGCAAAAGTCCCAAAATACCACAATTGAGCTCCCATAATCGGTCCTTCCACCGATACGGGCCCGACAATTTCCGTTTTCCGGATACCGGATCCTGCGGTTTGTTGTGAGAGAAGAGCCCATCGATGAAGAGGGTATAGATGACGATGATGACCAAGGGCGCTACTCCGGAGATACAAAGAGCTTCCTGTATCGTGATGCGCTCGTGAACAGCATAAGGATACTGGATGGAAATATTTCGCAGCGAGAAGTGTTGGTGGTAGGGTTCAATGGAGTCGAGAGCATAGAACCCTGCGATACAGGCGCTAGTGCGATGTCATGTTAGCATGGCTCCCTGGTAATCATTTCACGACGTGGACGAACACGAGAATAAGGTAGTCAGCGATATATCTGTACCAGAGGGCAGCAGTTAGTGACTTTTCGATTATCTCAGATAAGCAGCGTAGACCCACGAAAGCACGACCCGTGGCCTCAGGCGCTGCTTAGAGAAAAGCAGCTTGTTCGGAAGGCGGTCCATCCTAATGACTTTACCACCAAGCACAATACTACAAAAACCAAAATGATGAAAATGATGACAAGATCAAAGCTCTGTCCAGCGAGTGTATGTTGTTGAGATCACGTTTGATATCCGATCATCTAACAAGCTGGCCGCTGGGTAGGGAAACCGAGCACGTGAGGGGAATGGGTTTAGGTTGCCGCGATTCGAAACCAGTCGACAAAGGAAGAGGAAGGAACAGGCAAATGAAAGAATGGAAAACCCAGATGCTGTCCAAAATCGTCGATTGACAAAGAGAGGGGGTATTTTGACAGAAGAAAAAAGAAAGAGGTCAGGAAGTCTGAACAACGTTTTTGCAGGCCCGCGGGGGCGCGAACTTAAATGGTTGGCATTGCCGCACGATCAGCGTGAATGAAGCCTTGGTACAGTATCAACTTTACGGGCCCCGGGTATAAATAGTCGGGGGTGAAGATGGCCCGAGAAGTGGTTTGACCGCCCGGGCGAGACGCGGCCAATGGAACTAACAGCCTCCACCCCCGCAATGTCTGACAAGCCCAGCCGCTCAGCCACTTCTGCACTTCCCACGCCATAGGGCTGTTCAAAACAACTCCATCCTTCTTTACTACTGAGGAATTGTAACCGTCCGAGTGAGAATCGGGCGACAACCACTACCTATACCTAGACTAGTGCTTCGTCTCCGGCGGGAAACCCATGTCAAAAATGCCAACCCCGAAATGATGCTGCCTAAAGTCTTAGGTACCGTATTCTTCCTGCAAGTCTCCACTCGGTGACCACTGCAACTGAGTGACAAGCCCAGAATGACACAGCAGATCCATCAATTCTCAAGAACGAAAGACCCAAAGAACATTCCATTATAGGATTATAGTACACTACCACTCAAGAGATTACTTCAATCGACAACAAGAGTAGCCACTCAACCAGAGAGCTCTTTTAACCGTCTTACTCTCAGTCTGAGCTCTGATGGGTCCAGAGCTCAAGGGCCAAAAATATTATCTCGCCAAGACTAGAAGGGAATATTCAATATAAAGTAGAAACAGGAAATAATGGGCCCATGATTCATGTTCGCGTGCCACCGGTCACGGGAAATGCGTTTAGCAAACGGTGATAAAAAGGCCAAGACTATAAGTTCCGGTTAGCTGAAGGTCTTTCTGTGGGCGGCAATCAGGATTTACTCACGGAGATGGATTGTAGTCCTCGAAAAAGTTGAGGTAGGTATTACCAGTTGCCTTCATTTCGTACGCCACGGCTTGGCCAGCTGGGCACGAGAAAGAGGCAACCAGGTAGGAGTTGCCCGGTGAAAGGGTGAACTCGCCATAGTCCTGTTTGACCGACGGAGCGTTGTTGTAGGTGGTCTTCAGGTTAGCAGCAGAGGACAGCTGTGTGAAGTCAACCTTGCCATCACCGCTGAAGGTGTAGTCAGAGGTCTCGAGGTCTTCCTTATTCGGGAACAGGAAGACAAGGCTACAAGTTTTGCCAGAGTCGGAGGACGGAATATCAAAGTTATAAATGGTCGAGACGGTGGACGAAACAGTACCGAAGAGCTGGGAGCCGTAGGCGGTATCGGGGGTGGTAGAGTTAACAGGAACAATCAGATGAGGGTACTCATAATCGCCCGACAAGTCAGTTGGACAGCTGGCTGCGCCTGACCGAGTAGCAGAGGCTGCTGGCTGAGTGCTGCTGGCGGCTCCAGTTCCCTTGGAAGCGGATGGAGTACCCGAGGGAGCAGGTTGAGTTCCCGCAGGTTGGGTTACGCCTGGCTGACCAGGTTGGGTGCCAGCAGGCTGAGTTCCGGCAGGTTGAGTTCCGGCAGGTTGAGTACCGGCGGGCTGGGTGCCGGCAGGCTGGTTACCACCGGGTTGCGTACCTGCGGGAAGTGTACCTGCAGGTGTAGTAGCAGTAGCAGGGGGTTGGGTTCCAGCAGGCCTTGTGCCACCGGGCTGCGTTCCAGCGGGTTGAGTGCCTGCAGGCTGGGTGCCGGCGGACTGAGTGCCAGCCGGTTGAGTTCCTGCGGGCTGCGTTCCAGCGGGTTGAGTGCCAGCCGGTTGAGTACCAGCGGGTTGCGTTCCAGCGGGCTGAGTACCAACGGACTGCGTTCCGACAGGCGGAATGCCACCTGGCTGACCAGGTTGAGTCCCTGCAGGTTGAGTCCCTGCGGGTTGTGTGCCGGCGGGCTGTGTGCCAGCGGGCTGAGTATCAGCTGGTTGAGTTCCTGCGGGCTGCGTTCCAGCGGGTTGAGTGCCAGCCGGTTGAGTTCCTGTGGGCTGCGTTCCAACCGGTTGAGTGCCAGCCGGTTGAGTGCCAGCCGGTTGAGTACCAGCAGGTTGCGTTCCAGCGGGTTGCGTTCCAGCGGGTTGCGTTCCAGCGGGTTGCGTTCCAGCGGGTTGCGTTCCAGCGGGCTGAGTACCAACGGACTGCGTTCCGACAGGCGGAATGCCACCTGGCTGACCAGGCTGAGTGCCTGCAGGTTGAGTGCCTGCGGGCTGCGTTCCAGCAGGCTGAGTACCGACGGGCTGCGTTCCGACAGGCGGAATGCCACCTGGCTGACCAGGCTGTGTTCCAGCTGGTTGGGTTCCTGCGGGCTGCGTTTCAGCGGGCTGAGTACCGGCGGGTTGAGTTACACCTGGTTGACCGGGTTGAGTACCAGCAGGTTGAGTTCCGGCAGGTTGGGTGCCTTGAGGAACACCTGGACTGCTAGATCCAGGCATCGGAAGAGGTACCGGAACACCAGGTGTCCCTGTGCCGCAATTGGCTTGAATCACGGTGGTCGTGATGGTGACTGTCTGAGCTGAGGCACAACCAGCGCCGGGCACAGGTGCGCTGGAGATAGGACCGCCGGGGACATTGGAAGATTGACCCGGAACCGAACCTGGCACGGGAGCACTTGAGACAGGACCGCCGGGGATGTAAGAAGATTGACCGGGAAGAACTGAGCCAGGTGCGCCGGGCTGGGGCACCTGGACTGAGGAAACTGCCGGGACTGAGCCAGACGCGCCAGCACTAGCGCCAGCACCAGTACCACCACCAGTGCCAGTGCCAGAACCAGAGCCTGAGCAAGAATCGGCGGCTAATGTGATGCTTGAGCATCCAGTCACCGCGGAGCTCTGGGTGGTATAAATGTTCAACTCGCCATTGTCACCCGTTTGGCATGCAACAAAATTAGAGCTGCCCTGGTATTGCAGCTGACCACCGGACGAGATAGAGAAGCCAGACTGAGGTTTGGACCCCAAATCACACTGGAACTGGGTGACAGAGCCTGTCAACGTACGACTGGTTAGCATGCTTTCGTCTCCTAGCGGTATTCAAGCTCACAAGGAAGGCTTACTTGTCACGATACATCCACGTCCACTGCTATCGGTGATGGCACCGTTCGAATCGATACAGAACGAGCTTGCAGGTAGACCACCACCGAGGCGGTTCTGACCATCACCAAGCTGGCCCACAGTGCCAGATGCGGCGCCGGAAGCAGTCAGGTGAAAGCAGCACGAGTCTGCGCGGCTAACGAGACCATTTGCTCCGGCAGCGAAAGCTGCGAGAGTCGAGAAATGCTTCATCCTTGGCACTAGCGAGCTTGAGGCAGCAGCTAGGATAAAGAATGAACTGGGCGGCTTCCAGTATGGGAAAATTGTAGTGACAGGAACTTAAAACTGACATCCAGGGCATGTGCAATCTTTATAAGACGTAGTGGGTACAATCAGGCACGTCATGGAGTCCGCCCAAACACAACAAACAGGTCCCAGAAAGTACGATCGAGTACCTCCACATGTAGATCGGATAAATAGAAACATACTGCGGCCATTTGCGCTACATCTGCGCGGTCGAAGGGACCATGGGGCCAACAAAGGGCCACCATGGACCCAGCCAGACATGGCCGATGAGTGAATAGACAGGCAGCGGGTTGGTTGGTCGACAGACTGGGGCCTGGACACTCCCTAGGTCGGTAAGAGCACTATAATGGACGTCATAAGGTTTTTTGAGCATTGTGGAGGTAGGTAGCTGCGAGTGGTTCTTGTCCTGGGAGGAGACAGTAGAGTAGAATGGCAAGTCATATCAGTGGCCGAGACCTTTCAGGGCATCTTTCCTTCGGTGGAGCCAGCCCCATCGAGTAGTGCCTTTGGATCGGCCAGATACCCTGACCTGGTCAATGACTTCCCGTTTGATTGCGGTCTGGTGGCAATACAACATACCATCCACGGTTCTGTCCGCCATTCAGCGACCCATAGCGGGTTTCATACTTGCCTCAGACAAGGAACCGGACGTTGGGGTTCCCAGGAACCCGTTGCTTCTATTCATATTCATCCACCCGGGTGGGAACTGACAAGCCCCAATCACAATGCATATCGTGCAAAATGTGTACGCATACACTGCAGGCACAAGGTACAATAGGCGCATGAACAAGCCTGCCGGAAGTGGCAGAACTGGGGCCCTCGAAGAAAGCCATGTGGTAAGTGAATAACGGGAATGTCGAATGCTTCATCTCCAAAGAGGTACCTTGCGTCATTCCTTCCGTATAAGGGCGGCGTTTGAGATGCCTTCTTCCACCAAATGGGGTGTGGAGTTGAGAGAAAGGGTGGGCTGCCTAGATGCGTTACTCAGCAATTCGGCTGGACAGGAGGAGTTTCCGTCAGCGGCACAAAATAGTATCGCATAGTCAATGAATTGACTGCGGGAATTGAAAGGAACTGCATGTCATTATGGAATAATCGAATATGATTTGAAGTATCAGAATTCCGAAATTGGAGGGAGGGAAGTGATGTGGATGAAGTGGATGGATGGAATGGATGGAATAGATGGAATGGATCGGGGAGGAGAGGAGTTGAGTTTGTTTCATCTGAAACAAACAGGAAAGCCAAGTGACGGAGACACCGGGACTTGCGAGCGGGAAGCCCACTTCTTTGAAAAGGGGTGCGAAAGGGGACGCAGCCAGTCACAGCCACAGTAGTCATGGATCAATCATTTCCCCGCCATGTTCGGTGGACCATGACGAAACCCGCAGCCAACAGCATTGCTTCTTTTTTGATGGAGATGTGCACGGCATTCATCATCATCATCATTACCACCGGTACTATTATTATTATTCTCTCAATTGCTCCGTCTAATGATTATCGCTCCCGATACGATCGCTAAGAATCCAGCCGCCCTTGGGATCCCATTCCCCTCTCAACCTTTCAAGAAATTGCTCTGTCGATCGGACTGGCCACGTCATTCAAGTTGTGGGTGAGCAACGTGTCTGTGTGTGCTTTACAGGGTCAACCGATGAGACTACGGCATTGGGTCATTATACAAACCGAATCAGGTTGACACCCAGTGCGGGCAAGTGAAAGCACTTGTCAAGTAAAGCTGTTTTCTTTCACTAGAGCCGACGCAGATTATAGGCCGCATGCATAAAGCAGAAGAGCATTAATTTCTCAAGTGCACAGGCCATACAGCCAGCCCTGCGCGATTGAGCTCCATAAGCGCTGCCTTAATTCTTAACGTTGGGTTTTATAGCTCGAACTCTCCATCTAAGTACCTATTTTTCATGGTCCTGCAGTAAGTTGTAGGCCATTACCCATCTCATCTTCTACTTGTATATGAAAGTATTTTCCACCAAAATAGATTGCCAGACGTAACAGAATTCTCACATGCTCCATCTAGCCTATAGTGCAAGTAAGTATGGTTCCTGCCCCCGCTCGGGAATCGAGACACCTAACCTTGAACCTACACACGGAATTGGCAGCCCATGCAATCCAATTGGATAGCCCAAGAAGTCTTTTACACTTCTAGCAGTCAGGTTTCACTTATTGATTTGTTTTTATAAGAAAAATCCCCAGGTGAACCTACAGTAGCAATCAATAGAATTCAGCCCCCGCACAGCGATGGTTACGTATGCTTTTGCAGTCCTCCCGACCACTCCCCCCTCTCCATCTCACAAATCACCCCACGCAGCTATCGAGGGAAATGGGTCATTTTCCCAGGAATCCCTGCTAGAAGCTCTTCTAGGCTGGGTTCCCGATCATTCTAGCCCTGGAATGACTGAGACTGGACCCACTAACTACTCAGGACATTCGAAAGCCGGACGAAACAGTGAAGCTCCCTTCAACCTCCCACCAACCCTCGCCAGGCAACTCGACCGATCCACATTTTCGGACTCAGAGAAAGCCGGCTGCATTAAGACGGTACATCAGATGGTACTAAGTACATGGGCATCCATCATTAATCGGCCGATTTCCTCCTCCCAGTGGACCGTGGGCAAACAGAACCCTGACAGTTCTTCCCCTCATGCAAAAGCTGTCAAATGCAGGTACTGGAGAAGGAGGTCTGGCCATACTCTAAACTTCCGCTTTTGTCTCATATGCAGAATTGGGGGAGAAATATATTGAATAATATGCCTGTACTGTCAACAAGCCGACTTGTCTCACCTTGGTCCAATTGCCAAGGGCTCCAGGCTTGCCAGAAGCAAGTTGTCTCGTGCTGATCAACATGTATTGGCAATTGGCCGTACCTGCCATGAAAGACAATGGAGTATCAGTCCTTTTCTCGATTGGACGGAACAATAGGCGGGGTGGCCTCAGGCCCATGGAAAAACCATAATGGGTACTGACGTCGATGTCAGTTGCAGATCACTGCCACGTCCTTCAGCTGCCAATCGCTCCGATTTTCCCGCAGCACTCGTAGGAAACTAGACTGCTGGAAGTGGTACGTAAGCGTTTATCCGCATTGAATGCAGAATAATTTTGTTCTCCTTCGCTGGTAACAGATTTTGTTCATAAGGTTGTGGTTGCCGATTCGGAAATCTATTGCTGGATTGGAAAGATTTTCACAGGCAAACCATATGTGTTTGCTTGAGATCTTCTTCCAAGAAAACGAATGTGTGTCTTTCATCCGCAAACTCAGACCGGGCAATAAACATCGTCTGAACCCTCTTCCTACGTTCGTCCAGGAAAGTTTCATGGTGTTGAATCATGACCCGCGCTGATGCTGCAGATGAAGTAGCATTTTCTACGTAGATGGCACCTCGCAAACCTGGGTATGAGATGATAGATGGCATGTTGAGGGTGAAACGTAACCGTAAAACCATCTTTCACTGTCTGTAAGTACTCGTTGAAGTCCAATACATCCAGTAACGGAAATGCAGTCAGAGAGCCCTTGTTCCTTGATCTTGGATGTTCAGCACTGTGAGCATACCACGGGTTATAGTATGTTCAGTGAGAAGGCTGAAGTCCGGTGACTACGCGTTGCAGAGGCATTTCTGATGTGCGGTACAATATTGACATGAATTGGCTATATTTCCGGTGTCCATGTGTTGTATATAGTGGGTATCTGGTTGCATTCGAGGTCCCTAGACCCATTACCTCATGCGCGCGGCTTTGAACTTACTCACGCGTCTGGGAGCCTCTTCTGTCTCCAGAGGGACGATTTCGGGCTCTTCGTCAACAAATCCGCCCGTCTCCTTGATCATGCGGTTCCGGATCTGGTAGAACTCAGTAGCGATCTCCTTCCGGTGCAGCTGTTCATCAAGCTCGTCTGGTTCCGGTGCCACAGCTGAAGTTTGAGAAACATCACGTTCAACGAGTGTGTCTGCCAGGATTTTGCCTTCTGGACCTCTGGGTGCGGGGTCATTCTCAACGATATCTGAGATTGGCTGGGAGAAAGGTTTGGGCTCCGCTGGCCTTGCAGGAAAGAGAGGCAGCGAGGATGGCGCGGGAGAGGGGGTGGCAGTCTTGCGCAGAGAAGAGCGAAGTTCGACGGGCCGGGAAGGGCCGGAAGTTGAAGTCTCTGACGCAGTGGCTGGTTTGACTGTACTGTCCTCCGTTTTCCGAGCGGTCCTGAACCGAGAGACTTTCTTCGGTGCATCTTTTGCTACTGGCTCCTTTACAACAGGCTCTGTGCGTTCGACGACAGAGTCTGCAAGAACAGGTACACTCGACTCGCGAACTGGAACAGCTTTCTTCCCCTGGGTGGGAGGTTTGGAAGCCGGCGCAATGTCAAGGTCGTCAGCGAAGGCGACCTTCTTCTTCGGCTTTTTCTCGGATACCGATTCATTGCCGGGCTCGGCAGTCTTCTCAACGCGGACCACACTAGGCTGCTCCAGCTCTGCCCTCACATCGGTTGGAAGAGAGTCAGTATTCTTGCCGATGTTCCAGAGTCCTCGCGCGTTTAACTTGGCCTCCAACTCGCGCATTTCGCGGTGATAGTCCTCATCGAGAACACGTCCCTTGGTTCTTCCATATTCGTCCTCCTCTTCGTCTTCGTCGTCGTATGGGTAGTCATCGTAGTCTCCGTCGACGGATACGTCGCTTGCATCCTCATCGAGTTCCAGCTCGGCCACAACCGCTCCAACTTCGTTTAAGCTATACTGTAACATTTCGCGCCGTAACTGGGAATCCTCTGGCGATTCTTCGATACAAGCCGCAAGACGCTGATACTCCAGAAGTCCGGCTGCATCCATGGCGGGAGGCTTGTGGTCGTTCTTAAGAGTAGTCGTTTCTGGCTCTTCCTCCGCTTTGGTAGTCGGAGGGTTTACCTCCTCCACCTCGACTGCAGTGGGGGTTTCATCCGTTGCAGATGTTTCCGTAGGAGGTACAACTGGTTGCGATGAGTTCTCCAGCGCCGTAACCACATTCGCAATGTCCGGTATATCCTTTACACCAGCCTTCTGTAAGACATTCAACAACTCGGGTGCTTGGCTGCCAGGGGTATTTGTTCGACTCGAGATAACATCGCCGTTCTCGTCAAGTTCTTCGAAAATCTCAGTCATCGGGAACTCGGCCGTGGCTTCGCTCGGTAGTTGCTCCTGGGTGTCCAACGCATAGAGTTCGTTTTCGGCGGCGCGTAGTCTCTTCTCCATAGTCTCAACATTCTGTTTCACATAGTCGATGCGTCGGGTGATCAGGCTGATCACTTGTCCTTTGGTGCGCGTCACGCCTTCTTTCTCGCCCATTATGACTTTCAGTTCATCCTCATTGACAAATGATCCGCCAAGGCTGCGGCTTGCACGGAGGAAGTCGTCGGTGTTTGCATCTTCGGCTAAGTCATTTATTTCCTCCTTGAGGCCATCGTACTCTGCCTCCCATGTCCGCCAGTGGTAGAGGGAGTCCTGGAGTTTCAAGATGTTGCCTTCAAGTTCGAGCCGCTGGCGCTCGAGCTCGTGTAACTTGCTATCGGGAACGCCCATAGTTGTAGTCATCTATGCTTAAGCCTAGAAGAAATGTACAGGAAATGACGGTTAAGGCCTGCGAGACAAGGCGATGTAAGGTTCAACCGAATAGGAAAATGTGTGTGTTCATGAAGGTCTAAAGACCGGAGAGGGAAAAAGGAACGGAGGCGGCGGCAAAGAAAAAAAGTTCCGCCGCGGAACAATGGGCGGAATGCCTGATTGGTTCGTGCGCGCAGTTGGATTAATCACCCGTCATTCAGGCCTCATCGCCCGCGATACCTGCGGTGTTCAACTGTTCCTCCGCTCTGTCTGATCTTGATCGGATCTGCGAGCTATTCACTATGCCTCCTGTTCGGGATGCTATGGCTAATCGCGGGGATGACGACGGTAAGCATTTTGGCTCCGTATGGGTATCTCAGCAGTGCTAACAAGCTTCCTTTAGAGGTGTGCCCTGTCTGCAAATCCTCACGGTACCTGAACCCGGACATGCAGTTTCTCATCAACCCAGAATGTTATCACAAAATGTGTGAGTCGTGTGTGGATCGGATATTCTCGTCAGGCCCGGCGAACTGCCCCGTCGCGGGTTGCCACAAGACGTTGCGAAAGGCTAGGTTCCGAAAGCAGACGTTCGAGGATATCAACGTGGAACGAGAGGTGGACATACGGCGTAGGGTGATGCAGATGTATGTCGTCGATCGATTACCTGCGGTTTCCACGGGATACTGATGTTGTCCGCAGTCTCAACCGCCGTGAAGAAGAATTCGACTCCAAACGGGCCTGGGACGACTTCCTTGAACAACGCGAGGAGATTATCGCAAACCTCGTGCACGGTACGGATGTGGCCAAGACGGAAAACGACTTGCAGAGGTATGCTTCGGAGAATGTGCGCTCTATCCGCGCCAACCAAGCCCTCGAAGTGCAAGAAGCGTCGTCCTTCAAGGAGCAGCAGACACATGAGCAGGAATTGGCACGCCTTCGCCGAGAAGCAGCCAAACAAGAATACGAGAACGAACGGAGAGAGCTGCAAGCCTCTCGGGAGGATGTCCTAAGTCGACTCGCAGCGGGGCGACCCGGCGACGCTGCGGCTATTGCCCGCGAAGGCAAGAAGGTGTTACTCAAGAAATCATCTGCTCGGCGCAGTGAAGAGGATCGAATCCGACAGAAACAGGCCGCTTTGCGCAACTCGGATGCCAGGAAAGCTGGCCAGACAGGGAACACAGCTGATAAGGCCGATGCCGCCGGCGACTCGGGCTTGATCAAGGGTCTCAAGAAGATCGTGACACCGGAGCCCGAGAAGCCCTATGACCCATTTGGTGGCATGGTTCCCAACAAGCGAGACTACTACACTCTGCGCGACTTCTACCCGTCAAGTTATCTAGACCCGATCCGACAGGATACTCGTATGCAGGCAGGCGGGTACGATCTGCAGGAGTATTACTCTCGCACACTGATGGAAGCATTTGCTGGGTTAGGTTGCTTCGTCGATGAGGAGGTGACTAGACGCGACGATGGAGACTCTCTAAGGTCATCAAGGCCTGTCGCTACTCAAGGCTCTGCTTTGGCGGCAGTCTCCAGTGCAGGCACTCCAGATGCCAGCTAGCTGATGTTACTCACAGCCTGTCGAGGCTGTTGAGCAGCGCCACCTGCGGTTCCTCTTGCTGTTATGTATTTTCAGGTAGAGAAGCCCCTCTACCTGCGCTGGTGTATATATTGCATAGCGATGGCGTTTTTGGCGGGACTTGGGTGCTTATTGAAGTGTATAAATAACGGTCTTCACATTGGAATATGATTGATCTAGGTATAGAAAAGGTAAAGCTAACACGAACCCAAGTGATATTGTTTAATAACAAGACAAGTAAACATCAAACTGTATCAAATCACACATAATGTACATCTCTCCCCAATGAGCACAGTCCTTCACATCTTGCCTCCGGTGATCTCCTCTGCAAGCCTCCTGATTCTGCTCTGGATGGTGTCCCAACGAGCACTCTCGGTCTTCCGCGAATCGCTGGCAAGGCTGGAGATACCCTGCGGGAAACCCAGGTTCCAGATGTTCACACCCTCCTGGTGGTCACTGCGCCAGGCCTCGTTCACGCCCTCAGGGAAGACTTTTTCAATCTCGGCCGCAAGCTGCTCCTCATTAACGATAAAATTCCGCGCGTTCACATAGAGGTCGTGCATGTCGTGTCGACGCTCCGCCACCTTGTTGGCTAGTTTCCGTTGAGTGCGAGACCGAGCCTTCCTAAGACGAGTTTCACGGTCAGGATCCGGCAGCACTGGCATGTGCTGGGGTAGCATTTCTTGAACGATCGACGTCCGGGTCAGTCGCACGTCCTCTCTATCAGGTTGCTGCAGGATCTTTTCCCGGTAAAGCTGCTTCTGCTCACTTCGCAACTTCATGGCGGTATCAGTGGCCTGCTTGCGGGCGTGCAACTCCAGGAGACCCTCCCGGAGATTCTTTCGCCGCATATTAGCCATCCGCTTCTTCTGCTCGATGTATTCGTAGTTTATATCGTTTGGGTTCGGGCTTTTGCCTTTCTTCGGACGCGGCGTGGCGGCGGAGATGTACGCCTGGGTCGGCTTGTCCGTGCGGCGAGCAGGGAAGATTTCACGGGGCACTGGAAGGGTACCCTTGATGATGCGCTTGGAGGGGAGATCGGGCTGAAGGCTTCGAGGAACATCGATGAAGTTGGGAGACTCGGGTCCGACTCGCAGAGAGGAAGATGAAGAGAAGCCGCGGAGCTGCACGGTGGCAGTTCTGCAAGTGCGAAAAAGGGCCATGATGAAAGGATATTTTCTCAAGGAATGGTGGAAAAATAATGGACTCAATCGAGACAGAAAATATCGGAGGATGAGGTTGAATAGTGTCAATTGACTGGCCCACCTCAATCAACCAACAACAAGAACAGAGATCCGATCCTGAAAGGGCTGCTGGCTGGCAAGCGCGGTCCTGCTGCGGAAGTCGGACAGAGCGAAACGAATTTCCTGCCCTTGGTCCGTGCACCGCTTAGCTTGGCGCGCGCCAGTGACAGAAAAAAAAATAATTTCCCGCGCTAGAAACTTTTTTCCTCTCTCTTCTTTCTTCTTTCCTTCTTGCGCTCCGCCAACTCTCATTTTGTGACACTACTACCTTGAGAACTCTTTCCGAAATTCCTCGAAGTACTCTTGGGAAGTGTTTTCATCATGGGTACCGGAAAGAAGGAAGCCACTCGCAGAGAGCGGCAGGGGAAGACTGGAGATGGCATGGGAAATGTCAGGACGAAGGGTGAAAACTTTTACAGGTGGGCAACACTATCACGCGAACCTCTACTTTCTCAAACTGCGGACTAACTTATTACAAAGAGATGCAAAGAAGGTGAAGCATCTGAACATGCTGAAAGATGGCAAGCCTCGACGTAACGCTGAGGGAAAGATCACTGTGGCTGCTTCCTACCAGTCCCGAGAAGCCCCGGTCGCTAGAATCGAGCCCAACCGTAAATGGTTCGGGAACACGAGAGTCATCTCTCAGGAAGCTCTGTCGTCTTTCCGCGAGGCTGTCGCCGAGCGTGCTTCCGACCCCTATTCCGTCCTGCTCAAGACGAACAAGCTTCCTATGAGCCTGATCAGAGATGATAAAGGCGCCAATGGCCTGAAGCAACATGAGGCTAAGATGGCCATTGAGAACTCTCCTTTTAGCGATACATTTGGGCCTAAGGCTCAAAGAAAGCGTGTCAAGCTTGGTGTCGCCTCCCTGGAGGATTTGGTTGGTGAAACCGTCAAGATGCACGATGCCTATGTCGAGAAGACAGACCATGCTACGCATGAAGATGGTACTTTGGTTGTCAACGGCGATGATGTTGCGAAGGACGATAACACAGGCCTGGCAACCACCGCCGTCGAGTCTGTTTTCTCCAAGGGTCAGAGCAAGCGTATCTGGAACGAGCTTTACAAGGTCATTGACTCTTCCGATGTCGTGCTCCATCTACTCGACGCACGTGATCCCGATGGCACACGTTGCAGGAGTATCGAGAAGTACATCCGTGAAGAGGCTCCTCACAAGCACTTGGTCTTCGTTTTGAACAAGTGTGATCTTGTTCCCACTGGTGTAGCGGTAAGTCTGCTCTTGCTCATTCTGCTCTGTTATTATCTATCCCTTGCTGTATCCCCGAATCAAGAGGGTTCCGGCCCTATGCCATTGCTAAGTCAAGGCTTCTCCCTGCGACTTTGTGTCGTGTTTTTCTACCTTGGGAGTATGTCTGTTACAGCTCTGGCAGATTGACGCGGATCCGCGCCGAACTTCTTTCTGAAGCTAGGCTGACTGGTTTTCGTTTTGAAAGCCTGTCGTAAGGGTCAAGCTGTGTTCTGTTTTTGAGTTGAGATCTGCTTCTGCTCGATGAGTGGCCCATAGCAGTTCTCTTAGTAACATTTCACACATTCGTACTATGTGTTTCGTTTAATCTTTGTTTTTTGCTTTGCTATGTTGCTTGAATTGCAATATTCTTGGTGTTCGTCTGCTAACGTGACACCAGGCTGCTTGGGTACGACAATTGTCGAAAGACTATCCTACTCTGGCTTTCCACGCCTCTATCACCAATTCCTTTGGTAAAGGCTCTTTGATCCAGCTTTTGAGGCAGTTCTCCTCTCTGCACTCGGACCGCAAACAGATCTCTGTTGGTTTGATTGGATACCCAAACACTGGCAAGTCCTCTGTCATCAACACCTTACGGAAGAAAAAGGTGTGTACCGTGGCCCCTATTCCCGGGGAGACCAAGGTGTGGCAGTACGTTACTTTGATGAAGCGAATCTACCTCATCGATTGTCCGGGTGTGGTTCCGGCCAGCTCGAACGCTACTCCGGAAGATATCCTTCTCCGAGGTGTGGTCCGAGTGGAGAACGTAGAGAATCCCGAGCAGTACATCCCTGCCGTTCTCAAGCGGGTGCAGCCGAAGCATTTGGAGCGTACCTACGGCATCAAGAATGTGGAAGACCCTATCGAATTCCTCAGTATCCTTGCACGCAAGGGTGGTCGCTTGCTTCGTGGAGGAGAACCTGACCTCGATGGTGTCGCCAAGATGGTCATCAACGATTTCCTGCGAGGCAAGATCCCCTGGTTCACTCCTCCGCCTCACAATGCTGGTGGGGAGGACGAGCAGATTGAAGGCCGTGCTGGTCGGCTCGGAGAAATGAGTCGGAAGCGCAAGCTTGACGAAACAACCTCTGAAAAGCCAGATGACTCCAAGGAGGAGTCGGAGGAAAAGGCTTCCGGATCCGATAACGAAGAGTTCGAGGGCTTCGAAAGTGACGACGATGATTCGATCGCGAACATTGAGGTCAGCGACGAGGAGAGTGGCGAAGAGAACGACTAAACAGCCTCTTGTCGAGATCCTTGTCGAAGACTATTGACAAACAAAATACTCCGATGCCGGTTGTCAGTTGGCATCAGCCCCAAGACAGAGATTCTTGGTAGCGCATCCCGCTCCCCAGCTCCAGGGCGTATCTCAAGGTCTTGTCATACCCTGATCTTCTGAAGTTTGGAGCCACATGGCTCGAAGCGTTCAAAGATGCGAGCTCCTTTGGGGACCGGAACACCATCAAGCCCGTCGAGCCCTGCGCTGGTTCGATATGAAACCTGCTGGCATGCTACCTGGACAATATTTTGCCAGTGTACGTCATCCCTCAGTCCAGAGAACATCGGCTGTCAGGCCGATTTACGTCTCGGCCATCATGATGTCTATTATAAGATACCCACTTAGTGTTTACACGAAGAAATCAAGCAATCGATCAAATCATCCTGAAACAAGGTGGTCTGATTCAAAAAGAGACTGGTTTTTCCCACTGTAATCCACCCGTAAACCAACTTCAATAGGGCAGAACCCTCACCGCCGACGGAGCTCACGTGGGGCTACCCCAGCCTCACTCTCTCGTCTTCCGTAGCAGCTGCCAGAAGATACCTTGCTTTTCCTGGAGATCACAACGCATCGCCTCGGGCTATTTATCCAGCCTTTCATGTCTCTGTGTCCCTTGTGGATGTGCCACTCTCCCATTGACAATGGAGGATGAGGGCATGTCCATTGTTCCCTATGGGTCTGGCAATCTTGATGTCGTGCTGTAAGCTAGCTTCACTCGCCTTTTCCTTTCACTCCTGTCTCAAATATCCTAATGTGGAGTATTATTGTACTACAGACGGCACAATGACTCCGTTGTGGTTTATGATCGAGACTCGCGGCAACTCGTTCTACAAAACACGGCGGATCGAAGGGGTAGCGACCTAGATCTAGCCGACTGTCCTTACTGCCATCGTCCTTTACACGAGAACGGGTCGCCCCAAAGTGATCATGAAACAAGCCCGGGCGCGCAAGCCGAATTCGTCAATCCTGATTATTTTCGTCTGCTTCATGCCAGCCTACCTGGCTCTACGGACTCGTCCACACCCCCATCCCCTCGTCGTCGACTCGCCCAGCCGGCTATTGCGGATGGCCCGTCGTCAAATGACCCTGGCTATCCGGAGGGCGGCGTGCATACCGGTCAGGGAATCTCGTCAGCAGCATTTACACAGGATTACTTCAAGAAGTTCTTTGTCGAAGAGACAATCCTAGGCAAGGGCGGCAAGGGTGTTGTTCTTCTAGTCAAACACGTACTGGACGGTGTCTCGCTTGGTCATTACGCCTGTAAGCGAGTTCCTGTCGGAGATGACCATGAGTGGCTTGAAAAAGTACTGGGTGAGGTGCAGCTTCTACAGCACCTATCGCATCAAAATCTCGTCTCGTATCGACATGTTTGGCTGGAAAACGCCAAGATTACTACGTTTGGTCCGAGTGTGCCATGTGCGTTCATTCTACAGCAATACTGCAACGCGGGGGACCTCCACAATTACATTTGTGGCGCAGTGCAAACTCCTACTACAACGCAGCAGCTAAAAGATCGTCTAAGAAGGAGGTCGAAGGGCGGACTCGGTCCTGAGGATGATCTTGGGGCACTTCGGAAGCTCCAATTCGAGGAGATTTATTCCTTCTTCAAAGACATTACTTCCGGGATTCGGTATCTCCACGCCAATGGTTATATCCACCGTGACCTCAAGCCTCACAACTGCTTGTTGCATAAAACCAGCGATGGGATACGGGTGCTAGTAAGTGACTTCGGCGAAGTCCAGGCTCAAGACGCAATCCGAAGGTCCACTGGCGCGACAGGGACCGTTTCCTATTGCGCACCGGAGGTTCTACGACGAGAGTACGCCGACGGTCCTTTCGGTAACTTTACCTTCAAGTCCGACATCTTCTCTCTAGGGATGATCCTGTACTTTTTATGCTTCGCGCAACTTCCGTACAGCAACGCCGACTTGATCCACGAGGAGAAAGAAGACCTAGACCGACTTCGCGAGGAAATCAGTCAATGGGCTGGGTTTGACTACGCTAGGCGCATGAGACCTGAGCTCCCCGAGCAGCTTTACTTATTCCTTCAGCGCTTACTCTCCGTGGACCCGGATCGCCGACCGTCGGCAGAAGAAGTTCTCAACGGTCTCCAAGCTGGGGCCAATGTCAATGAGAATTTCCGCCTAAAGCGATCTAGTCCGACCGGCTCGGAGACTCGCCCCAACGCCCGAATTCACCCTGTAGAGAGCCCTTCAGCTGCATCCTATACTCGCCAAGCCTTGTCTCCAACCAGAAGCCTCACACGACCACCGTCAAGTGTACGACGAACTTCTGCATTCGATAGCAACAACACCGATGCAGGCAGAGCCGAATCTACCTCTTCCTCCATCAGCCCCGAGCGAAATCTGATCTTCCGACCGCGGTTCTCAAGCACCCCTTCATCCTCACTCTCGCCAACTCATCATTCTCCTGAGGACCGACACCACGAAGTGCTACCCCATGATCGTTCCGATAAGGGCGAACAGCCCCGACAACATCATCTGCTCCCACCACCACCACCCCCTCCTACTAGTCGCTGGTCTTTACAAAGATACCTCCCTTTTCTGGAGCCTTTGGCTGCTTCTCTGGCCGACTGGCAACTTGGGGTCACAATCATGCAAATGGCCAGCTTCCTCCTCAAAATACTGTCCATCTTTCAACCCTGCAGCCCGCTAACTGTCAATCCCTGGGTTGCTTATCCCCTGCTGTTAGTGGCAGCTGTTAATTTCCCAGCGAGGAGTTTGGCTAGGCAACTGGTCTCACTGATGCTACATCTCGTGGTTGTAAGTTTATGTATGCGGATGGAGGCGCTTTGTTGGAGGACGTACATGCGGTGAAGGTTATACATGTCTGGAAGGTCCCTTTCGGTTGGATGCTCTTATCTGGATTGAATTGGCACAAAGGTAGGGCTAAGAAGATGGCTCTTGTTTTTCAGCATATCGCATTGCATGTGTAGTGAAGGTGTGCATGTGTTCTATGATTGTAGGCGCCCATGACCTTTGGATACTTGAAATAGACCGTTCAGGGTAGTCGTAAGTACAAATTTAAAACCCTAATGGACTCGACTCGTCAAAGGAGTAGAAGGAAATCAGCAAGGCGCCGAACCTCTACAGGCACTGCCTTCATCAATAGTGCCACTCCCGAGACACTGTCATCTGTTAGCACGGCCGCCCTGCTCTATCAGGCTGCCATATGTAAGCTGCATTTGACAAAGGAGCTCAAGTATCTTCGAGGATCGACAGCGAGGATTCAGGGGGTTCTATCACCACGAATCACCACTCAACACAATTTCAGTTGTATGACACACTCACCCAGTGGAAAAGCTGCTCCCGCACGGTGGAAGTTAATCAGATTGAGAGCTCCCAAGCAAACATGAGTGCAGTGGCAGAGCCAGCCCGTGATCATCATGGATGAGGCTCACCCGGTCCTACCCCTCACTAGTATGTCTGAGCTGGTCGGGATGCTGATCTGCTGGTCGCTTATCATTGGTCAGCCTGTCTATGTACTTCAGTCCTCAGCCTGACCGTCTTCTACACCTAAGTGCTATACACCACATATAGGAGGAGCCGTTTGCCGCGGCGAGGCTGACCGAAGATCTTCCCTGGATCTCTCAGTCTTTCTTTTCTTCCCCATCAAGCTTGCTGTCTCTACCTCCCATCGCAAGTCTACGTCTTGACAATGGTCCCGCAATCCGTGCTAGTCTTCTTCTTCCTCTTGTCACTGCCCTTCTTGTTCTCTTATCATGTCATCTGGGCACTCCACTGCTGGGTCGTTCGACAGAACCGCACAGAGCATGCGAGGAGCCTCTTGTCGTTGTGAGCGCGTAGGCTGGCGCTATCCCAGCTCGATACTTGGAAGTTCTTGACTCGCCTGAAGCACGACTACTGCGTCAGCGTCCCAGTTAAAGCAGTCGACGACACGATAGACGGCTCGATCGGTATACTTTGAAGTTGTACGAGCTATGGGGCACCGAATGACTTGATGCTTCTACGCTGAACCGACCGGACAAGCAACCGACCCAAGCTCTAGGACGGACAGTGAAAAGCTATTGATGAAGCGACTGAAAGACGGAGGCATCTGGGGTCATCTTACATGGAGGGGCATGCTGGGATGGAGGCGCTCTGATCATCTTGCTGGGGATGAGAAAGCCTTTCCTTTTTTTCATCGAGAGGCACGGATCGGTACATTTGACTGAGATGTAAGCTATGCTCATCTCTTGCTGGGGCCTGTATCGATTTCCCACCGTCGGCTTTCTGTCCACCATACTGTCATGATGTCTATTCCTCCAGTTGGTGACCTCAATTTCCTTCCATCGTTCACTCTGGTGGCACATGGGTATATTTACCGTGAAACTATGGGTCATATGAAAAGGAGACCTCTCTTTGGGAATACTCGTTGGACGCATTAGCGCCTCCATTGCATGTGGCTTAAACTCATGTACACATTCACGGCGTATTCAACTCTATCTCCATGTGCAACAACTTAGCTCGCTTTAAAATCAGTACATCGATCCATCAACTAAGGTAATCTGGCAAATCATAGTCTCGGGCGGATGGTCTGGCCACCCTCCCAGGATTCCCCGGCTTCCAGCGTCTGCCACCCAGCGACGGAGCCGGCCTCGACACAAATCATGTTCTTGTAGGCCTCATCAGGACCGAAGTCGGCCATTCCCTTGGCCTTCTCGACCCAGGGGTTCCACACCACAACATCCGTCAGGGCCTCCCGGGTAATGGAGAAAAGGGGCTTGTCATCCGACACCGTGGTGACCTCGATCGGAACCTTAGGATCGAGCGCCTTGTACACGCGGTCTGTCTCCTTGTCGATCTCAACGGCAGCGGAGGCTTCGGTCTGCGTGGATCCACCCTGGGTCTTGTCGACATACTCCTTAGACTGGAGGTTCTTGACGCGGACCTGGGAGATGTCCTGTATTTCCTTGTCAGTCTTCCCTTTTCTTCTTTTGATAGTCACGATAGGTCAACAATCATAGAGGTGGGGGGCAACGCACCTCAATGCTCAGATAAGTGTGCAGCAAAACCTGGAACTCAAAGTTCTGCTGTCCCTTGTTCTGCACCTGCAGCGACGTCTCCAAGCCCTCCTTGGTCAGGGTGACGCTATACACTAGACCAAACTGGTAGGGCCAGGTCTTCTGAAACTCCTCGCTCAGCATTGGGTGAGAAAGGCCGAAGTCCAGCTTCACCGCGTCGTCTCCCTCTTTGCGGTCCTTGCCGAGCGACTCAGACGAGGACTTGCCGAGGAACTCCCAGTTAGAGTTCCGGGCGAAGCCGTGTTGGGGGAGGGAGGATGTAGCGTGGTTAGAAGGGGGAGGACCGAAGACCTGGTAGCCACGTACGTATCTCTTAGCAAACAGGTTGTTGTCTTTCGCGGTGTGGGCATCATGTTCCAGGGGATGGGATAAATAACTTACTGGGAAGACGACGGGGATTCCGCCGCGAATGGGCTTGGAGCCATCCAGATGAGCCTTCTCGCTAACGAACAATTGCTCCTTGCCATTGGCAAGCTTCCAGGATGTGACGGTCGCTCCGTAGAGGTGGACGGTGACCGACTCGCCGGTGGGCAGGGTGGCCTGGACTGTGTTGTCGTGGACGTTGACGGTGGGCTGGGGGATGGATGCACCCACCCCGATGGCGGAGGGCTTGTTAGAACGGTCCATGGTGATGAATGCAACAAGGGTTAGGAGGTCTGAGTATGAAGGATGAATTCAATAACAAGACAGCTTTTCTCTCACTCTTTTGTTTCTGTTGTGTTCAATGCGGGGACTGTTGGATGCACCTGAACGGGCGGGGCAACAGCGTCACCGTGGGGCCCTTTCATTGCGCTTAGGTCAGCAGATGCTTGTGTGTATAAATACTTGCCTGTTTGGGGGCAATGCAGGCTAATGCCACCATTAT
Source organism: Aspergillus homomorphus CBS 101889 (assembly GCF_003184865.1). Lineage (NCBI taxonomy): Eukaryota > Fungi > Ascomycota > Eurotiomycetes > Eurotiales > Aspergillaceae > Aspergillus > Aspergillus homomorphus. Next base: position 853,789 of record NW_020291890.1, on the reverse strand, counting down.
GGCAGGTCCGACATCTTGACATTGCATGAAACATGAATACTCGCAGATTCGTTGCATATCGCAGCATACAGCTGTTACACTATGCAGTACTGGGCTCAGGGAGCATATGAAAGGAATGAGCCGCCGCTATCGTTAACCTCATTTCCACATCTCTCGCAGGTCGTTTGGCGTCCGATCTTCCAACACTTGCCTCGTTGCCTTGAGGGCGAGAGAGAAGCTGTGAAACAGTGTTACAGATAATATTGCCTTACTCTGAGTCTAATCAGTCAGTGCAGAGATCACAGCATCCTGGTCGGAGCAATCATGTCATTCGCAACCAAAATGGTCGATGATTGCACCATCAAAACCCGCGCGGGGTCAATATTGACGGATTGCATAATTTAAGTTACAGCAGATACGCGCTCGTCTTATACTCTGATTGCTTGTTATGAGATATGAATCTCATATCGATCAACGTCAAGCCCAACATGGCCACCACTGTGGCGATCACCGCCCAGCAACCTGATATCCAATACCTCCCGGACGTCGACAAATGGCACGCTCGCACCGAGCGTCGTCTACGCCTTGAAACACTTGCCACTGACCTCCCTACCGACTTCCCAAGAAAGCTTGACTCAGATTTAGTCTGGGATGGTAAAGACATCGCAGAACGGTACAACTGGACCTATGTCCCAACCGATGCCGATCGCGAGGAGATTGACGCTGCAGTGCAGCATATCAGGTGTACAGTATCCATCTACCCCTGAATACTATGATTGATCGGGCCTGTCTGACTCCTATGCCCGCAGCACTAAACAAACCCCTGGGCTTCATCAATCCCGAGTCCTTCCCTCTACCCACGCTACACTCGACGTTGCGTGATATCTCGCGCGAGCTTCACAACGGATACGGATTCAAGGTCGTCAGCGGCGTGCCCGTGGACCGGTACTCGCGCGAAGAGAACATCATTATCTACGTGGGAATCTCCTCCCATGTAGCACCGATCCGCGGCCGCCAGGATTCGTTCTACGACGGGAAGCCGGCCGACGTGATGCACAACCACATCAAGGATCTGAGCACGCAGGCGCAGAGTAAAGGCCGCATCGGAGCGCCTGCCTACACCACCGATAAGCAGGTCTTCCACACCGACCAGGGAGACATCATCTCTCTTTTCGCCCTCAGCGCGGCCGCGGCGGGCGGCCAGAGCAAGCTAGCCAGCAGCTGGCGCGTGTACAATGAGTTGGCGGAGAAGCGGCCGGATCTCATTCGCACGCTTGCGGAGAACTGGCCTCTCGATGGGTGGGTTGACTCTTTTGTATCTGGAAGAAAAATGCTTTGTGTCACTGACTACCATAATGCAGATTCGGCAACCCCCAAACCCCATACTACGAGCGTCCGCTCCTCTTCCATCAGGCAGCCACTAACAAGCAGCCCGAGCGCGTTCTAATACAGTACGCTCGTCGCAGCTTCACGGGCTTCCAGGACCTGCCCAGGTCCAAAGATATACCTCCCATCACTGAAGCACAGGCGGAGACCCTGGACTCGCTGCACTTCTTGGCCGAGAAGTACTCGGTTGGGCTGGACTTCCGCAAGGGCGACATTCAGTATATCAATAATCTGAGCATCTTCCATGCCAGAGATGGATTCCAGGACACCCCAGAACAGCAGTGCGCCCTTCTTCTGTTAACGTGTGCATGCTTGTGGAATTGCTAACCGGGCACCAGACGCCATCTGATCCGTATTTGGCAGCGTGACCCAGAATATGCATGGGACACTCCCGGGCCGTTGGACAGGGCCTGGAAACAACTCTATGATGGAGTCACGCCTGAGACCCAGGTCTTCCCATTGGAGCCCTATATCCGGGGTCCGGCAGCTGGTGGGAAGAAGGACTAAATTTCTGGTGCTTGTGTCAGGCAACAGTATGTTCTATCATCGGTCTGCGAATCCAGTGCTTCCATTGTTTGTCTCTACGGGGTGTATATTTATCCATCGCAGTACATGGAGTTGCTATCTAAGCAATGCCAAACATCCATGATACACAGGCCAGACAGTAAAGAAAGTCTCCCAAGTAGAAGACATTACCTGAATCGACAAACCCCGGATATACCTTAATCACCTGCTAGCAAATACACACTCGTCGAGCTGAGCACCCGCAAAACATACCGTAAATCCAAAGACAGCTTCTTGAACATGAATAATATATGACATCTAAGGCTTTCCCCTATACCGAAACCATATCAGATCACAAGCATGTCACCTACAGTAACATTTCCCGCGTAAATAAGGTCTGAGCCTTCCCATGGTACGGACAGAGATTTGCTACTAGCCCTATACCTCATTGAAGAGTCTCCACACCGCATACCGTTCTTCTGAAAGATCAGAATTTTCTCTCTCTTCCTTCTCGAAATAAAAAAAACCTTCTGTCACATCTACTTCTTTTTATCTTGAAACCCCAACCTTTCCTGAAAGCCTCATTTTATAAAACCCTAGGGTATTTTAATCGACCATCTCGCACAGCACTAGCGGCGCACAACAAATGCAGTCAGTCTATGGCAACGCAAATCCAGACCACCACCACCACCCCCAACAGATAAAGACCACCTATCGAGGCCGTCTCAGCAAAAAGCGCAACTCGGGAAACCAACTTGTCGGATAAAGTTTGCAATACGTGGTTCCTGAGTGGCGGATACAGGGGAAATTGTATTATGTAGGAGTGGCATAACATCCATGAATTAAATAACCTAACAACTACAACGGGCTAAATGGTCCAGTGGTTCTCGGCGCCAATCTTCTAGTGGTTAGGATTCAACCTTCCCATTCGCATAGGATTAGGTTGGGACGCGAGTTCGAGTCTCGCTTGGCGCATTTCTTTTTTTTGTCTTTATTTCATCGCCCGATGTATGGACGATTGTGGTCAGGCCGCTCTTTTGTTTTCTTTTTTCCCAATAGACTCGAGTTTTGTGCTCTGGGTAATTCAGTTGATTATTCAGGTAGGGAAGATCATTAATGAACATTGCCAATCTGGATGGGGGGACTACTTGAAGTTATCCATGAGATGTGGTGTTGTCGGATCCCCTTGACTTCCTATCTATATATCTAGATCCGGCAGTTCACATGCGCGGTCAACGTCCCTTGCTGGCCTCGTTCAAAGCACAACACCCCCCTCCCCCTTAGAAGCATAATACTCTGGAGAGCTGCACAAAGTCAACCTAAGACAAGATATACACAAAGCGATAATGCCTGTGCAAGCCACCCTGGTTGCCTTCTGGCAACCGATCGAACCGCCAATGCCTCAAATGACTGTCCCCCATTCATCCCTTGATAATCCGAACCGACAACGAGAGAGCCGAATACAATCCACCCAATTAATAACTACTTCCATGATAGTTATGGCCTCTGTCATACGATCACAGTCGAAGATCTGCCATCCCACCAGCAAGTCTCCGTGACTGGCACATCCACGATCAGGCCCACGAAGGCCCACGATCAAGCGTCGAGTTCACTCCAGTCGGTCATCCCCTTGCGTCCTGCCGCCACCTCTAGGCAAGGAATTCCGAACTCCTCGATATGGTATGTAATCTCCCTCATTTGAGCCATCTGTGTGGCATCCGGCGTTGCTCGAGCACCTTCCCCCCCCCTCGTCTCGTGCCGGTTGCTCCGACAGGGCCAGACAAGAACCCTTCGTGGCTGGTGCGAACCCTCCCATATATGGCGTGGTGCGCCTCTTGCTTTACCCTGACTGAGCAGGAGCTCTCAGAAGTAAGACGAGGAGACCGGGAAGGGTAGGGGGTTTTCCCTGGCTTGGAACGCAAACGACATGGGGGATTTTTCACCCAGCCCGTCTCAGCTCCTCTCCGAAGCGATCATCTTCTGGAGCATCGCGATTGTGCTGTATATCGGCAGGATGTAAGTGCTACAATGTCAGAGAGAGCCAGCGTGAGTACTGCCAGAGGTCTGCTACTAACCTGGCTAGAACTTCCCGCGTCATTACAACCGGATCGATCAAGCGTTTGTATTGTATGATGTAGCCACGATCGTCGAATGTCTACGGATACTAATGCGCCTTGTCTAGTTGAGGACTATGTCATGAGTGTGACATTTGTGAGTTATTGAACCCGCGTGAAGCGAGAGACATTGACTAAAACCATGGCGGGGCAACAGTTGATCTATACAACATTGCTGGTCCTGATTATAATCTCCTCCCGCTATGCGTCCAATCTCGTTGACCCGGCACAGTACGATGAGATCCTGGCCAACCCACAAGAGGTCCGCGACCGTATTCTCGGAAGCAAGATAGTCATCGGTCTAGAGCAGTGCATGTTGTTCTCAACCTGGGGCGTCAAGATCTGCATGCTGACCATGTTCTGGCGACTCACACACAATCTCCGACAATTGCGGATTTATGTCAACGCCATCGCGGTTTTCATCGCCGTTGGCTTTGTCGTCATCATGGTCACATACTATGCCGTTTACTGCCGACCATTTTCGCAGTACTGGGCCATGCCAGTGCAGAACCCGCAATGCGCAACCTACCAGAACTACTCGATCACGCAGGCCGTCTTCAACATTTCCTCAGATGCTGCCATGCTCGCGCTGCCGATCCCGCTGTTGCGAAAGGCCCAGATAAAAAACGGCAAGAAGGTTATGTTGGCCGGTGTGATGAGTCTGGGTGTCTTCACGGTAGCTGCTGCGATTCTCAACAAGTTCTTCAATTTCGCTTCTCCCCTGACGACCACCTATCAGTTGTGGTATATCCGCGAGTCGAGCACTGCGATTTATGTTGCGAACATGGTCTGCCTCTCGCCACTTCTGAGGAAGGTTTTCGGCTCGAAAATGTTTCAGAAGACGAATAGATTGTATGATAAACATGCACACTGGCATGGCAAAGCATTGTCCGGTGCGACCCGCTCCACACAAAGTGAGACAGAATTGAAAGATTGGCCACCGGCCCATTTCTCCACCGCACTGAAAAGGAGATGCGAACAGTGGAAAGGCCCCCGGAGATTGGACCTTGGGGATAAGTCCTATGGTCCGCGAGCAAGTGAGGAAGCTATCATCGAAGCGCCGGTTGAATATCCGGACAGGTCTCTTGCGCGGCATACTGGCTACCTCGATCGCGATGATGCGTATGAAGGCCAGCGCAATTTCGGGGAGGAGATGGACATGTCGCGTCTTGAAGTGACTGGGTGATTCAGGGGACGACTGAATCTACCCACATCCCCAATCAGTTTCGAGCCCGGTCTAATGCGGCGGAAGTCAAATTCATGGGAAGACTCGATTTTGGAGAACTATGCACAATGTCCCTAGCTACAAGTCCGCGCCATCTGCAAACACTGTGATCAGCTCATCTCAGGAACCAACCCACGAAGACGGCTGAGAAGCATGCAATCCACTTACATGTCTTTACCAACACGCAGTTCTTCGTCCAGAGCCAGACCTCAATATTGCGGAATGATATTAGTTCTGATAACAACCGCCTGGGGAAACGCCGGCTCTGACCCGGAACGAAGCCAGCCAGTCTGACCCTGCTTCGGATTACAATAGCTCGTCTTACATAGGGGGCAACAGGCATGCCGCTTGGTGAGCCATGGATCCAGACACGACGCGTGGAAGATATGCCCACAGGGCAACGGCCGGACGGAGTCTAGAGGGTGAAACTCGTCCATGCATATGACACACATTTTGCTCGAGTCCGCTCCATCAGATCCATCTCCTATGCCAGAGGACTGTGTCACGTTGCCAGCAACAGGACCAAGCTCATCATGCGCGAGACATTGTCGAGGCGCACCGGTAGATTTATCCTCGGAGCTCGGGGCGTCCTTGATGGTAGTGATCTCAGTAGTCTCGGATACTTTCGTCCCTGCTATCCCTTTGCTTTGCAAGTCTCTGTTCCTTTCCTCCAACCAGTCACTGTATTTGACTCGCGGAAAGCGTTGATCGACATCACTGTGGGAGATCACGACTCGGTTGGACCCGATGGGCGCAGTTTCCGGATCATTATTGCGAAGCCGGCGAAGACGACGTCGTCGTCTTGCTCCAACATAGACCCTACATTGGTTTTCAGTGTCAGGAACCTGATGCAGACAAATGAAGAATGAGATGGCTTAGTCCACATACCATGAGCAGAAGAAGACAAAGGCCACGCAGACGGGTGCCAGGTAGCCCAGGATAGCAGCCGACGAAAGATCTACCATGACGAGTACGTCAATCGACCTCAGGCACACATCTATATGCTTCGACAACAACTGTTTTTTCCCTTGTCGTGAAGGAGGTGTCGATAGATAATGGAATCAATAGCAAAAGCCCTGAGCGGTGAAGGGTGCCTCTGCCGTATCCGAGTAAGTTGAATGCAATAACTATGTAGAGTATGCAACTCTCAACAAAACAATAAACCTGTTTCGTTACTGTTGGAAGAGGAAGGATCCAAGAGCGTGTTAGATGCAGAAGCCAAACACAAATGGCAAGCAGCCATGTGATGAAAGATGATGCTTTGTATGGTCGAGCGGACGTACCAACGCGGCAGATTCAGTGCAATGCAGTGCGTGAGAACACTCTATGATCCGACTCACTCCCTCTCCACCATAGACCACAGAATTCACTCAACGCAAAGCAGAGAGAGTGTGTGTTTGAAATATCTCATAAGCCATTGACCCAACCGGCATTGTTTTCCCATTCCATGCGAATGACGGAAGTCTGACCAGTGACTACCACCAGCAACCCAACCCGCGCCACCGCTCGCCGGCTCCGCCTCGGGGACTCGTCGACATGTTGTCATTCGGTAGGTTGCGCTTCGGAGATATATATATCAACAGAGGAAAGTCTGCTAGAGATGCTAGCTTAGGTTTGTTGACCAGTGAGAGCCGTACTGTGCGTGCAGATTGATCGATCGGTGGGAGTTGGGCGTGTGTGCTTGAGATATTGAACTATAAAAGCCAAGCGAGGCGGGCTACGGTGGTGACCGGTAGTCGCTTGTTCTGCAAAGCTGTTTGGCTCCTTCCCTTCTTCATCTATACCTAGCAGATGGTTAATCCACTGGCTATGGCATGCAGTGGTCTCTATTGTTAGAGAATCGAAGCACAGCCAGCGACGATGATTTGAAGGGACAGACAACAGGCAACCTTTGAACTTCGTTCGGTAGTGTACTACGCATAAGAGTTTCCCAGCACGGGAATTTCCATGCTCTGGCCCACCGATCAATGGGAGTCATAGAGTGTGGCAATGATAAGATATAGAAAAAAGTGCGCGTTGGACAGTAATGTAGTGTATGCAGACTACGCCGCATCCAGCATGGGAGCTTTATCGGCAATAGGCAACAAAAAGCAAGCGCATCGGTGTAGATTGATGCGCCAAGGCTCTCGCTGCGCATTTATTTATGTTATGTTTGGGACTCATGACCAGTCTGACTGCATCTCGTATCTAGGGTTGTGTCTAGTCACAATCCTGAAAGAGAAAAAAAAACGAGCCTTTTTCCAGAGTTAATGTTCCCTCTATCAATATCTTTGTGGTTGGTGTTGTGTTGAGCGTAAATTGATCGACAGATCGACAGATCTCGATGCTGCTTGGAAGATCTGATTTCAATTCCATTCCACGTGCAAAGTAAGGCCGAAATAAATACTCATTGCTTCTGATGCACTGTACGTAGCGATTGTCAGTAGATAACGAGTCGAGTGTGGTGGAAACAGCGACATGTGTTGCGTCCTTTGTAGCGACTGGCCCTGCAGATTCTAAAGCTACGTGACAAGGGAATAGATAACGTAAAATCATGGCAGTTACCATAACAAGCCCGGGTGGTCTAGTGGTATGATTCTCGCTTAGGGATTCCAAACCCAAGCATATCTGCGAGAGGTCCCGCGTTCGATCCGCGGCTCGGGCCGTTAATCTTTTTTGGGTTCTGATTTTTTGCCCTTCACCAGTGAAATTCTACTCCTACTCCTACTCACTAGCAGCTACCGGGAGAGGTATTGGGAGACTTTTTTGACTGAACGCCATAGAGGTTCTTCCGATGAAACTCGCTCAATGTGACAGTTTAAATATACTTCAAATGCCAGGACCGGCTCCGAAAGCGTTGTACAAAACCTGAATCAAACAGGCAAAACGTAACATACTAGCATGAAGGATGGATACAGCAAAACGAGTAGAACGCATATCTTCATCTCTTCCCTTCCCTTCTCAAGAACACACAGAAGAAAGACACAGAAGAAAGAGAAAAGATAAAGATAAGGGTGTATAGAGTATAAGGCCTAGATAAATGAATACCCCGCGAAATTCTTAAACGCCATCGCTATGCAAAAAAAAAAGTACAACTTCAACCTCTATTTCTCCTCATTGCCTCATGCGTTTCCACGCGAATATCGAACAGCAGGTCGTCAATCTCCTTGAGGGACTGGCGGTCCAGCTTGGCCAATTTAACGTCGTCAAGCACCTTTCGCAGGGAGCTGGCAATTTCCGCGTCTGATTTAGCTGACGTCGATTCTGCCTGGGTCTCGGTCCCTGCTTGGCTGGCGCGGGATGCACCTCGGGTTTTCTTCTTTCTCTTTTCAGGGCTCTTCTCCCTGCTGCCGGATGGGGTCTTTTGCGGCTGGGGCAAAGTCTCGGCGATGGGTTGCGCATCGGCCATTTGAATGTCACTGTCTGCTGACGGCTGCTCATCTTCAACAGGCACTGGCTGGCTCGGCTGGACGTCCACCTCCTGAGCCTTGACCGCAGATTGCGCCGTGCTCTCAGGCTTTAGTGTCTCCCGGACTTCCTGGTGTGCGACAGCGGCATCCGTGGCCCTCTCAGCATGAATAGGTTGATCGAAAACTTCGCCATCGGCTGTGACCTCTGGCTCGTTTTCTGCTGCTGTGTCTTGAATGTCACTTTCCTCCGGGATGGTCTCTTTATTCCTCTCCCTGTCTTGCTTCCGTGGGCGAGATGATCGAGGTGACTTCTTTGTTTTCTTTTGGTCGGGAATCTCGTCCGGAATTGCAGGCGCAGCTTGACCACTAAGACGGGAAGATCTTCTCTTCTGAGACTTGTCCTGGCTTTCATGAGCCTTGTCATTTTCACCGGCAGGTTCAGATGTTTGGCTGTTGGCGATCGGTTGAATCGTGTCGCTGGTCTCGGCCCTAGTGTCATGCTTCCGTCGTTTTGGTGCAGACTCGGCAGGCGACGACTCAAGATCTTGCGGGTCGGGCAAAGATATCTTGGAGCGGGTGATGTTGGCATCTCCCACCTCAGCCGCAGCAGACGTCCTCGTGAGGCGAGAGGAGCGACGTCTTTCCTTGTTCCGTGGCGTGTGCTCTTCCGCTTCACGCTTTCGTTTCTTTGATGGCAGAGGCTCACGCGGAGCTTCCGTCAACGGTTCACCGCTCGCAACGTCATCCATATCTACGGCACACTCCAGGTCTTGCTCGAGCTGGGATGTCACTTGATCCTCCATATCTATATCATCATTGCGTGAATTGGCAGTGTTGCCGGTTTGTTCTGGCTGTGACTCGAGGATTTCGACGATCTTAGGCGAGTCCTTCTCCTTCTCAGACACGGCTTTGGGGTCGACTGCATTCGTAGAGCCGGAGTTTCTTGTGGAAGGTCCAGAACGTGGCTCTTTACTGCCGTCCGTGACATTTCCTGTAGGTTGCTTCTCGGTGCCAAGTTGTAGAGGAGTGTCCGAAGTCTTGCCAGTAGAGGAGCGGAGGCGTTTGGTCATAGGCTGGTCTGCAACTGCGCCTGGAGTATCCGGAGCGACGTGCTTAGTCTGGTTGAGCTCGGAATTTGACTTCTTCTTGAGCTTGGCCGAGCGTCGGGCTCTCTTCTTTGCCCTCTTACTCTTACCGGGTGTAGTTGTGGGTGTCTCGGGATCAACGGATGCCTCGTTATTGGCATGAGTGCTGGGGGTCAATAATTCATGGTTGGTTGGAAGGGAAGTGAGATCTGGAGGGGAGGACCTGGGCTCGTCGTCGTTTAGCAACGAGGCTTCTGCTGCGGCAGGTATTTGGGGTGGTGGTACTTGTGAGTCGCTCAATTGCGACCGGCCCCTTGCGACCGGAGTCGGAGACGAGCCCAGGTAGTTATATTCGTGCCCAGCCGATACAGGCGGCAAAGGAGGTGTTTGCGGGGTTCCCGCATCAGTATCCGAGTGATTGAGATGGCGTAAATGGGGCGGTGTCATGAAATGGATGTCTCTAGGTGTATTGCTTGGGGGTGAAGAGGACCGCAGATTTTCGATCATTGAGAAGAGCTCGCTGCGCTTGCTGCCGTCTTCTGGGCCTGAGACGAAGGGATCCAGGTCGGAAACAGCAACATGTTGTTCAGCAGCCCGCCGGCTAGCTTCAAGCGCATGCTCCCGATGAAGCTCCCTTGTTCGCTCTCTCGTTACTGCACGATCCGAGCTCCCGGTAACAGGCGACGAATTCAAGCCCGAGTCGATGGGATTGTCCAAAATGAAGGAAATACGCGACTTCACCGACATGTTGGTTGAACCGGATTTAGATTCCGATTCGTCGAGGGTACTCGCAGGTGCACCGAGCTTCAAATCGTTAGCATGGGCTGATTTAGGCTGACTATGACATGAAATACCTTCAGCTCATCTGCTGGTGCGACGGCCTGCTGTTGGCTGATAAGAGCTTCTAAATGCTCCAGCGCTTGCGTTATACTTTCAGGACGCGACAGAAATCTTTGCAAGCCGAAGGTAGAATTCCAGAAATCATAAAACCGTTTTCTCACCGTGATATGTGAAGAATCTAGACCGGCATGAATAATACCTTCGAATCTTTGGAGACATGGGGCATCGTGGGGTGAAGACGCTTGCAAGATATTCAAAACAGCTGACGACAGCGCGCGGCACTAGACAAGGGTTAGAGTATATCCGAAGCCCCTTACTTCCCACACTTACTGCAGTAAGAATCCTGCTTTCAACGCCACCTTCCACGCTTAGTCTCTTGTCACCATCTTTGAGGAACGTAGCCAGGGGTAGCTGAAGGCTTTCCAGCATCATGGACCGAACAGTCGGAGTACCCGAGCCCAGGAGAGATGTCAAGGATTCAATGAAATCCGCCATACCGCTCGTTTCAGAGGGGTCGAAACGTTCATATGATCCGATTAAGGTGCGGCCAACCAAATCGATAAGCTTTTGAAACGGCAGGTGTTTCCCATCGGCTCCTCTCTCCGATTGCTGATAATAAGTGATAGAAAGCAAATGCTTGAGGATAGAGGCCAACGGCAGGTAAGTCTTCCGGGCATCAACCTTCACGATAGATTCAACCAGGGGTTCGATTATCATGATGGTGATTGCTTGGTCACCTCTCTCGGTTCTCACAACACGAATGAGCGAGTCAAGAAGCTCGTTCCATACCTGAAAATCACGGTGGTAACTCAACCCGGTAGAAAGAACTTTCACAGCGTTTCCATAGTCTCGAGCCACGGATCCATCGCGCTCGCGAGCAGTTTCCATTGGGAGTGACCGTAGAGAATCCGCGGCAAGCTGCGCTGTACACTCCCAGACAGTTTGTGCCAAGAAGGGACCCACAGGAAAGTCAGAGTCGCTGTAGCCATCATAAAGACTCGCGCATTGCTGCAATAGTTCCAAGCGCGAGCTTCGTGAAACCTTATCATTACATGTTGCCTCAAGTACACCATTGACTAAGTGAGAGTAAGCTTTGCTGGGCACTGTGATAACAGACATTTCGCTGATCATTCGAAGGTAGTGTAAGGTTGGGGTGCTCAGATTGGCGCTTGCCCTTGATTGGCGATGGGTGGGCGTAGCAGCGGCTTGAAACGAGTCGTCGGATGTTCGGAGGATGAGCTTTTCTGTAAACCGAGCACTTCCCAGGGAGTAGATCATCGTAGTAGACAAGAATCGGAATCGCTCAAAGAATATGTCCATGGTGTCATCCGGTTGTTTAGCACTGAGCGCGTCTGGTCCCATATTCCAGATGCGCTGGAGAAATATCAGGATGTGAGCCACGGTCTGCATTGACTCGGGAGTTGGTGTAATTTCCTTGCTGAAGGTAAACGACAAAGCTCTGGATAGATTCAGCCACGCGGCGCCAATATGCGACTGTTCAGGGTAATCACACCAAATCGGTGCCTTGAAAACAATTTCAAGAACATCCAGAACCGATGAGATCCTTGACCTTAGCCATTTGCTATCGATCGGGGGTAGTTCTTCCGGATCCAGTTTGTTGCTCTCATTGACCTTGTTCTCGATCCAGGGCTTGGGGTGTGAGCTCCAGAACATGTTGGACAGCACGTGAGCCAGTCGATCGTGCATACCATGAACTGACGCAAATATTGTCGGTAAAGGCGAGGCAATGTACTCTTTCCATACAACATCAAGGTGCTCAAAAGTTGCAGACGGACGGAAGGCATAGTACAATAGATTATAGTAACTGCACAGTGCGAGCTGACTGGGCTGTTTGTCGTGCTTCTTGCGGTCGAATTGGGACATGATTGGCTTGATCAGCATCTTGAGTATGGAAGGGCTTGTTGTATCGCTAGGGCCAACAACAAGGACAAATCGGTTCCAGCCGATAATGGCCTGCGCTTTGATGGAAGAGTCACTGCAATTGAAGCACTTTTGCAGAACCAGAACCCATTCTTTGAAATGCTCCCACTGGTCGACGTTGAATCTTTTACTCCTCAGAAGCAGTATGATCACACCCCAAACCTGTGGTACATGGATGCCGGACTCGGGATTGTTCATCATCCGTGACATTCGCTCACATACTTCAGTCACCATCTTTCTGCCTTTGTCTATGAACCTACCAAGCACATCCCGAACGGCCTTTGATAGCGTAGGATTGGGGCCGCATGCTATAGAGGTCTGGAAGCCGACAGAAATAGCCTTTATGCGAGTGTCCTTCATGTGATGAAGCAATCCCGAGATAAGATGCTCCATCCACAAGGCTGCATGAGAGACGAAAGTCGATTTTGATTGGTGGAGGACCCGGGAATAGATGCTCAACCGCTGAGAAACAATTGCGTTTCCAGTGACACGAGGGGTAAGGTCATTCAAAACATTGAGAAGACGTATCACTCTGGCATTGGTCATGACTTTTGCATTGAAGTTCTGTGTGGCCAAGACAGATAGATAATGTGTGATCACAGATTTAGGCACTTTCGCGTCCTGTAGACAATCAATCGAGTGGTCAATAAGAAATGCCTTGAACTCGTCTGAGAGCCGCGCAGAGATCTCATTGTGCCAAACAAGAGCCACAGCAAGCTTCAGCGCCTGGATCACGAGGTTGGTGTTCAAGGGTCCTCCCGTCGCCAGGTCTCTGTTGACATCGCGCTGGATAAAATGTGTAATTGTGCCCAATTTCGCAATGATTCCCTGCTCCCCGGGAATCCCTTCGTATGCCCTTAGCGCCCCAAAAAATTGCATATATGCGTCCAATCTGGAGCTGACCGTGTCGCCAGCTAGTTGCTGAAGGATGGATTCAAGAAGCATGGCGAAAGAATCGGGAGTGTGGGGAGCGGAGGAAGGAGAATCGGCGGAAGCGTGCGAGCTCGTCGGCTTCAGGATCGACTTCGCAGGTTTGAGTTCATTCGAAGGTGGGAGAACTTTCAGCTCGGGTCGCGATTTCGCGGCGGAATTCGTAAATGTCGGAGGTTTGATGTATTTAGTCCAAGGCGAGAAATTCACGCGCTTGGATTGACGGGTCGAAGGAGCGCCGGTCGAACCATTGACAGAGAAAGGAGAGTCACGAGGCGTATGCACAATAGCCGGAGAATCTTGCCTTCGATCTTTCTCGGACAGCATACAGGATGAAGTCCTTGGTGGAGTCGGCGGACGAGCAGAGACAGGACCGAGAACCTCCACCATATTTTTAGGGATCGAATGGTTAAGCAAAGGGGATAGGAAGCGGAGAAAGAGAAAAGGACATCGCGATATGGCCTAGCGATGATTACGAATGGTCCATGACCTAGTTGGAAGTCCAGAAACAACCTTGAGTGAGATTTGAAGATCCAGATGGAGCAGGGCTGTCGAGCGTTTGATCCTCTGGGGGACCGCGCCAAGCCACGCAGCTCAAAAGGGACGCGCCTGTGGCTGAAGGCACGCGTAAAGTGGCAGCGCCGCGTTTGATGCCTGAGGCTGTAAGGCAACAGTTGCATGGGCGGGCGGGTAATCCAAGTCGGAAATGGAACAAATGAAACAAACTGGACCATCAATGACAGAACCAGTCTAGAGATCAGGCTCGAAACATGGTCGTGTCTTTGATAGGAAACATTCTCGAAATCCGACACTCTCTGGAAAGGACGCAAAAGGATATACATACTTTTTTCTGATTTTCCTCCAGTGGTAATCTACCATTTGCGTGGATCTTGCGGAGATTCATCTGTGAGCCTTGGTGGGGTTCTCCTGATTGATCGCACTGCTATTCACCAATCCATCGAGCCTTAGCTCCTGGCAAGAACCATCCCCGCGGATCCAAGACCGAAACTCCTATGACTCCAGTTCAGGAACACTGAACATTGCACTGACCGCGGCGGCACTGACCCTTACTAAGACAAGGTTCAACCTCTAGACCTTCCCTTACCCTTCGAACCCTGGTGCTTCTGCGGTCGCAAGGTCATTATCGGCTCTAAGCAAGCGGGACCCCAGGTTTTGGCAGACTAGTAGGGGGTGCGCTACAGAGCCTCCAGGAGACAGACCTCGGCTTGCTTCTCTGCTGAGCTCAAGGTTGGGACAATACTCATTATGGAGTTTCGTATGCTTCAAGGTGCAGGTATGTAGGGTGCATCGTTGTATTGGTTGGGTCTAACATGTTCTTAGCCAAACTGCAAAGGGTCACCCAGCTGGTGGAGACCTTGAAACAAGATCAGGTTGAGAAGTCGCTCACATCACAACGTAAGTACAAAGAAAAGCGCAAACATGAGCAGGCTTCTTACTCAAAGGATATACTTGTTAGAAAGGGTGCAGACACTGTTAGAATTGAGGCAGCATGGTACCAACCCCGACAATGCAGGCCCGATCTACTCTAAAGAGGTAAAAGAGGCCAATAGCCTGTTGTCGCTTGCTACAAGTGCTGATTGTTCTTCAGGGAATGCAAATCCTAGCCGACTACGGTGTTACTGGGGAGACGACTGATGTGCGTCGAGCTGCCCTACGATGTGTTGCGAATGCTCTTCTCCTGAACCCACCCATGCGCCAGCTTTTCGTTGATACAGGCTATGGGGGCAGATTAGCGGAGTTGCTCAAAGTATGCAGTTCAGATCCATCATCTAAGAGGTATATATGCTAACCAGGGGCTAGTGTGACTCTTCGGAGGATGAAATGGTGATCAGTCGCATCTTGTTTCTTTCAACCTATGACACAACCATGGACTTTGGGAAGCTTATCAAGAACCACCTCCTGGGCGATAATGTAAACTACGTAAGTGAATCAGCCCCTCTAAGGAGCAGCAGTGACTGATTGGTGCGTACAGCAAATTACTCGACACGCAAAGCAATTCCCGAAGTCAGGGAAAAAGTCCTTATCACAGATGGATGAACTGGCTCTCATCGACACGCTGAAACTGATTTTCAATGTATCGAAGATCTACCCAGAGCTTGCTGAGAGCTTTTCGCCCTCAATTCCGCACATTTTCAAGATAATTAGCCGGATCGATATCCCTGAAAAGCCTCTAGACGGCTTGCTCGGCTACCTTCTCAACTGCTTGTCGACCCTTGATCTGGAAAACAAGAAGGGCAAAGCGTGGGAAAGCAGCCCTCTCTTCCCAACCTTCAACCAGAATTGCAATGTCGACAAGCTGATCAATATTCTGGACCAAGCTGTGTGTGCATACAAAGCGGATGAGTTGGAAACGAAGTCGATCCCACTCTTTCACACCCTTGTGACTATTCATGAGTTGGCGCCCGATGGCCCCCGCAAGTACATGCAATGGCTTTTGTTACCCGAAGACAATGATAGAAGTCGCCCAATTGGACAGTCAGACACACTCTCATCCAAGCTTTTGAATCTCTCGACCACTCCGTATCCCAACTTGAAGACAGCCATCTCCGAGCTCATGTTTGTTCTTTCTGGGAAGGATGCCGAAAATCTTACTAGAAACATTGGCTATGGCTTTGCAGCAGGGTTGCTGGCCTCCCGTGGCATGGAAATACCGCAGACAGCAGGAGAAGCATTTGCTACCAATCCACAGGGATTCAATCCGCAGGTCAACCCCATAACCGGACAGAAATGGAGTGCGGAGAAGCAGGATGAAGGCCCTCCTATGACAAAAGCAGAGAAGGAGCGTGAGGCGGAGAGGCTGTTTGTGCTCTTTGAGAGGTTTGTGTTCCGCCATTGATGCTATATCTGATTGCTGACCGCTTCGAACAGGGCCAAGGCCAATGGAATCCTCAGCGTGGAGAATCCTGTCACGCGTGCTCTTCAAGAAGGAAGATTTGAAGAACTATCTGATTCTGATGACAGCGACTGAGCGTTTGCTATCTATCCTCATTCTCACCGCTGTAATAATATCCCTGTCAAATGAGTTCGTGACCAGAGTTTGTACATTCCCCGCCATCTATGCTGCCCGATACTGTCATCTAGCTCCCGAGCATAGCCCTACCTTCGCATTTATCACTTGTACAATAGATTGGATCGCTGTGTCGCCCACTATCTTGATCTGTCATCCGCAGAATCGAATGGAAAGCAAACAGCTATGCCTTGATCACCGATTGATAAGCGGCATAGCACCTGGAGAAAGAAGGTTCTGTAAGTTACTCGAACGTGCCTTCGGGTTCTATATAGGCCGTAGTGACTCAAGAAGGACCTCCAGTGTGAAGCAGCGAGTATTTCCATAATATTTTTAAGCGTTTGGAAGCAAATCGGGATGCACGGATGACGTACCGATCCGGTGCGGGCGGGGTTTTGGGCGGCGGCGCGAAAATCTCCGCCCGCGGCAGAAAAAGAGTAGTCAGTCGCGGGGCACTTCAAATTCGCATCCACCCCAACGCAACCAGGCTTCTGTTATCGATCACCGAGAAGACCCTTTTTCGTCCTTACGAATCTGCATACATTCTCTTGTAGCATACTTACACAAATACACCCGCCATCATGTCGAAGCCTTTTGACCCCGAGACCGCGGAGAACTTTGAGGATGTAAGTCATCATTGCGCCCGGAATGGAATCTCTTATGAGATCCATCTTCGAGAGATAAACAGCTGACTTCGGGGTATAGATGGAGAAGCAGTTTGCCGTCAAGGGTCCGTTCGATTACCTTTCCCATTCTAGCCGGAACATCTGACTCACGCCCCTGACAGCCGTGGAGCACTTGATGACATACTGGTCGATTCTCGAGAAGGTCCGCGGATCGCAGCTCCGGTTGACCAAGATGGACAATGAGATCTACGAGTCCTTCATGAAGGAGTTCCCGGACTTCGACCCCGCCGAGACCCTGAACGAGGACAAGATGAAGAGCAAGGAGGGCAAGGAGAAGTGGCGCAACTGGATGAACCAGTACGAGAAGACGATCAGCGACTTCAACTTCGGGACCATGCTCCGCTCCAACCCCAAGTATGAGTACGACCAGGAAACGACTATCTTCGGTGGGTTCAACCCGTTTTCATCTATAACTGTGGGGTTTCTGCTCAAGAGGGACGCGGGACTAATTGTCGGAAACAGCTATGCGCATGCAGTTTTACGCGGTCGAGATCGCCAGGTGAGGCAATTCATGTTTCTGTTCAATAGACGATGGTGACTAATTGAGAGAAATCGCAGAAACCGCGCTGGACTCAACGACTGGATCTACGAGAGGGCGCAGAAGGCCAGCTCCTAGATGTGCTACGGGGTACCAAAGCCCTTCCTTGGCCTTCTAGAATCATCGCCGAATGAGACTGGATCCATCCCAGGCGCTCCGATTCCTGCATTGCTATCACTTATGGGATAAGTGCAATGACTCAAGTCCATAGCCATCGACTCAGCGGCCCGTTTTTACGGTCCCGTGGATTTTGCGTTTGACGGCCTTGACGTCGCTCCAGTGGCCTTGGCAAAGAGTCTAGTTTCTCTCACAAGTGACCCGGGTTGGAACTTTTTCTTTTTTTTATTCTCTTACAAAAAAGCGAAACGTCATGTATATACAAGTGGGTGGATACTGTTCATTTGAAATGAAGTAATGAATAGAAAGTTTGGTGGTTTGATCCTTAGCGGCTAGCGGAGAACAATGGCAACTGTGGATCATTATCTTCACATCTTCAATATAACCGCTTTTGGACAAACCGCGGGATAATGAGAGAAATCAGCTGCGATGAATGACTGCGCCGAGAGCCCCTTTGTTGCGCCTCCGTACCAGAACTCCATAGGCAGAGTGTTAGATTTTGGAGGGTGTCTCATCTCAAATGTGGACAGATCATTTGAGAACGACTTACCGTCAAACCATGTATCTATCAGAGTTTATCAAGACTCTTGCTTGATAAAAAAAAAGAGGCATCAGGATCGATTCGCAAGGTCGAATCGACAATGGCGGCGTTCTCTCTCAGACTACCTTCACGCAGAGATTCGGGCTGGTTGTCTTTGTTCAGCTTCACAACTGCAAAGCATGCGCCCACTCTGCTCGGGGGTATCGTTGTCGCTATCATTGCTAGTCTCCCGACGCCGGCTTTCTCGATTCTGCTGGGGCAGATCTTCAATGACTTCACATTGTTCGGGGGCCGGGCGATCACTAGCCATGATCTGATTCACTCTACGGCAAAGTACTGTGTCCGACTGGCTACACTGGGGGCGATCAGCTGGATTTGCAATGGGTTCTACTATACCCTCTTTGTCATATTCGGCGAGTTGCAGGCTGCCAACGCTCGGACGGAGCTCTTCGATGGGCTCTTAAAGAGGGATCAGGAATGGTTTGAGACCCAGCAGGATGGCACCCGTGTATACCTGTCGAGCCTCCAGGGGTGCGTTGTATAGTAATTCTGCTTGGTTTCGTCTCAGGCTGACGTCCAGATAGCCATATCGATGACCTCCAGAAGGCGACGTCGCAGGCATTTGGGCTTGCCCTGCAATACATGTTCCGGGCGATCGTATCGCTGATTCTAGCTTTCTACACGTCGTGGAATCTCACCTTGGTCACGCTGGCCGGGATGCCGGTGCTGTCTGCCATCATCTCGTTCTTGTCTGCGAAAATGAACGCGAGCTTTGAGGTGCAGAAGAACGAGCTTGCGAATGCGTCGAAGATTGTGGATAGCGCTACCACTTCGATAGATGCTGTGAAGTCCTTCAATGGGCAGGTCGTCGAACACCGGAACTTCGTGACTAGCATCGATAAAGCTGCAGTTTACTACCTGAGGCGAGCACGCTTCACTTCACTCCAAATCGCATTTCTACGGATGATGACTTTCGGTATGTTCATTCAAGGCTTCTGGTACGGCAGCTCTTTGGCGACTTCGGGAGAGCTTTCGGCAGGGGAGGTCTTAAGGACCTTCTGGGCCTGCTTGGCTGCAGCACAGTCATTCGAGTTCATCATGCCGCAACTCGCTGTTATGAAGAAAGGCAAAATCGCCTCCATTGCGCTACGACACGCGTTGAGTGATCGGGCAGACGGCAAAGCCCCGGGCTTGCTGGACGGGGCCACATACCCCGATGTCTGCGAAGGTGATACCGAAGTGAAAAACGTGTGTATCATCTTCTCGGTTTCATACTTGGTCCTTCGCTAATGATTTGATATTGCAGCTTTCATTCTCATACTCCTCGCAGCCGGACAGACTCAGCCTGAACTCGACAAGCTTCTTCTTCCCGGCTGGTGAGACAACCTTTGTCATAGGGAAGAGCGGATCCGGGAAAAGCACACTCGGGCAGCTGCTGGCGCGGTTCTATATGCCAACATCGGGCGAGATCCTTATCGATGGGCACCCCATTCAGACGTTGAGTATTAACTGGATCCGAAACAACATTACACTCATTGAGCAGCGGAGCGTGCTTTTCAATGAGTCTGTCTTTATGAACATTGCATTCGGAAGTCGAGATCACAGTCGACTCCGGAAGCCTGACATACAAGAATGCATAAACTTAGCCAAGCTCGAAAGCACCATTCAGGCTATGCCCGAAGGTATTGAAACCTGTGTTGGCCACGGAGGAAGCTTTCTGAGCGGAGGGCAAAGGCAGAGGGTCGCGATCGCCAGAGCTCGACTCAGAGACACCCCCATATTGATCATGGACGAACCGACAAGTGCCCTAGATGGCACCAACCGAGTGGAGATCATGAAAGCCATTCGAGAGTGGCGACGGGGCAAGACAACAATCATCATCACCCACGATATGTCGCAGATCATGGATCGTGACTTCGCATATATTCTAGAGCATGGCTCGGTCGTCCACGCTGGGTACAGACATGAATTGGAAGATAACAAGCTGTTTTTTCCGTTGCAGAGTAAGAAGACGACTGACAACGGTGATTCAAACGATGAAGACGAAAGTGCGATCAGCGCGATGGGCCACGACCCATCGGCGTCTCAAAGTCGAGATTTTTATGACCCAGTACGAGATGCGTACATGAAAGAGATGATGTCAACAGACACCGAGCATGCCGGTGGCTTGCCGTCGAACAGACAAAGCCTCTTCGGATCCATGCTCCCACGCCGCGCGCAGCGAGAATCCATCGATTCCATCGCAATGGAGATGATAGAACTCAACACGATACAAGCCAATGGTGCAAAGGCCCAGCTCAGTCGGATCAGTCGGCACGTGGCTTTCAACAACGATGCGCTTCATCGCATAGATAAGACGGTTGCCGATGAGCACCCTGAGCAAGCGGCTCGTCTCCTGCCGCATGAACGTCTGCCGTTACGAACGATCCTCTTGACGATGATACCGAATTTGACAAGTGGGCAGCGTTGGCTTCTGGCGCTCGGGTCTTTCAGCACACTTCTCCATGCCATGGCGACCCCTGTGTTCTCTTTCTGCTTGTCGCAGCTGCTGCAGACCTTCTACGATAGCAGTACCCGTGCGTCGACGTGGTCATTGGCAGTCCTAGGTGTATCGTTGGCTGATGGGGTGGTGTCTTTCGCCATGCACTACCTGCTTGATCTCTGCGGCCAGGCTTGGGTCGATAGTATACGGAAGATCGGCTTCGTTCGAATCCTCGACCAGCCCCGCAAGTGGTTCGACGAGGAAGGGAACAGGCCCTCCCAGCTTACCACGTGCCTGAATCAGAATGGAGAGGAAATGCGTAATCTCGTAGGGCGTTTTGGCGGATATCTTCTTGTGGCTGCTACAGTTGCCCTGACTGCTATCATCTGGAGTATGGCTCTTTGCTGGAAACTGACCCTTGTCGTTCTAGCTTGTGGCCCTGTTATCTACGCCATCACCAGAGGTTTTGAGAGAACGACTGGGCTCTGGGAAAGACGATCTTCTGGGGCCAGGACCTCCGCATCGGAGGTGTTTATCGAGACGTTCTCGGAAATCCGGACCGTTAGGAACTTGACCCTTGAGCCGTTCTTTCACAAAAAGCACCTGAAAGCTGCTTCGTTGTGCACGACCATCGGTATCAGAAAAGCTCTCTATACGGGCTCTCTTTTCGGACTGGTCGATTCTATGATCATCTTTGTCAGTGGTGAGTAACGATGCCTGTCCGATGTCCAAGTCACGGAGCTGGTGCTAACGAATAAAGCCCTGATATTCTATTATGGCGCGGTCCTGGTATCTTCGTCCGAGTTCAGCGTCGAAGAGCTTATGAGTGTGTTTTCCATGCTCCTTTTCGGCATCGGATACGCAAGCACAGTTCTGTCGTGGAGTATGTTCTCGCAGTGTCTTGTTCCAACTTGGCTTTTACTTACCATCTAATAGTCCCGCAGATTGGCACGTCTCAAGAAATGGCCAACCAGCTATTACGCCTTGCGAGCCTTCCCAATGGCAGCTCACATGAGCATAAAGGTAGCCTCAAGGTCCGCCAAGTTGCACCGGTCAAGATCACGGGGCTCAGCTTTCGGTACCCGTCACGGTCTAGCGCATTGGTCCTCAAAGATGTGTCCATTACCATCCCAAGGAACTCATGCACGGCCATCGTTGGGCGTTCCGGCTCGGGGAAATCCACCATAACGTCGCTGCTTCTCAATCTATACGAGATTCCGCGGTCCGCCCACGGGTGGCCGACCATTGCTCTGGCGGGTGTTGACATCCACCAAGTGCACACCCCAACCCTGCGCTCCCTCATCTCCATTGTGTCCCAGCAGCCGTCCATCTTCCCCGGGACAATCCAAGCGAACATAACCTACGGCCTGGAAGACGCATCCCCACTCCACCAGATCTACCATGTACGCGCTGCCGCCCAGGCAGCTGGTATCGACGAGTTCATCTCGTCTCTAGCCCAAGGCTACCTCACAGTCATCGGAGACGGCGGTGTCGGATTATCGGGGGGACAAGCCCAACGGCTCGTCATCGCCCGAGCCCTCATCCGGAGGCCCCAGATCCTGATCCTGGACGAGGCCACGTCCAGCCTCGACCCAACCAATGCAAAGATCATCCGCCAGACGGTCCAGGACCTAGTCGCCGCTCGACTCGGACTTACCGTGCTTATTATTACGCACGCGCGAGAGATGATGCAGATTGCGGATAAAATCGTCGTTCTTGAACACGGTCGCGTGGTTGAAGACGGGCCGTTCAACGAGCTTGCGCGCCGAAATGGCGGGAAACTGAAGGCTTTGATAGAGGATCCCTGCGAGGATAAGGAGACAGACGCGTAGGATAAGGAATATCGCGCACAAGAAGCTGTATTCTGAGACACGAGACCTAGGGCGACGTGGCGAGAGAGCCGCTTGCCATGTTCTTTCTCTCCCGTCTTGGGTATACTTTTCGCCTCGACTGTCATGTACAGTTACTAATATATAGTGCCGAATTTTAAACTGTTTGCGATATAGAATCTTCTTCTCTCATGTTGGGGGTCAATCCGTAGAGTTCCATATCACCTTTCAGTGGGTGCATAGAGATGACCGTACCACGGCTGGGGTGGCCGGCAAGACCGGGTTGATGTTGTCCAGTATGTACCTTAGCCTCAACCACCCAGCAGGGGTACAGCGGTGAGGTGTAAGCTTCGATCGCTGGTGGGGTTTCGCTGAAACAGTTGCGGGGAGGCAGACACGACGTACAGTTTTGTGTTGACTGCACGATGCGAGGGGAGACCTCGTTCAAGTGGATGTCGGGGGGAGCAGAATTCTCTCATCATGGTAGATCAGTGCGAATTGTGACTGCCACCATCATAGTGTTCTGTTCCCTCGAATTTCCCGGAGAGTATGCATCTGGTGGCTGGTAGCAAATACGGCAACAATAAAGAAGCCTATTGGTTCTCATAGACCTCAAATCACCCGTTGTGTCAAATGCCCGTCTATTGCCATGATTGGCGCCCGTCCATCGAATGACGTCTCTCGTGCTAACTCGTGCAACGGGAATGGCTATAAGGTCATAGTCTCTACTCCGTATTGATCATCGTCTTCTCGTCTTTCCTCAGCGTAGTTACCGTAACCAAATATCCGTAAGCAGGACAGGTTCCCCTCGTATCGCACGGATGCTGGGAGGGAAGCGGAAGGATCGAGCCATGGAGGGAGAGGGAGAGCCTGGAGCTTATCGATAGGCAACGGAACTCTGGAACGCTGACAAGTTCTAAAAATGGCATCGCGTTCCAAAGTCAGTCACGGAGGAGGCACTTTGATCCGGTCGGTCGTTTCACCATGAGATTGACTTTGATTACTTGGAGGGAGGGAATGGAGATCATTAATTTAGGGGAGTATAAGGGGAGATTCGATGAGGATATAATGGATATAATCTCTCATTTGAGGGGTGGAGAAGAGGCAGTCAAATTGCGAGGATTATCAAGGTAGGTAGTGTAGTCGTGACTTGGGAGGGAGGATAAGGATACGAGGGGGAAAGGAAGGGAAAAGGCCAGCCACTCCAACCAGGCTGGCTGCCTCGGGCCCAGCCACTCACTCTCACTCAGCTCTTTCCAAAGTTCTCTTCTTTCTGTCTCCGAGGTCTGTCTGGGCTGCAGCTGGTCTGTCTTGTCTTGGATGGACAGATAATCAATCAATCAATCAATTGATCAATCGTCACTCTTTGATACCAGCTAGCCGCTTTGCAGTTGTCTAGCTGCTGCTGCTGCCCTTCACTCGTTCTCCGACTTTCCTTTTTCCCTTTCTTTCTTTCTTTCTTTCTTTTCTTCCTTCTTCCTTTCCCCCTCTTCTCTATATGGAGGTCACGGATAGGGTGACAGTCCCCCTCATGCGCATCTTACTCTCACCAGCTCTACTCTTTCTTAATTTCCCTCTTATTATCTTTTGACCTTCCATAAACTTTCTGGATCCCTGCCTTTCCCTTCTGCACACCACATTGGCACCTATCAGAAGCTTCCGCTGCCAGTCTGTATCACCTTATATACAGCCTCACCTCATCCGCCAGTTCCGCCACTTTCCCGCTCTAGGCTACCATATCTTTCAAGTTTTCCTCCCGAACCAGACTTGAATCGCATCGCTTGTCATTTCTTCCACTGTGCTCAGAATCCCCACATCTCT
Source organism: Aspergillus homomorphus CBS 101889 (assembly GCF_003184865.1). NCBI lineage: Eukaryota > Fungi > Ascomycota > Eurotiomycetes > Eurotiales > Aspergillaceae > Aspergillus > Aspergillus homomorphus. The sequence continues at coordinate 829,354 of NW_020291890.1, read as the reverse complement.
GCATGTTTTGAGGCTCAGGCCCTGGGCCAATTTTTTGTGTCTCCCAAGCTTGTCAGCATGTACATTCCAGGCAGCCTCCGGCATTTTGACGCCCGTCAGAATGGCCCGGCCAGCGACCCAAACACCGAGGGGAGCAGCGACAATGGCGGGGACCACACCACGACTAGCAAGAACAATATCTTCATTATTGTGAGATTACACATTCTTTCCCTCTGCTTTCACGAACATAACCTCCCAATGTGAATCTAAGTCACTCCCGAAATCCCCCCTCTTGCTGACACTCTATATCCTCAATTCTAGTGTGCGGCCTGCATTATCTTCGTCCTGTCCTTCATCTTGATGCTTTACTTCGTCTTGCGCACTCTCCGGCGAATGGAATGCCGCCCGAAATTTATACCTGGAAAGTCATTGAAGGACCGGTGGAATCGATGGAATGTGGGTGTCTCGTACGGACAGGTGTCGGATGGATCTTCAACGAACAACCCTCGCAACGCTTCAACTGAAGCAGCCCCAGAAGGGGGCTCAGAGATGCACACCACCACCAATACTGCCGTTCGACGGGAAACCTCAATCCGGTCCATCATCACTCTTCCTGCATATTCAGCCAGCCCGAAACCAACGGAACAAGTCATTGCTCGGGAGGGCGAACGGGAGGGTATGGATGTAGTGGTTGAGTTTCCTGAAACCGTCGAGGAGGAGGAAGAGCGCAGAGAAAACTTGATGGAATCGTTGTACCAGATTCGTCTGCAACGGAGACAGGAGCTAGCCGATCGAGAGGCCCGACGACAGGAGCGTCGAGAGGCTCGTGCTCATGGAGATCAAGCCCGCCTGGAACAGCTACGGATGCAGAGTCGGGCGCGCGCACAGAGTCGTTCATCGGCCAATGCCAACGCTAGCAACTCCAACCTTAGCGCGACGCTTGCAGAGAGTCAGGGTCGTGGCCGCGACAGACGTATCTCCAGTGTCTCATATGCGGAGGTAGGATACGTCCGACACGACGGCTCGCGTGTCCGGGCCTCCTCACCCGACTCCGACCGGCGACCGCTTCTGACAGATGCCACTGGCATGAGCTCCGAACCGGCCGATCGTTCCTCGGGCTCAATACTTACCGGCATTCACTCTCGAGGCGAATCATACTCATCTTTCCAGTCCGGTACCACTATCATTTCCGAAGCAGATACTCTGACCCAAGTTCGATCTCACGCCACTTCTACTCACTCTCTGGGGCGGCCACTCTCAGGCCCTGAAGACGGCGGGGACGTCGGCGCCCTCCATATCCCTCCTCCCGATTATGAGGACCTCGATTGGGGAGACGCTCCTCCTTACCAAAGTCCAACTGCTGGACTAGGCGAACATGCACCTCAACTGCGGGAATTGACTCCCTTACCCACAATCCATATCGACGCTGCCAGCCCCATCAGCAATACTCCTACAACGCCTACAAATCCGTTGCGAGCAGACGCAACTCCGGCGGCTCACGCGCCCGTATTAGAAGATGTTGCCGAGGACCGCCCGCTTGTTCAAGTATCGATGGAAGAACATTCGGTCACGGATGACTCTCATGTTCGCCCATCTTCGAACACACAAGTACCCAGTTGATCGCTCCTCGCGCGTTGATAACGTCTGCACATATTGAAACCGTTACACTTGATCCTGTTTTTGTGACGGCTATGACCATTTACGACTTCTAGATTTCCCCGCATATATTCTTTTAATTTCCTTAGGAACAAATGTTCGTCGTCCTCATCACCTGAACCCATGTTAGCCAGTAAGGCGTTGAGCTTAGGTGACGGTATTGTTTATTGACTTGTATCGACACATTCATTTTGTACATTTACAACCCGGAAGGATAGCGTGCGCCAGCCTCAGACTGGAGGGGGCGCTTTGCATTTCACATTGCCTGCACATATTTAGGACGGTGGCTTGGAAGATTTCTTGGCTAGTTACTGGTTAGTTTTGAGTATAACGAGATCACAAATAATAGCATGTTTTGCTAGATACTATAAGTTAGCGGAAGAAGGCGGAGAGAGACCATGGCTCGTTGCTGTTCCGGCCGCACCTCGTGGCCGTGGAATCCAAGGCGGTCAGCAGCTCCACCCGAACGGAGTAAACAAACGATCTGCCGCCGCAGCCCGTTCCACTCCCCCCCCAAAGCAAGTCAACCCAACCTCCTCATTTCTTAGGTTGTTTTGTCGCATGCACTTTTGGGTCTCCAGGCTGCAGTTAGGAGTAACTACCATTGGACTTTGACTGTGGCAAGAGAGTCATATGGTTTCTCTCTTCAGTCGCAAATCCCAATTCCCTATCGCATTCGGATTCTGACCTTTTTATTGCTGCTTCCTGTTTCAGAGTCGAGGCTCGCGCTGGCCCGACGCGCTGCCATCTAAACATTCCCGCACTTCTACCACCCAGCTCCCACACTCCAGGTAACATTACCCTACGCCCCTAGCTTCACGCCTCACGCCTCACGCATCATTGCAAGTGGAAAAAAAATAATTGCTAACCTGGGTTCTGGGTTTACCAGTGTCAACAGCTGACTGGATCTCAATTAGCGCGTAGGCCATACTCGATATGTCGCGCGAAGCCACTACCAACAGCTTCGCGTCCTTTGGCTCCGACTTTGACCCCGAACACGAAGCTCTCGCGTCCACAAAGGAAATTGGAAGAAGTCCACGACTTCCCGACATACATAGCAGTGCACGTAACCGTCGCGAAATCGAGCAGGACGAAGAGCCAGATTACGCCTTCAACACCTCCACATTCGAGCAATACCTTCCCAACTTCTCCCCGGTGGGCACGTCGGAGGAAGAGATGGACCATGACGATGATGACAGTATCTCCATTGAAGCTGGAAGAGGACCCATGAAGCCCACACGCCGTCTGGACGATTCGAGAAACTCCTATATGAGCATCGAGAATAGTGTTCGTTCGTCGTCACCCGCCGTGAGACTCGACTACCCTACCTCAAACACACCTCAGAAGTCCGCTCTACGTAGCGCGCCAAGACGGGCTGCTAGCGAGAGTCTTCGCAAGGACGCCCAGATTCGACGCGCTAGCCTTGCCCAGAAGGAGAACCTTGATCCCAAGGCGGCTCGCAAAGACCAGCGTCGCACTCTGTCAGAATTGCACGCAAAGGCCCGTGACGCCTACGAAGAATCCCTGCTTGAAGACGAAGGGCCTCCCGCAGCGGTCAACAACACGCGTCCGACGCGTTTCGGCAACCCCAACCTCTCCCACCAGATCGCGGACGCTGTTGAGAAGGCTTCGCAGGAGGCTTATGCTCGCGAGATGCGTCGTGGAAAGGCCGCCGCGAGCTCCCGCGGCATGCATAACACGGCTGGTGACACTGCCACTCAACAATCATTCCTTCTGCCCGATCTGCCCAATCTGTCGGAGCTTGTCTCCGGCGTATATGAAGATGGTACGCCGGTATATGCACGTCAGAACCGTCCCCGGACTACGCGCTTCGTTTCTCCGCCACACGACGCCATGGACGTTTCCTTGACACGTGAACATATTCCGCTCGATGCGGTGCCTATTCCAGAGGATGAGAAGGCCCTGTTCGTTTCGTTGAGGCTACTCCAGGATAAGGTGGCCGAACTTGAGAGGGCTAAGATGGATGCTGAGAAGAAGGTCGAAGAAATGAGACAAGAGAATTCGTCACTGAAGACGAGCAAGTCACGGGGCAAAGAGAAGATTTCGCGTACAAGATCGTATGAGTCTGAGGAAGAAGAGTACAGGAAGGATCGCCTTGCGCGTGAGAATCAGAGTAAGTTGATTACTGACTCCCATAAGATGTGTTTGGCTGACCGTTCTTCAGAGTTGGATGCAGCGAACCTCGCTTTACAGAACAAACTGGATGTCGTCGAAAGGAAGGCTCAGATTCAGGAAACTGCCTTGAAACGATTGAACCGGGAGCGTGATATGGCAGTCTCCCAGCTGGGCGTATCATATCTGGAGTCCCAGGATCTGAAGAATGAGGTCCAGACCCTTCGTCAAGAGAATTCCGACCTCAAATCTCAGCTAGCGAAGCTTGCATCCGGCTCCGACAATCACGATGAGACGTTTGAGTCCGAACAAACATCTGCAACCGAGATTAGCGATGACGACAGTCAGCTTGACACAGAACGCAGCAAAAATTATAGCAGAAGCACCAAAGAACTGACCTCCAAGAGCTCGCGTTCCCGATCCAAGGGCGGCCGTCCCGGGGATTCCCAGGCTCGAGTCTCCACTCAGGTTGACAAGGAAATTGCTCGCCTAGAAAGAGAGCGGGCGGAAGAGGCTCTGTTCTCGCTTGATCTTTCACAATCCAAAGATAAATCTAGGCCGAGAGCGGAGAAGTCTCGAAGCAAGCCCAGAACTAGCGATGCCCCGTCCAAGAAGCAGCCAACCGCCGGCAAGCGACGCGTCAAGAGAGTGGTTGTCGAGGAGGTAGATGTGACTGACCCTGTTGAAACCACAGGCGATATTACAAACAACACCAAGAAATCTTCGGTAGCGGAGCAGGATCTGACCCTTCTGAGCTTCGTTGATGTAAGATGCCCCTTCCAATTGTTGCGTAGGCTTATGACTGATCCAATATTCCCAGGAACGCGAAATTGCTCAGCTACGAAAGACCCTGGAGGAGGAACGTCTTGCTCGCAAGAAGCGGCAAGCAGCGGCTACTAAGGATCTGACTGGAAACGAGACTGGGAACACTACCCGCCAGAGCGTGGCAAAGCCAGGAGTCCTTCGAAAATCATCGCTCAAAGAAAGCAAGGGGCTGCCGGCGAGACCAGCCTCAGCAATGGGCGACTTGACCGCCACATCCAAGGTTAGCATGACCGAAGGAGACAGCAACTTGTCAGTGCCCGTTGAGCGTCCCAGGCGCCACTCTGACCACGCCGCAACCCCTGCTACTCCCAGGCGACGGCGGAGGGTCGCCGAGGAGATGACCTCGGCGTTTATCTTGCCCGACATTACTCTCAATCCTGCCAGCCTTGTTGATAATCTGGCCAAGCTACCTGAACCCGCGCAGCGTGCGCTTGACAGTGCAACTCAACACAATAGCAAGAACTGTACCGTCTGCAAGCGTGTCATGCCCGGTGACACCTGCGATCACACTCTTGAAACAGTGAAGGTCCCCAAGCCCGTGCCTGTCTCGGAGCGTATGCCTGAGCCTTCCGTTCTCAATGAGGAACCCACTATGCGGCCTGCGCAGTCTCCTGAGGTTGCACTAGCGACCGTCCTCAAAGCCTTGGAAGATGAACTGGCGCACCTGAAGATGCAGCTGGTCGCATACCAAGGTGCATACAACAAGCTGGATGCTTCGCTCAGCAAGAGGCAGAGGAAGTCGCTGGGTGAGAAGATCGAGAAATTGCTGAAAGACATCGACATGAAGGCCGATCAGATCTACGCCTTGTACGATGTACTCGAGGGACAAAAACAGGACGGTCGCGAGATGACCGAGCAGGAAATGGAGGTGACCCTGCAATCGATAGGGATCGATACGGGTGCTGGTCGGACAGGTGACGTGACTGCCACTTCTGTCAAATCTTCTCACAAGGCTCCTGAACCGGACTTCGATGACGATGATGAGTTGCCTTGGGAAGGATTCGAGAGTACCATGGACATCACGGGCCGAAGTGGTGGAAGCCGTCGCAACTAATGTTTTGTGCCCAAATGCGCCTCGCTTGAACTTGTGGTCACTTATTCGTTCTTTCGACTCTTACCACTTTCTTTTCATTCATTTGTCCTTTGCGCACAATTTCATATCCGAATTCGGGCTGTTCGCGGTCTATGTGTCTGGCTTTGAAGAACGAAGCTTGTGTTGGGACCTGGACTCGTCGATGAATGCCATGCTTGCTCGGATTAAAGGCATTCTAATAGCATTCTTACGTCCGATAGGCATGGTTCCAAGTCTGCGATGGAGGAGGTCGATTATATGTTTATCGTTCAACGGGACTTTCTTATACTTCTACATGCCGCAACGGCCTCTAGGGTTGGATTAGGCGTTTCTCAAAGTGTGTTGCTTGGTGTACCATTAGCATTGTTTGATCTGATACTCGAGTTTGTGTGGTGGGATAGGGTTGGATAATCGATTTCCTTTCGCCTCGTACCCAATAGCTACTGTACACGACTACTCTGTACGGTTGTAGATATCGGCAATGGAGTGCCGAAGTAACGGTCGGAAATACCCAAAGAGGCACTAGTGGCGATGATAAGCTTTTAGGCCGAAGATTGCCTGTCTTTTCTTTCTCCGCGCGCCCAAGCCTACCTAGTAGCATCACACGTGCTTTTCTTTCTCGTTCTCTCTTCCTTGCCACCTCTTTGGACGTAGCTGAATCTTTGTGCTACCACTGTCAGGCTTACAGTGCGATAATTACTCATGCTGATGAGTTCACCGCAACCACACTCTGATCTCCACAGTCGCTCGATCGGCGATGTAGATATTCCTACTGCTTATCTCCGCCCAGAACCGTCTCAGCAGGGAAGCGAATTCCTTGCCCCAGCTTCTCCCTCTGAACACCGCATCCTAGATGACGAAGCAAGCTATAACACCATCATCCACGATGACAGTTCCGTTCAAACTCGGATCCTTGCACCCGCCGCGGACATCATCCCCTCCCGACGCTTCTCTATAGACATTGCCAATAGCAGTGACGGCGATGACACAGACAACGATACTGTCGACAACGACGAAGGCGAAGACACTGACGAGGCCACGAGCCCCTCCAACGAAAAACCAGTAACATGGGCCTCACTTCCCCACAAAGGCCAACTCGCGATCTTGACCTTCGCGCGCCTGTCGGAGCCCCTCACGCAGACCTCCCTGCAAGCGTACATGTTCTACCAGCTCAAGTCCTTTGACCCGTCTCTGCCGGACTCGACCATATCCGCGCAGGCGGGCATACTCCAGGGCAGTTTCACCGCCGCGCAGTTTCTCACGGCCGTCTGGTGGGGTCGTCTGGCGGATGCGGAGTGGATGGGACGCAAGAGAGTGCTCCTTATCGGTTTGTTGGGGACATGTATCTCGTGCCTCGGGTTCGGGTTCTCCCGCTCGTTTGCGGCGGCGGTAGTGTTCCGTACCCTGGGCGGGTGTCTGAACAGTAATGTTGGGGTTATGAGGACTATGATTGCGGAGATTATCGAGGAGAAGAAGTAAGTTTAGTTCGCTGGGTGTCTCGTTGCTGACAGCTTGGCGTTCCTTGTCGAGATGCTTGAGTGCGGATGGTTGTGGCTAACTAAGTTGTCCAGGTATCAATCGCGCGCGTTCCTTCTGCTACCTATGTGCTTCAATATTGGAGTAATCATCGGCCCGGTTTTGGGAGGTGCGTTGGCGGACCCGCTGAATACCTACCCTGAGCTTTTTGGTCCTGGGACGTTCCTCGGCGGTACGGATGGTGTGGGCTGGATGAGGAAGTGGCCGTATGCGTTACCAAATGTTCTGAGCGCGTGCTATATTCTTCTTTCATTCTTGGCTGTGTTTCTGGGTCTTCATGAGACCCACGAAGTCGCGCGCTACAGAGACGATTGGGGCCGGAAGCTGGGACGCATGATCGCCAAGTCCTTCTCGCGCCGCCGAGGACGCTACTATCGTCGGCTTCAAACCCACCCGGACAATGAGTCCGTGTATATTGACGGCAGCGCGACCAGCATGTCTGCTCCTCCGAGCCCTCGGCGTGCGCGTGCTCGACCGCGCCAGAAACGCCCAAGCTTCTGGCAGATCTGGACGCCGAATGTCCTTCTAACCTTGCTGGTCCAGTTTCTCCTGGCCTTCCACACCAGCGCCTTCAACTCCATGACGTTCACCTTCCTGCCCACTCCAAGGGCTCCTGAGGACAGCCGCAAAGGCTTCTTCCGCTTCAGCGGTGGCCTGGGACTGCCGTCGTCTCGAGTCGGCATGGCGACGGCGATCATCGGGGTCATCGGGTTGCCGTTGCAGATTTTCATCTACCCCCGCGTGCAAGGCCACCTGGGGACGTTGACCTCGTTCCGGACGTTCCTGCCGTTCTCACCCCTGGCATACGCGATGATGCCTTTCCTCCTCGTGCTCCCGCGCGTGCCCTGGGTGGTCTGGCCTGCATTCACGGTTGTCGTGGGACTGCAGGTCATCTCGCGCACGTTCGCGCTCCCTGCCGCTGTCATCCTGGTGAACAACTGTGTCACTGATCCCTCAGTTCTCGGTACCATTCACGGAGTGGCGCAGAGTATCGCCAGTGGCGCCCGTACTCTGGGCCCTCTCATCGGCGGTTGGGGTCTCGGGTTGGGGCTGGAGCATAACTTTGTCGGCGGGATATGGTGGGCGCTGGCCCTGGAGGCCTTGCTAGGCTGGTTCGCCCTGTTCCTGATCTATGAGGGTAAAGGCATCGAGAAGAAGAAAAAGGTATTGGAGGAAGAAGAGGATGAGTGGCCTGATGAGCGCCGGTAAGGGCGGTTCACTGTTGCCACTGGGATGCGAACTATAGACTGTACATGCGACGATATATACGACATGGCATTACAGGTTGACTGATAGAGTTGGCATGAACCCTCATGAGACATGTTCGATATGATTGATGTTACTTATGATGCATTATGGCAATTTTCTGTTCCATAGCTTTTACAGGCCTTTGCAATTTCGCAGGTAGTGGGAATCTAAATCAGCTACCCCTCCCTCCCTTTCCGGGGTTTTCTGTCCTGCATAAGCGCAGACAATCAATCGCACAGCACGTTCATCTACCCCCCCAAGCAACCCACTTCCGAAACCCGACTGACCAGCAGCCTTTAAGCACGGGTACTAGCAAGCAGGGGTGATAAACGCCTTGATCGCCCGGACAACGCTCCCATCATGCGCCTTCAACAATTCCGTAGCCTTGAGCTTATTCAAATCCAACTGGTCCACCTAGCACACACACCGACCAAGATTAGCCCAGCATGTCCTGAAACCAACCAACCCACCAACCAACCAACCAAGACAGTACGCCTCCTCTCTCGAATGCGAAGCAATTGCAAAACCTACCAAGAGATTAACATCCTCAGCGCTAACCTTAACCGCCTTCTTCTTCACGACCTCCCCTCCCTCCTTGCCCCGCTGTGTATCCGTAGCCGTCGCCGTCGCCGTCCCCGCCCGCTTCTTGCCTGCATTAAGCCCAGCCGCGATCTCAAGCCGGCTCATCGCCTTCCCCAGGGCCTCCTGATCCGCAGCAGAGGTCACCTTCGCGCTCGCGGCGGAGTCGGTAGTGGTGATCTCGGTGGTGTGGAGGGCGGAGAGGGCGGCGGCGGCTTTGCGGTCCTCGGCGTTGGCGGCGGGGAGTGGGGGTTGCTCGGGGTCAGCGTGGGCGGAGGGGATGGAGTCGGACATTGTGGATGGATGGATTGGTTTGGATTGGATTAGTTTAGTTCGAGTTCTTTGGGGGTAGATGGATCATCGATGCTGAAGAATCAAGCATATGTGTGTGTGCAAGCTCAAACCCAAGCTCAAGCTAAAGCTCATGTTCAAGCTTATGCTTAAGTTCATGTTCTCGACAACACCATGACGTTTAGGAAGAGTACAAGAACAGAACAGACCGAGACCAAGCCACAAGTAGTTTAGCGCCGGGCCGCCAAAAATGACTCAGGCCGCGAATAGCCGTGCTCTTTTTCATTTACTTCCTTATACTACCAACTAGTTATCACACTCCAGACCCATCCAAGAATGAATCATCGCACCCCTTAGCGCCGTGTAACCATTTCTTCGTGTCTTTATTTATCTCTTTTTCTCCCTCCCTGTTTTGTCTCTCTTCTTCCTCTTCCTTACTTCTCACTCTCATTCCTCACAATACATTCTCGTCCCGCCCGGTCGATATCCGATTATCAGTCAAAGGCGAAGTGGTCATCGGAAAATAGGGTCTAAGCAGTATACACCTGCACCGCTGTCACCACGCATTCAGCCCGTCGATCATTCGCTTTCACCACCCGCCCATCACACTCAATCACAGGACTCAGTCAGCATGGAGACCTGGTCTCCCACTTGTATGTTCTACCCTATCCTTACCTTGATCAATGGTAGTTGGCGGTAGCTAACGTTATCCAGCGTGGACCTCCAAACCCGCCAAGCAATGTGTCACATACGACGACCCGGAGGCCGCGGAACTAGCCCTCCAGAAACTGCGCAAGCTTCCGCCGTTGGTGACCACTCAGGAGGTGAGTTTCTTTCTTTCTTTCCGAATGCGCATTCTAGAGGGGGCTGGGTTTACTGATAGTGATCATGATAATTGCAGGTTGCGAACCTCAAGAAGAGCTTGAGAAATGTCGCGCTGGGGAAGGCGTTTGTGCTTCAGGGTGGTGAGTATATGTCTTGAGGAGGGGTAGGAAAGAGGAAGAGAAAGGGGAGCGAGAGAGCTAATAATGTCCACGATAGGTGACTGCGCGGAGCTATTCGATTACTGTAACCAGGACATGATCGAAGCGAAGGTCAAGCTGCTTTTGCAGATGAGTCTGGTGCTGATTTGGGGTATGTCGGTCGTACCCCGAACATAAGGGTCGTGCTCACGCGGAGATTCTAGGAGCGAATAAGCCAGTTGTGCGTATTGCGCGGATAGCGGGGCAATTTGCGAAGTATGCTATGCCCTGTGCCTCATTGCTTTAACATCGTGTCAACCAGCTAATCCTATCCAAAAGACCCCGATCGAGCCCCATGGAAACCATCAACGGAGTAGAGATGCCCTCCTTCCGCGGCGACAACATCAACGGCTTCGACGCGACGCCCGAATCACGCAGACCCGACCCGTCGCGCCTGGTATCAGCGTACTTCCACTCGGCGGCGACGCTGAACTACCTGCGCGCCTCGCTGTCGTCGGGGCTGGCGGACCTGCACTCGCCGCTGGACTGGGGGCTGGGCCATGTGATCACGCCGGCGATCAAGGAGAAGTACGAGCGGATCGTGTCGCGGGTCAAGGACGCGCTGCGGTTCATGCAGACGGTGGGGATCGACACGGACCGCGGCGTCGAGACCGTCGACGTCTACACCAGCCATGAGGGCCTGCTCCTCGAATACGAGACAAGTCTCACGCGCCTGCTCCGCAACCCTGCCCCGCCAACGCCGGCAGCACCGGCATTCTCCTTATTCTCCCCTCCCCCGCCAGAAACAACAACAACCACAACAACAACAACAAGCACAACCCCGCAACCCCCTCCATCCCATGCAATCAAATCCTACTACGCAACCTCGGCACACTTCCTCTGGATCGGCGACCGAACGCGCCAACTCGACGGCGCGCACGTGGAATTCTTCCGCGGCCTCGCCAACCCCATCGGCATCAAAATCGGACCCAGCATGACCCCGGAAGAATTAACCCAACTCCTGGACGTAGTGAACCCCTTCCGGGAAGTCGGCAAAGTGACGCTGATCTCCCGCTACGGAGCCAGCAAGATTGCCGCGCATCTGCCGGCGCACATCGAGGCCGTGCAGCGCGCCGGCCACCTGCCCGTGTGGCAGTGCGATCCGATGCACGGTAACACGCAGAGCACGCCCTCGGGCGTGAAGACGCGGCATTTCAGTGACATTCTGTCCGAGTTGCGGCAGGCGTTGGAGATCCATCGCGCGCATGGGTCGTTTCTGGGCGGCATGCATTTGGAGTTGACGGGCGAGGCGGTCACGGAGTGTGTCGGGGGTGCTGGGGGGTTGACGGAGGAAGGGCTCGGGGAGCGCTATACCACTTTCTGTGATCCCCGGTTGAATGAGAAGCAGGCGCTGGAGTTGGCGTTCCTGGTTGCTGGGTTCTATCGGGATATGGATGAGTCCGAGGGTGGGAGGGTGAATTCCATTTAATCCTTTGAACCCAATTATCTGGGGAGAGAAAGGGCACGATATATTTTCAGCATGATTGGTTGGTTTAGGTTAGGTTTACGCAAAGCGTGTTAGGTACAATGTGAGAATTTATCATGAATAGTGCTCAACAAGGAAGAAGTACTTTTCGGGTATATCAATCTCAGTCTAGGTGGATTATCCAGATTCCACACCGAGTTTCAAGGAAAATGAGCTAGTACACGGAAGATGAAGCATTCAGGAGAATTGACCAAGTTATTTATTTAAGACAGAATATGAATATCCATATCACCCAGCAATAAAAGAATAGACCCATGAACCACTTTACAAATGGGGTATGTAGGTATCAAAAGAATCAAAGCAATAGTTAACAAACCCAATATTCACAACCCGAAGAACCCGATAGAACGAACACCAAGAGCGAACACCAAGCACAAAAGACAACAAAATCAGATATCACTCGACGAGAGGACTGCCCACGCGCGGCTTATAGGCCAGACTCTTACGGCGGGCGGCCTCCAGCTTGGAGCGCAGCTTCTGGGTCGGCTCGCGTGCGGGGCCCGGGTTGGTGAACAGCCCCTGGCGGGTCTGCTTGGGCGGGCAGGTCTGCTGGACGAGCTTGGTGCGCTGCGAAAGGTAGAACGGGGTGGCGGGCGACATGCCAATGGCGTCCATGTCGAAGGCGTAGGCGGACGACCCCGGGGTCTTGGGCGTGTGGCAGTAGTGCTGGTCGGGCTCGGTGTGGCCGGCCGTATACATGGTGGCTGAGGTAGCGGCAACGGGCACCTCGGGGGTGGACGACGCCTCGCGGGAGGACGGCGTGTGCTCGCGCGTGAAACTCTCCACAGTGCTGCGCGCGATGCCCGAGCGGCGGCGGTCCATGGACGTGGTGGTGTTTGTGGTCGCCGTCGCGGGGGCCTTGACGAGCGTCCCGTTCACGTTGCTCAGCGCGCGCGGTTCCATGCTCTTGCGGCGTTTGGCGCCGCCGCGCGGGATGATGGAGCTGTCCACGGCGTATGGGGTTTCGTCGAGCCATTTGTTCTCTCGCTCGCAGCTGGTAGTCACGGTTAGTATTTCGATCGGAGCAGTTGTTGCGGAGTTGCCGGGGGTGGAAAAGACTTACTCGAGGACCCAGCCGACTCCGACGCACTTTACCAGGCCACGCGCGTGTCGGACTTTCTCCAGAGTCCGGACGCCACCGTCCTTGAAGACCACGTGGGTAACGCCCACTTTGCCCTCCTTTGGCTCGGTCCCTTCTTCCGGTGCCAGGCTTGCGCGGGGATTCCAGGACCAGTTCTTGATGCATCTGGCTCCCATCTGCTGCAGAAGCTCAATGAAAATGCCACTGGCGTCCTCGCCTTCCGTAGTGTGAACATCCACATAGACAACTGCGCCTTGCAGAGCTAGCTTGGGTGCTTGTGAGGTCATGCTTCTCCTGGGGGCCTTTGCACTCTTGGTGGGGCTGGGTGACTGTGGAGGGCGCTTCGCAGGTGTCGATCGCTCACTCCTGGCCTGGGTGTTATTAGTTACCGGAGCGACTGGTTTCGACATCGAGGTTCGTTGGAGTCTTGGCGATTTCCGAGGCGACAAGGGTGGAGCAGTCTGCTGGCTAGGGGCGAAAGTCGAAGTGCGAATTCGGGTGGAGGCACGAACAGGCGAAGCGCCCGAAAGCGACAGGCCTCTCTTGCGTGAAATCTTCAAGGGCGAAATCTGACCTTCGGGCTTTAGAGGTACCTTGGAGACAGTGTGTACGGTCTGCATCTGAGGGATTCTGTTCTTGACAGGTGTGAACAGAGGGATATTAGAGAAGACATCGTTTTCCTTGTTCTCTTCGAATGATTCAGTTGCAGCGGCCGGGCTCGTTGGTACAGGGGCGCTCTCCGCCAGATTCTCTTCGCGGTGAGCGTCCTCGACATAGTTGTCAGGAGTAGCCTCAACCTCTGTTCCACTTGGGATGTCTGCCACAGAGCCTTCCGTCTGCTCAACATTCTCAGTGCGGTCAACCTCCTCTAGTTGGGAGTTCTGACTGGGGTCCTCGTAGATCTGAGGACCATCGACTGCCTCGGAGATTTGCTCTCTGGTCTCAGCCGCGTTGAGCTCTTCCGAATGTGAGTACTGACCAGGGTCTTCGTGAGTCTGGGCACCATCGACCACTTCAGTGCTTTGCTCGACAGCTTCAGCAGGCTCCGTTGTCTTAGCAGCGTCAGTCTCTTCCGGATAAGAGCTCTGGTTAGGATCTTCATAGATCTGAGTCTCGGCGTTCTCATCCGTGACTTCTTCTTCAGCCTCGGCAGGCTCAGTTGTCTCAGCACTGTCGGTCTCTTCTGGATAAGAGCTCTGATTAGGATCTTCATAGATCTGAGTCTCGGCGTTCTCATCCGTGACTTCTTCTTCAGCCTCGGCAGCCTCAGCAGGCTCAGTTGTCTCAGCACTGTCGGTCTCTCCCGGATAAGAGCTCTGGCTAGGATCTTCATAGATCTCAGTCTCTGCGTTCTCATCCGTGACTTCTGCTTCAGCCCCGGCAGCCTCAGCAGACTCGACAGGATGAGCAGACTCAGCAGGCTCATCAACAACTTCTGCTTCGACCTGAGCAGTTTCAGCCGGCGCAGCAGTCTCAGCAGGTTCAACAAGCTCATCAACAACGTCTCCTTCGGGGTGAGCAGTTTCAGCAGGCTCAACGACCTCATCAGTCAGCGCAGGCTCAACAACTTCATCCTCCTCCAGCTGCGAATCCTGGCTGAAGTCCTCATAGATCTGGGGCTCCTCGTCCTCGGCAACTTCTTCTTCATCCTCAGCAGCCTCAGCCTGAACAGGCACTTCCTCCTCAGTATCTTCAGCCTGAACAGGCACTTCCTCAGAAGTGTCCGCATGGCTATTAATCTGAGGATACGTGACCTCATTAGGGGTACGCGGCGCATTGCTAGATGATCTCCGACTGCCGCCCAAGGAGAAAATACCCTTGCGGGGGCGTTGGGAGCGCCTGGGCTGGAATCGGGCGGGGCTGCTGGCCTTCCACTGGCTGAACTGCTGCGCCAGCGGCGTGAAGCGCGGGGCGTTGTCGAAGATGGATCGCTTGATCGACCGTCTGCGAAGCGGGGTTGGCGCACCAGCATCGACAAAGGGGTCTTGGTTATCACTGCTATCCACGGTAAAGCCATGTCTGACTGGGCTGGGGCTGTCAATAGTGGAACCGAAGCTCATATTCCGCCGAACTGGGCTATCGGGTAGAACGCGGATGGGCGAGATATTCTTCATCGCTCGGTAGTATGCTTCGCGGATTGGGCTCCAGGGATTCTCGGGTTCTTCAACCTCATACGGCACGATGGGGACGGTAATGGGCGGAATGAGTTCAGTTGTTTCGGCAGCGACAATGGTGGCCTCATTTTCCTCGAAGACGCCATCCTCGTTGACCACCTCCTGGTCATCACTGAAGGCAATTTCCTCAGCAGCGTCAACGTCGTCATCAGTTTCCATCATGTCAGGATCATCTTCCGTATCCGAAGCTTCGAGACGCTGCCTCGCCTCTTCAGGTACTGTAGGGTGGTCGACAAAGACGTCTTCAAGGCCCTCGACTAAGCCGCTTCGGAGACCGGGAAAAGACTGCTCTTGGTTACCCTGGACAGTTGGCTGCTCAACCTTCCGCTCTTGAGGTGACTTGGGCGTTTCGGCGCTTTCCTGGGCGAATGTATCCAGATTTTCGTCTTCAGCATCAGATACAGTACCAGCCACATCTTGGTCGTGATCAACAACATCATCACCCTGTTCTTGATACTCCCTGTCAGAATCGTCGTCAAGTGTCTCGTCAGCCGAGACTCCGCGATCACGGGCAAGCTCGTCAATATGCTCTTGTGCTTCGCCCTCGGGCTCGACATCATCCTGCATATCATGATTCTCCGTGTGAGAGGGATCTTGAGAATCCTTGTTATCCTCAGTATCATCCTCTTGCGGTGAGTCGTCCGTCGCCTTCTCAGTCGGTTCTTCAATGGGTTCCGCAATGGGGTTCTCAATGACCTCCTTAGCAGCCTCTTCGACCATCTCAGCATTTTCCTCCATAGGCTCATCGACAGTCTCGGCGTCAGGGTCATCCGCTTCCAGCCCGTCAAAATCAAGGGCCTCTGTGGTACTTGGCGTGTCTTCTTCCAAGACCTGATCGTCGGCTTGGCCAGCCTCTTCCTCGACATTATTGTCGACACGCTCGTCCTCATCCTCAACATTTTCCTCAGCAACCGTACTAGAGCCATCCTCAACGTACTCGATAGTCTCCTCAGAGTCACGCTCACTGGTCTTTCCATCCGTCGCGCCGCTCTCATAATGCCGTGCAGCAGAGGGCGAATGAGGTGGGGTGGTGCTAACGGGGTCGAGTTCGTCGTTCTCTGATGCCACATCCTCATCCTCCTCGACTTGCACCTCTGACCTCGTCTGCATAAGTCGCAGAGGAGACTCCTCGACATGAGAGTCATCGAAGGCTTCATTGTGCTCCGGTTCACCTGCATTTTCGTTCTCGTGCTCGGATTCTTCGGGCACCGGGCTCTTCATGACGGATAGCGAGGCTTTGAATGGGGTAGCGACCTTCTTCGCGGGACTTTGCAAAAGAGACGTGCTATGTCTCAAGGGGGTGGCGGATGGCTCCGGCTGGGACTGAGACATGAAAGACGCACCAAACAGGCCTTTTCTGGGCGACGATTTCAGAGGTGAGTTCCGCCCCGGGGTGAAGTTCGGCTGAGACAACGCTCCGGTGCTGGCACCAAAGAGGTTTCCACGCAGGGGAGTTTCGAGGTTTGCCTTCTTCGGAGATAGCCTGAGGGGAGAATTGAGGGTGGGCGACAAGGTGGGTTGCGACAAGGGCCTGGTATCACTGCGGAGAGTGAAACCCCCGCCTCGCTTGGGAGTTTCCCTCATGGTGAAATTGAAAGGCGACGGGGGCGGACGACGGGCGGGACTTGACATGAGAAGGTTGTCATTGAAGTCAATCGACCGTCGAGGTCCGGGCAAAGGCTCGCCATTCTCATCGAGGGACTTGCGGAAGCGTCCAGTCAGATTGATCTTCTTGACCGGGGAGCTGAGACCGGCGTTTTCTGATCCGTGTTGCTTGGGAGGCGATTGTACAAATGCTTTCATCTGATCCTTGTCCGCACTCAACTCGTCGTCCTCGCCATCCGAGCTGGCGTACGAAGAGATCCCCTTGGCGACCTGCGTCGCCTTCTTCGGCGAGAGGGGCTTCGCGCCATCCTTCTTCGCAGCGGCAGGCTTACGGCCCCTACCAGAGGTAGCCGCGGGCTTCCGGACCGGTTTCGACGCAAGACCTGACTGACGACCCGCGACCGTCGTTCCCCGTTTCCTGCCAGCAGGCGGAGGCGACGGCTCGGCGTCCAGTTCATCCGCGTCCGTCTCAGTGGGATCCTGGAAAGTGACCGTCTTCTTCTTAGCCGGACCACGCAGCAAATTCGACCTCACCGACGACGAATTCGTAGTGATATACACCTGCTTCGGAGGAGCAGGGGCATCATGAGATGCCGAGAAGTCGATATCCGTGAACCCCCGCGCATTCAGCCGCGTATTCTCCTTCAACTCATCGACTACCTTGGGCTTCGCAGCGGCCGCCGCCGCCCCTCTCGGCCGGCCCCGAGTCTTGGGTGCAGCAGCAGCACCCGCAGCCGCCTTAGCCTTCGGTCTCCCAGCGCGCTTCTTCGGCGCCTCCGTCTGAGCCAGCTCGTCTTCATTATCACTGTCCGAGTCCACCATCACCGGCGTCGTTGCAGCGACCGGAGTCTTCCTGGTGCGGGCTGAGCCCGATGCTGTGGTTGCTCCCGTCTTCGTCGTCGGCCTTCCTCTGGGTTTCGTCGTCATCGTCGTCGTCGACGCGCTCTTCCCGCTCCGGCTCCCGCTCCCGCCGAACATGTCGATCTCGTCGTCCGTGCTCGCGTCGACATCCTCCTCGACGCGCTGCTTGCTGGTCGTGACTGACGCGGTCCGGGCGCCGCGTTTGCGCGCTTCCGTAGCTGAGCTGGGTGCTCGCGCCTTGGTTGTCTTCGGGGCTGCCTTGTTGGCGGTGGAGGTCGTGGAGGTCGTTGCTGTCGATCCCTTGGTCCTGGTGCGCGTCGTCCGCTTGGGCGGTGACTGTGGGATGATCGCTGCGCGAGCCATTGTGAGTAGTGTTATGTGTGCCGCGTGCGGCGAAGGTCGGATGTGCTGATTATTTTTTGTTGTTGTGGTTGTTGTTGTATGGTCCCTTTCACGGTTGGTTGGCTGTGTTGTCGGTGTCGCGCGGGGAGGAGGGTCCGGTTCAATATCGACGGGCCACTCTGCTCATTGTGTGACCGGTTATCAGTGACAAGTGACAGAACAATGGTCACTATGTCAAAGTCCCCCTAAAAGTATGCAGTGGTGTCGTAATACGCAGGGGGAGGGGTGGTTGGTAAGGGTGTGGTGGAATAAGCTTAGTTGGGTCTTTCTTTCGTCAGAGTTCGAGCTAAACAAGACTGTCTTTCTTTCTCTCCGCCCGCGTGTTGTCCACCTTGCTTGTTTGGGAAATCCGGGCTCCGGTTGCCCTGACAACATGGCACGTGAGGGCAGCCACTCCGCGTCGATCTCAAGATAGACAAACGGGCATAGATAATCAGATACTCATACACAATCCTCAATTTCATTATACGGAGTACTGTACTAGACTTTTCCAAACCAATTCACATACACATCTCCATCAAAGTCAGCCGTCGACACGTATTATCCAGAAAGTTATAGCAGAGCCGACGCAGTCACAGTGGCAGCCAAGGCACTCAGAAAGATAGCACGCGACACAATAGCCCCTACATTTTCAAACTCAGTCACGGGCTTATACTCCTCTGGTGTGGTGGTATTGGTCGTGCCATTCCAACAATACCGGTCAAAACACCGATTACAGATATCGGGCATGCTGGTGTTGGTGCGTTCAAACGATCGACTCAGAATCGCGCACCCAACACACGTAGACCAGTCTGCATCACGGCTGTTGTTGCCCATCGTGGCGACATCATATCCATTCTGTATGATCTCATCTCTCTGCGACTCCTCATACTGAGGTTTAAAGGTGGAAACATTGGAATACGACATATATGGATAGTTAGGGAGGTAGACAACCAACGGGGCCGGACCCGTGAGGTTCGACGAGTCGCATCCGAAGAAGGTCGGTCGCGTATTCAGGCCCAGGTTCACAAAGGTATTCTGATCAGGCACCGCCGGAAAAGTAGTTCCGTTCGCGATTCCGGTGGAGTTCAAGCTCCGCTCGTATGTGGCAACCATCGCGGTGCCATTCGGCCACTTGTTGTCGGTGTCGGCCGACGAGTCTACTGCAAAGATCACATCGACATGGCGCTCGGGCTGAATCAGCGGATGGAGTGGGATGTTTTGGAGATCTTCGCCACCGTCTACCAGGTCAAGCATGGTAGCATTAGCAGCCGGCGAGGTGTCGTTCGCCCAGTGGTAAAACGGATTTGGTGTAAAGAGCGCGATATCATAGTTCTCCTGCCCAATGTCTTCCAAAATACTTGTGAATGCCGACTTCAAGAAGTCTGGCAGAGCCGTAGAGTTGATCTGTAACAAAAATTGATTGAATAAACTGGATGAAGTTCCCATCACGAAGCCTGCGTTGTCAAACCCCCGGACGCAGCTCTCATTACTCGGGAGAGACCCAGCCACAAACCGAGACCCGAGATACTCAATAGGAGCAAAACCGTACACAGTTGGATCAAAGGTGCCGAATTCCCAGGGATTGAATTCGTAGACCGTGGCATTGCTGCTGACCAGGAGCTCATCAGGGTACCGACCATCAGCAACCAGGATAGGGATCGGCATCTCAGCCTCCTTGAAAGAATCCGTCAAGGCGATCGATGACCACGTATAGTCGATGCCTCCGTTGGAACCATTGATGAGCTGATAAGAAAGGGCGCGGCCCCTGTCCCGTGCGGTTCAGCGATTTTCAGATCCCATAAGAGGGAAGACAACTCACCAATAATCTGTAATCGAAGTGTTGAATCCTGCCTGCGACTTGCCTTGCACAGCATCGTAGATATCCTTGTAGTAAGATGCAGAGTCCAGCAACTGGATGCCATTCCCTTCTGGGCCTTCAAAAATAGAATTCTGAAATTGCCAAATGGCTCCGTCCTCGTACGTCTGCAGGTCAGTAATGGTGCTGAAGTTGTTCATATAAAGCGAGCCCACTAGCCAACCGCCGCCGCTCAAGCCAGCCAGGTATGTCGCAGACTGCAGCAATCCACCCAGCTGGCCCTCACTAGTCGAGTTATTCGTCCGGCTGTCGAATGCCTTGATTGCCCCGGCGCCGTTCATCAACGCTCGATAGCCGCCTCCCGAAACTGCGATGCCGATGTTCGGTAAGTTGGAGGCGTTTCCCGAGATTCGATCAATATAATCCGCGGCATCGAAGTTCTCGATTGTGACATGACCGAAAAAATCCTTCAGGGCTGACTCGGTCTTGTTTCGACGAGTCTCGAGCCATGAGGTCTCGTTCGATGAAAGAGTCGATGCATCGCGTACTGTAGGTCGGCTAGCCGAGCAACTGACATTGGAGGGGGTATAACCATTGGGGGCATTCGGTAGGGCGCGCTGTAACATGACGTGATTCCCGTTTGCATCCGTGCCAGTGGCCAGTCCTATACAAGTCATCAGTCGCGGATGAGAACGTTAATGGAATAAGACTCTCATACCGAATCGCAAGCCCACCAAAATCAAGAACATCGGGGTCAATTCCATATTGCCTGATACCTTCAATCTGCGCAGTCTACAGCTGCAAGGCTCGCGCGGATGATCTCGAATTTGCTGCAACACAAGACCCTAGGTCATGTTTTTTCGACTGACTGGCGCTGTGGTTAGGTAGAAGGTCTTGGCTCTCGACCAAGGCTGAGGGAAGCCAAGTATTTGTATTCAGCGATGATTGATCATGGTGAGCTCGCAAGCTGGCAACCTAGAGAACCAGGGATGATCATTGGGCGTCTCTGACGCGGGAATGCGGCATGGTGAAAAAGGCTATATTCGGCCGAGCGAAAGTCTGTGGCTGAGCTCGAGCTTTGAGCCATGGTTCTTCAGCCAAAGCTGTCTAAAAGCGTCGAGGATTGGGCGTTTGTGGTTGGGACAGCGGCAGACAGCTGACAACGCACACTCACTGACTGCATTGGAGATCCATGATCAGGCAGGCGCATTCTGCTTCAGGTTGGTCTCAATCTCCTTGACTGCGACTCAGCAACATGTTGTCCGTGAGACTTTCTGACGCCTCGTTGGCGAATCCCATTCGGATGAGGGAAGACCCTGGATGGGAGAGTGAAGTGGAGGGATTGAAAGTGATTAAATGACATTTCGGTTGACGCAATGCCGCTGCCACAAACTTCAGGCCAACCCCGGCATCCCCCCCCCCCATAACTTCGTGTTCGTCTGCTGCTGATGACATCTTGTCTTACATTCCCCCAAACATGGATGATACCCAGACAAAGGCCCTGCACAGCCCACACGCATATCCAAAATGAAGTCGCTACCATCCATTAACCATTGCTCAGGGCCCTCAAACCCAGCTAATCTAAGTAACATATCCCCCCCCTCAATCCCGGCGATACATAATATCCGTGCGCATGGTATACTTCACCCCGCGTAAGACCGGATCGCCACCATGCAGCAGATCATTCTGCTGAAACACAAGCACCGACCCCGTACGGGGAAAGACGCGAAGATGGCGCTCTTTCTCCTCGAACCGAGGCAAGAACGAGGTGGCACCGCCCAGCAGTCGACCGCTGGGATCGAGATTCACCACCGCGCCCTGTCCCTCGCCCTTATCCATCTGCTCCTCCACCCTCTTCATCTCACGCATCAGCTCCTTGCGATCCTGCTCCCCCTCCCCATTCAAATACAGATGCACGGTATAGTAAGAAGTCTCCCCGCCATCGGGGGTACGGTATTTCCCATCCCAATGCGGACGGAAGTACTCGCCGCCCTCGTATTTGAGAAAGCGCAGCCGCTCGTTGAGCCGCGTGAGCCGGTAGACGGCATTGCGACCGGCCAGGCCTGTCACGCGGGGCTGGCGATCGATTACCTCGAGGCCCAGCTCCTGCAGGAAAGGTCGCAGCCGCGCCAGCAGCTTGTCGGCCAGGGCTGGCGCATCGTAGATTATGCGGCCGCAGTTGCGCGTGTCGACCGCGAGCGCCTGCTTGCCGTTGCCCAGGTTGATCATGGCGCGCTCCCAGGTCGGTTCGGCCGCGGCGGAGCGGTCCTTGTGGGGCGGCACGGTGCTGGCCTCGGCGAGGCGGAGGAGCTCGTCGCATTCTTCTTTAGTGAGCGCGTTGTCGATGACGACCGCGCGGAGGTCCTTGTATTCAGGCAGTGGTGGGTCGGAGCGCGTGAAGTCGATGCGGTGGCATTGCGCGTTGGCTGGGGGTTGCGCGGGAAGAAACTCCGCGGGGGGTTGTCGAGCCATAACGTGTTTGGGTTAGATAATTTTGTTATGTCTGGTGCTGATGTAGGGTTACTTGCTCGATATATATATTTTCGAGCGAGTAAGAAGTTATTAAAGGAGGCGGAAAGGTAGAGTCATCGTGAAGCTCCACCTTCGAGGAAGCCTTGAGTTAGCCTTGTTTAGGAGCCCGACTCAGCCTCGTAAGCACTACCAAACTGGATGCCTGCAGCAGTCGTCGCTGATGTCCCCCTTGCTGTTCGCTGTTTTTATTTACGCGACCCCAAGTTCATGATGCACTGGCTGAATGGCCAGCAGCAGGGCAGAAGATCCTGCAAACATGTATAGATTCTCATTAGCGGTGACGGCAAGTAAGCTTGTTGGGGATACGCCAAGCAAAAATCTCACTCAGCCTTCATTATGAACTGACTTCACTGTAGCCCAATCCGTGCAAAGCCACAGCTATTTCTTGGAATATAGCTTTAAGTTGGTTTGGTACTTATCTTGTTCGGATCACTCCATCAGACTGTCAATAGGGATTGGCATAAGCAGTGAAATGAAGTAGTAGACCACACTGAGATATTTTAACGAGCCAGGCATATGGGTTCTGAATAGGAGCAGATCAGATAGCTCCATGCCTCATCGAAGATGACCCCGGTAATACCGGGCAGCTTAGGGCTATACCGTGATAATATCGCTCAACCGATATACTCTATGAAATCACAAGAATTGCTGTTGAAGGCGACGCAACCACTTAGCACCGGTAGTTGCAGAAACAAATGAAGAAAAGATGATACCTCCTAAGCAATGCTCAACGGCCTCTCCATGCCTTCAAGAAGGCCGATGCCTCTTGTACTCGGTTGATTTTGCATGGGTTCCTTAGTCCGGAGGCAGGAAGCTCTATGTAAGTTGAACATTGCCGTTTTACTTTCTGTACCGAAGGCATTAAAGTCAGCAGACTGTAGGTACTATGAGGGCTATCAAGTATATTCTGGCAGGAGCGGAGTAGCACTTTGACATGCATTAGCTTTATTACAGATCTTGTTTTTAGGGGCTGACTGTGTTTGCGCTGGTGCACTTGTTCCCTTGGGCGCTCCCCGGCAGCTCATCCGAACAAAAGAAGGACGCCGCACTAGGTAACGATCGCCGTATTTAATCAATTAAACTACACTAATCTGATGGAGGATCAAGATCCCTGAGTCCAATGGCTGAACGACCCTATCACGTTAAGCGTTTCCCGGAGGCGAGTCTAAGGCTGACGCGGAGACCGACGGCTATCACACTCGCTAGGAAGCAGTATCCCAGGCAAGGCCAGTTTCCAAGCTGTCCTGTTACTTGCCATCGATAAGCCAGCGCCAAAGAGGTGGTAAACCTGGCAGTACTATATGAAGCCTTGCTGAAAACCGGGCAAGTAAGTGCGCTCGCTGCGCTTCAGTTCTCCTCCCATCAACCACACCGACCTCGTTGAGAATGAGTCGCTGCAATGAGGACCTCTTTGGACCCGGAACAGCGGGTGATTGTCGGTCCAACTTCGATTTTACCTTGCTCTTTGAACAGAGTATTCTTTCCTTGCTACCATCGACTGTCTTGATCTTGGTAACTCCAGGGCGACTTGCCCACCTTGTGCGGCAGGATGTCAAAACAGCGCATGGCATTCGCATCTACAGGAGAATGGTAAGGCCACTGCCTGGACTGGAAGTAATCTCGAGAGTACGCTGCTGATCTCTCACGAGCCTCATAGCTTACCTTTGTAATATTTGCCGCTTTGCAGATAGCATTACTGGCCGAATGGGCTTCCTCGGCCACACCCTACAGCCGGATGTCCATTCCAGCAGCTTCTCTCGCGGTCGTCGACGCTCTGATCATGATGACTCTTTCGGTCTTCGAATATCGACGGTCAACTCGTCCCTCGACGATCTTGTGTCTCTACCTGCTTTTCAGCCTGCTTTTTGACGCCGTTCAGCTACGAACTCTGTGGCTGCGGCCATTCCCAGGCTGTTTCAAAGTGCCTTCACCTGGTGTCAGCCTTTTCTCATCTTCCGCGTCATCAGCTACGTCAGTAATCATGAAAAAGAGGATCCCAACTACGGGTATGGGCTAATCGGAGCTACTGCTCTGATTTATGCGGGAGTCGCGTTCAGCAATGCCATATACAAGCACAAGAATTTTCGGATGATTACCATGGTTCGCGGCGGCCTGATATCGCTCCTCTACGACAAGACTATGAGAGTGGATGTCGAGAACATAACAGATTCAGCGGCCATCACGCTTATGACGACAGATATAGATGGCATTGCAACCAATTGGGTTAACGTGCATGAGATATGGGCTTCCCCTCTTGATGTAGGGATTGGGATCTTCCTGCTGGAGCGGAAGTTAGGCGTCGCCTGCATAGCGCCTGTGGCGCTAGCTCTGATCTCTACCTCAGGAAGCACCCAGATCGCCAAAATGATGAGGAGACGGCAGGATCGTTGGCTTGGTGCAGTGCAAAAGCGCGTCAGCCTTACATCCTCTCTCTTGACCAATATGAGAGGTTTCAAACTGATGGACATGACCTCTTTGCTTGGCCAGACAATCCGGGAGTTGCGGTCGACTGAGATTGCTAAGGCGAAGGCCTATCTGAGGATTGAGTGCCTCATGAACATGTGCGCGAACATGTCGGCGCTTCTCTCCCCAGTCATAACGCTTTTGATATACGCTTTCGTGACGATGAACCCTGGGTCTGATCAGCTCACGAGCTCCTTGGTGTATTACACACTCACCATTGTTGCCTTAATGTCATCCCCCTTAGGTCTGGCGTTGAATGCGGTGCCGACCTTTCTAGCTTCCTTGGCATGCTTCTCGATGATTCAGAAGTATTTATTGTTAGAAGAGAAGCAAGACTACCGGGATGTTAAACCCTGCCATCAAGCCCAAGATTGTGTTGTTTCTCGCACGGTGGATTCGATGTCTTCTCCTAACGGAGGAATGGAACTTTCTGAGTGGACTGCAGACCAAGAGACGAATAGCCCTTGGTTTTCGATTGTAGAGGGCTCTTTCGGGTACCATCAAGCCGGAAACGCCGTGCTGAAGGACGTCTGCTGGGACTGCTACCCTCGTTCCATCACTATGGTACTTGGATCGGTGGGATCAGGCAAGACAACACTTCTCAAGGCAGTAATGGGCGAGGTCAAATGCCTGAAAGGGTCGGTTATTATCTCAGATTCAGCCATAGCCTATTGTGGTCAAGATGTGTGGCTTCAAGACATGTCCTTACGCGACAATATCCTCGGTGGACGTACCTTCGACGCTGGCTTTTACCACAAGGTGCTGCATGCCACTTGCTTGGATTCAGAAGTGGCAAAGCTTCAGTATGGGGATCAGACCCGGTTAGGATCCAAAGCAGTCCGTCTTTCCGGTGGCCAGAGCCAGCGGGTCGCTGTTGCGCGGGCAATCTACGCACGCGAGACATTACTTCTCCTGGATGACTCCTTCAGTGGCCTCGATACCACATCTCAGGCTTTGATCCACGAACGCCTTCTCGGCCCGAGTGGGCTTTTGCGGGAGCTTGGATGTACTGTCGTCTTGACCACTCACAACACGCGTTACGTGAACTACGCAGATTCGGTTCTCATCGTCGAGAAAAATGGCTCCATTCGGGTGGAGAAGCCTGTCAGCGTGGGATTCGAGAGCGACAGTCCCTCTCTAGCTAATCCTCAAGGTAATCCAGGAGAGGAGAGACGGGGCAGCACAGTTCAACAAACGTCGGAAAGCAGCACACAGCTCTTACCCGAGTACATCCGAGCCCCTGGCGACTGACATGGCGCGACAAAAGGGGGACTTTTCTATCTATAAGTATTATTTGAAGAGTGTCGGTACACGTAATCTGCTTGTCTATCTGCTGTTGAACTGTCTTTATGTGTTTTGTACTCGTTTCGGGCAAGTCTGGGCAGGGTTCTGGGTGGATGCGGCCGAGAAGGATCCGAGTCGAAACAGTCATATTCATGCCGCATACGGCGGATCCTACCTGGGGATCATGGTCAGTGCTATGCTACTGTACGGGGCCGTTCTCTTCTTCATGTTCCAGGTGATCGTCCCGCGATCGGCTCAGTGGCTTCACTCGGCACTTCTACAAACGGCGATTGAGGCCCCCTACAGCTTCCATGCAGCCACCGATGTCGGAACCACCCTCAATCGATTCAGCCAGGATATCACCCTGGTTGACGTTGACCTTCCCTCCGCCGCAGTTGAGTTCTTTCTGGACTGTTTCACGTGCCTTGGCCAGGCGATCCTTATTTGCACCGGGGTGCGATACATCGCAGCATTCTTGCCCGGGGTGATTCTGGCGACCTACTTGATCCAGAAGCTCTACCTGCGAACGTCTCGGCAGGTCCGCTATCTCGACCTAGGAGCCAAAGCCCCCTTATTCAGCCAGCTGTTGGATACATACAGCGGCCTTCTCACCATCCGGGCGCATGGATGGGAGGATCGCTTCCGAAAGGAGAATATCAGCTTACTTGACGAATCCCAGCGTCCCTTCTACGCTCTGTACTGTATTCAACGCTGGCTGACTTTCGTGCTGTCCCTCTTAGTCGTGGTAGTGGCAGTCGTCCTCGTGGCATTTGGGACACAAATCAAGGGTATCACATCTGGGAACGCTATCGGCACCGCCCTGATCAACGTCATCAATTTCGCCCAGACATTGAGCCTACTCGTCACGGCGTATACCACTCTCGAAACCTCACT
Organism: Aspergillus homomorphus CBS 101889; assembly: GCF_003184865.1. Lineage (NCBI taxonomy): Eukaryota > Fungi > Ascomycota > Eurotiomycetes > Eurotiales > Aspergillaceae > Aspergillus > Aspergillus homomorphus. The sequence goes on along the minus strand of NW_020291890.1, from coordinate 802,433 downwards.
CGGGGCCGTCGGACGAATCAAGTCTTTCACGACAGACGTGAAACCGGAGGACGATCCCGCGAGACACTTCGACGATCCGCAGCTTCATTCGCCTTCCCTAGGCTCCGGACGGATCGACTTTAGAAACGTCACCGCGTCTTACAGGTACAGAACCCTGGCCCAGCGCCTAACCAATTTCTATACGAAGTGCTCTTAACAGGGGCTGACACCCACACAGACCCATGTCAAGACTCGCTCTGGATCATATCTCGTTCTCGGTGGAACCAGGTATGAAAGTAGGCATCTGCGGGCGATCCGGCAGGTACGCTATATCCAGTAAAACCATAAAGCCGCAATCTCTAATCCGCAGGAAAACTGACGAAACCGTAGCGGGAAATCCTCACTCCTCCTCGCCCTGCTTAAAATGCTCCCCCTCGACCACGAACAAGGCACGATCCTAATCGACGGGGTCGACATCAACACCCTCTCCTCCACGACAGTTCGCTCCCTCTGCAACACCATCCCGCAGTCCCCAGTACTTCTCCCCGGCAGCATCCGCAACAACCTAGATCCGTCCTGCACGCACTCAGACACCGAACTCCGCGACGTCCTCCAATCCCTAAACCTCTGGGAGACAGTAGCAGCGAAAGCAGGCGGACTAGACAGCGATATAGATACCGCATCGCTAAGTCAAGGCCAGAAGCAGCTACTGTGCGTGGGACGCAGCTATCTGACGAACGGGGATCGACGCATTCTGCTTCTGGACGAGAGCTCGAGTAGCTTCGATCCGGGCACGGAGGCGGTCATGATGCGCTTCCTGGCGGAGCGGTTCGGACCGCAGCATACGGTTTTGGCGGTCACGCATCGGCTGCACACGGCGGGTGCGTATGATCGCGTTGCGGTGTTGGAGGGTGGTCGGTTGGTGGAATGGGGGGATCCGCGGGTGCTGAGAGAGTGTCAGGGAGGTTGGTTTTGTAAGCTTTGGGAACATGCGCGGGAGGAGGGTTCTTAGTTGGTGTATGAGGTTAAGCTGATATACTGTGCAGTCTCTCGGTGGGAATAGATGACTGACTGGTAGATATGGTCTGTATATGCATGGGCTTGCATTGGATTTACCGGCTAATGGGCCAACTGAAAGGGGGGGGGTTGCAAAACAATACGGGATAAGAAGATTGTTGATTTTAATGAACTAGATTGAATTATGGAAGAAGTTGAGAGACTCGTGAGTACCAATGGCTTGGGCTTACAAGCCTAGGGATCCAGTTCGGCAGCAATGCACGTATACCAAAGAGTGTATGGGTCATTGAGGGACAACAGCCATAGAAATACTTGACACGTCAATACAGGACTCATCCATTCCCTCAAACCATACCTCTGCGCCTCCGTCCATGAGCACCACCACCGAGAGGTGCTTCACCACCCTAGAGCTGATACTCTCTCGGAGACCTGGAACAACCCAACAGCGCCCAGCCTGAGAGCCCCAGGATTGAATCTTTCCGGATACAACTCCATCATCCGCGCGAACACCTCGTTAGGATTTTCAGGGTTACCAGCCGCGATCCTCCCAAAATCTACAAGATACCTCTTCGTCACAGCAAGATGCCAAACCCCATCCATATCTTCCGGCAATTTATGACCAGGAACCACATACACAGGGCCCAACGCCTCGACCACCTCCACCGCAAGTATCCAGCCCTCCCGTTTCGCCCTAGTGTTAGCCTCCAACGGCATCTGGTGCACCTGCCCATACACCACATCCCCACAAACCGCCAGCTTCAGGTCTGGAACCCACAGGACCGTCAAATCATAGGCATCCGAGTGCCCACACTCGACCGCCTGCAGAACGTAGCGATACTCCAACATAAACCGGTGACTCTCCGGCGGCAGCGGAGAAGCGAGCACGCTCAGCTGCGGGGTGTAGGCCTGGCCGGGGAAACGCGCTTCCCATGTGGCCGCGTAAACCGACGGCTCAGCCTGTTGTTTCATGTGTTCGAGCACGCGGGTGGTGGTTACAGCTTTGACCTCTGGAAAGTGGGTGTGGATGACGGGGATGCCGAAGAAGTGGTCCCCGTGGCCGTGTGTGATGTAGATGTGCGTTAGTTTGCGACCCAGGGCAATCTTGTGGATCCATTTCACGAGATCCTCGGTTTATTGGATTGTGAGGGGCGTATCGACTAGTACTGCGTCTTTGGTTGTGTAGATTAAGGTGCAAGGTGCAGGAGATTGGGGACCAGGTGCCGGCTTGTCGGGTTGGGGTCCACTAGTGAATAAGTATTTAATATATGTAGGGATAAACCCATTGTCACACCGTTTTAGTGGTACACGAAAGCTCATATCTCCTGCCGCCAAGACCACAACGCACTGCAAACCACCTACTCCCTATCCAGGATGTCTCCAACCATGGCAAATCTGACCAACAGCGGGGATGGTCCGCTTGAGGTGCCCGGGTTCGGCTCCATCCCGTTGGACTTTCAACTCCCACCAGAGGCCCGCTTTGCGCATGGGCTGCTGGACTATCGCCACACACCACGGCTGACCAAGCGGGAAATGGCCATGCTCCGTCTCATGCAACGGATCACAGAGCACAGTGGTTGGGATTGTGCCGTCTTGGATTCGGATGAGGCCCAGCTCACGCAATGGTATCGCGACGCCACAGAAGAAGGAGAAGGACTGGACGGTCACCTGATCAGCGCCACCACATGGGCCTGGTGCCTGGCGGAACTGCGCGATAAAGCCGAAAAGTGGCGGGAAACGAGCCGTCTCCTGGTCTTTGACAGTTCCTCGGCTGTGTGTCAAGCCGATGTGCTGCTCGAGTCCCAGAACGAGTCCCTGAAAGAAGGGGTCCAAGAGGAGATCAAGCGACTGGTCCCACACCCGCAGCCCAGACACTATTATCGCGTGGTGGATCCGTCGTTGTATCCCCTCGTCTACGACCAGTCTCGAGTCCTGATTCATGGGGGACGGGCCTCCCTCCACAATCTCTGGGAATCGACCGGAGAACCACCAAGTGGAGCGCTACCTCCTCATCCCCTGGATTTTCTCCGACATCGGCCCCGTCGCTTAGAACGCAGGCCTGGTCAAGGAGGACCGGAGAGCTGCTGGTCGCATCGCTTCCAGTGGCTTCCCTGCGAGGTACAGTTCATCGATGATGCTGACACCCTGAATCTTCGGATCACTTCGTACGTCAATAACCTTCACCCGGGCAAGCACCAGAACCTGTATCGGCATCTGGAGCGCCTAATAGCAAGCTCCGTTCCTTCGTGGAATGAAATCTTATTCTACGGCAATACCTGTGGCTGTCGCCCACCACGCATCCTGACATATGGATGCGAGATTCACGACTTTCAAGAAGAGCATAGACTCTTCAATGTCCTTCGTCCCTGGCCTCACTGGCAGAGACAATGCGACACCTACAAGGAGTGGGAGGCCCTGCGCGACACAGCGCGTGAGTACATCCAAGGCCCTGAGCCACTGAAATGGAAGCAGGCGCAGCCCTTGCCCGACAAGCCGGCTAATTTAACGGACCTACTCACGCCCGAGGAATGGGACATGCCCAACCACGTACATTTAGTCGCTAGATTCAAACGCATCCGTCGAGCCTGGTTCAACCACCCTGAGCCCGGTGTCTCGTTCTCATATGAGCAGTGGAAGCAGGGGCAATCTACGGGACATACAATTCACGCGCAGCGAATCAGCAAAACCCCGGATCCGCTGCACCACGACCACAGACCCGTGCAGTTGGAGAGGCAATTCCGAGAGAAGGGTCTCCAAGTTGTAGTGGAAATTGCCCACATCAAACTAACCCCGGACAATCCCATCTATACCGGAGAAAGTCATTTCCACACCGAGAGGCTCCGCAACAATCGGATTACAGCCACCAGCCTGTATGTGGTAAAGTGCAAGAATCTTACCACAGCCCACCTAGCCTTCGAGCACGAGGACAAGGTTCACGCCGCGGAGCTCGAGTATCAGGTGCCCGAGGCGCTCGCCACGGTCCTCGATGTCGATTACTGGGAGTGGTACAAGGAGAAACCCCCTCGCGCACTGCATGCTTTCGGGTCGGTCCCACTCCCCGAGGGCCGTCTTGTCAGCTGGCCCAATACCTATCAATCAAGACAAGAGCCCTTTCGCTTGGTAGACCCCAGCCAGCCGGGAAATTTAACCCTAATCAAGCTTCGACTCGTCGACCCACATTATCGCATCTGTTCAACACAGAATGTTCCTCCGCAGCAGGATGACTGGTGGGCCGCTGCAGCCCGACAGGCAGCTCGGCTCGATCAGCGCTTACCCCCAGAGCTGGTGTTGTCGGTGATGGATCACGTCAAGGATTGGCCAATGTCCGCTGCCGAGGCTGAAGGTCTGCGCACAAAACTGCAATTCGAACACGAGCGCGTGCGGTGGGCGATCGACTCGTGCGCGGGCCACCATATCGTGGTGGAATTCCCTTACGATGAACAGGAAGCCCGAGGTGTGATGGAAATAACAGCCGGGGCCGGATACGAGTCACCTTAATCTCATCTGTCTGTCAGCCCTAACTTTTTCCCGCAAATTTTCGAATGAGAATTTTCCCTTAGACTTGTTAGTCTAGTGGCGACAGAATCGAATCTACTAGTTTATTGGGTCCCTACGTAGTTATCTCCGAATTGGAAATGGGCGTCAAAGCCTATGCGAGCTACGGCGGACGATTGCGGCCATCGGGCAAATAGAGTTGTAAGTCCCTTGACCGCTGTTCTTACCGCTTAAATAAGAACTAGATCCTGACTATTAGGTGACTCCTGATTAACCGTGGCCAAGGTATAAGATACGTGTGTAAAGTAATATACCCTGGTTATAAAATATAAATCTCTATATATAAATTAAACAAGAAACAGATAAAATTCTATAGTAATAAGAATTCTGAAGATAGAAGAGAAAGAGAAAGAAAAATCTAGAAAACCACCCTCCCGACTATATATATATAACCGCGGGATACCTAAGATATTCTGCTCTTATTATATAGATCTTATCAGCCTAGAGGCCTGATAGTAGACTGCCTTATTTACTTATTTTACTACCTTACTACTTTATTTACTTACTTACCTCGCTGCCTCGCTGCTTCACTGCCTTAGTTACTTAGTTACTTGCTTGGTTGGTTAATTGCTTGGTGGTTGGTTGATTACTTAGTTGCTTGCTTGCTTGGTTACTTAGTTGCTTGCTTGCTTGGTTACTTAGTTGCTTGGTTAGTTAATTGCTTGGTTGCTTGGTTGCTTGGTTGCTTGGTTGCTTG